>NC_069502.1:671702398-672064035 GCF_027579735.1 Bombina bombina | reverse complement strand
AGGGAAGCTGGATGTCTCAGTCTGAATATCAACTGCGCATAAAGTGCGCGAAAATAGGCCCATCCCACCATGCACTCAATGTCAGAGGGCCTTAAAAAAGTACTCCTAGGAGTAATCTAACAAGCCATGTGGAAAACTAGGCCCCAAAGAAAGATTTATCACCCTCAGAGAAAAAACGTTTTTCCTGTAAGTTATGCAAACGTATTTACACTAAGTAATATGAGAGTTAACATGAATATTACCCTTATCTTGTAAGCATGATCCCAGTCGTTGTTAAATCACTGTATCAGGCTTACCTCAAATATACCAGGCACTGTCAGCATTTTCTAGACCTTATCATCTCTCTAGAAAAAAATATACCTCAAAGCAGGTGATCTGCAAACCGTCCCCCCAACTGAAGTTTTCTTTCCATACTCTTCAGTTATGTGTGAGAACAGCAATGGACCTTAGTTACAAACCGCTAAGATCATCAACCTCCAGGCAGATTCTTCTTCCAATTTCTGCCTGAGAGTAAAACAGTAGAACGCCGGTACCGTTTAAAATAACAAACTCTTGATTGAAGGTAAAAACTACACTAAGTCACCACATATCTCTTGATACTTCCTTTCTTGTCGAGAGTTGCAAGAGAATGACTGGGGGTGGCAGTTAGGGGAGGAGCTATATAGACAGCTCTGCTGTGGGTGTCCTCTTGCAACTTCCTGTTGGGAAGGAGAATATCCCACAAGTAATGGATGAACCCGTGGACTGGATACACCTTTACAAGAGAAAACAAAATTAAACTTTCATGGTGTCATTTTATGAGACTTTTCAATTTACTTCTATTATCAAACTTACTTAATTCTCGTGGTATTCTAGGTTGAAAACCATATGTACATATGCTTTGCAGCAGCAAACCACTACTGGGAGTTAGCTGGTGATTGGTGGTTTCACAAAAATGTTTCTTGCTATTGGCTCACCAGATTTGTTCAGCTAGCTTCAGTAGTACATTGCTAACTTTTCAACAAAGGCTGCCAAGAGAATGAAGACAATTTGATGATAGAAGTAAATTGGAAACCATTTATAATTACATGCATTATCTGAATCATGAGCATTTAATTTTGATTATCATGTCCCTTTAAGAAGAAGTCATTTAAACTTAATTCTAGATCAGGAAGCAGAAGTAAGATGAATAAGAAGTCATGAAAATGAAGTGGGCAGCAGCACAGCTGAGGATGGGTGAAATAGATGAGGAGAATATTGAGATTTTGCAATAGTTAATTCTGGAAATATGGAAGTAGCTGAGAGTTTTCATTGTTCTTATGTAAATGAATGGACAGATTTTGGCAATGCTGCTTAAAAAAAAAATTGGCAAGATTGAATAAGTTGACAGATGAAAGATCCGAAGAGGTGTTGGAGGTGACAGATCATCTAGCTGATTACTTTTATTTTATTCTAGGAAATGATTATTAAGAAAAATAAGGTAGGGCAGAGTTTAAAAAGTCAGGTTATAAGGCAATGTGGAAAAAAAAAGAAAATTAGAAGGGAATTTTAAATGAACTTAAACATAAGTTAGACTGTGGTGGTGCAGATGATGAAATGAAGAGGATTTCCCCCTAAAACTTGCCTGCATGGAGGACTCCATAACAGACACCACAGTTATTGCGTCTTCCACTGTCACAACATCTCGAAACATCAGGCGAGCATGGGCTGGAAAACAAGAACAAGCAGATCAATTAAACAATGCAGATGAAACTACTGAGTTTTTCACTTTCAAAATAATGTAACACATTTGGAGCCAGAGAATAAAAGGAAAAAAGTATGCAGTGAAACAGCATCAGTTTTATCACACATCAGCTGAAACACCTCCTGTAGCACTTAATAATGACATCAAACGTATTAAGTTAGCGAAAAATATGCAGTGTTCATAAATGTAAATATATTATACTTGTCACTACGCCTACATTTGAGAGATTAAACTGGAAATAGTCTAGGAAGTAAACATAATGTAGTCTTCCTATTTTTCTTCATGCTTATACGATATTTCTTGATGCAAGGGAAAAGAACATATACCTTATTAAATAACAGTTTTCTTCCAATATGCCAGCAAAAATTACTTAAAAAGTCAGCTTCAGCTATATGCCCAGGTTTTAGTATTTCCAAACACCACTTTATGCCAAGGCCCAACTTTTTTTTAAGGCAGCACTGACAGACGTATTATTATAAATTCAGTTCTTTCATGATGGTGAGAGTCCAAAAGCCATCACATGTGGGAATATTCCCCTCCTGGCCACTAGGAGGCGGCACAAGACATCACAACACACCAGAGCTTTAAACCCCTCCCACTTCCCATGATTCTCAATCTTATATATAGACAAGTAGATGAGGAAAAAAGAAAAGCAGGAAAGATACAGCTGGGCAAAGAAGTGCAAGTACTGCTGCCACCTGAACAACATTTATGCTTACCTAATAAAAAATGTTTTATTTACTGGCATGGAGAGTCCATGAATCCATTCTATTTACTAGTGGAAATTCAACTCCTGGCCCCAGTTGGAGGCAAAGAACACCCCAGCAAAGCTTTAAAGGGACATGAAACCCAAAAATTTTCTTTTATGATTTAGAAAGAACATGCAATTTTCAACAACTTTCTAATTTACTTCTATTATCTAATTTGTTTTATTCTCTTGATATAATTTGCTGAAAAGCATATCTAGATAGGCTCAGTAGCTGCTGATTGGTTGCTGCACATAGAAGCCTCTTGTGATGGGCTCATTCATTTGCATTGCTTTTTCTTCAACTAAGGATATCTAAACAATGAAGCAAAATAAATAAAAGAAGTAAATTGAATTGTTGTTTAAATTTGTATTCTCTATCTGAATGATGAAAGAAAAAATTTGGGTTTAGTGTCCCTTTAAGTATCCACCCACTTCCCACAATCCCCAGTCACTCAGCCGAGGAAACATGGAAAGAGAAGAGGGTATAAAGGTGCCTGAAGCTTAGAAAATGGCAAAAGCAGTCGTAAAAAATAAGGGCGGGTCGTGGACTAATTACTAGTGGGAACCAATACCCAAGCTAGAGAACACAGAATGGAAGGGAGGGAGAACAACAGGCGGACCTAAACAGAAGGCACCACCGCTTGATGAACTTTCCTCCCAAAGGAAGCCTCAGCTGAGGCAAAAACATTGAATCTGTAAAATTTGGAAGAAGTATGTAACGAGGAGCAAGTGGCCACCTTGCAGATCTGTTCCACAGAAGCATAATTTTTAAAGGCCCAAGAAGAAGAGACAGCCCATGTGGAATAAACCGTAATTTTCTCAGGAGGCTACTGTCCATCTGTCTCATAATCCAACCGAATAACACTTCTCAGCCAAAAGGAAAAAGTAGAAGAAGTGGCCTTCTGGTCCTACTGTTTACCAGAGAATACAACAAAAATGGCAGAATGAAGGAACTACAATTTCTTGATTAATATTGCGTTCCGAAACCACCTTAGGAAGTAATCCCAATATAGTACGAAAGACCGCCTTATACGCATGAAACATAAGGTAAGGAGGGTCACACTGTAGAACCGAAAGCTCTGAGACTCTATGAGCAGAGGAAATAGCAAGAAGAAACAAAACTTTCCAAGATAACAATTAAATATCAACAGAGTGCATAGGCTCAAACGGAGCCTGTTGCAGAAAACTAAGAACAAGATTAAGGCTCCATGGAGGAGCAATTGTGTTAAACACAGGCTCGATTCTAACCAAGGCCTGAACAAAGGATTGAGCATCTGGCAAGACTGCTAGTCGTTTATGCAAAATAATTGATAGAGCCGAGATCTGACCCTTCCGAGTACTGACTGACAAGCCCTTCTCCAGGCCCTCATGAAGAAAAGACCAAATGCGGGGAACTCTCACCTGACTCCAATAGAAACCCCTAGATTCACACCAATAAAGGTATTTACGCTATATCTTATGGTAAATCTTGCAAGTTACTGGCTTACGAGCCTGAATCATAGTATCAATAACTTTCGCTGAAAACCCTTGTCTGGACAAGACTAAGCATTCAATCTCCAAGCAGTCAGCTTCAGAGAATCTAGGTTTGTATGAAGAAAGAGACCCTGAAGGAAAAGGTCCTTCCTCAGAGGCAACTGACGTCATCTTCACCAGATCTGCGAACCAGATTCTGCGAGGTCAGGAAGGGGCTAATAAAATCACTGACGCCCGCTCCTGTTTGATACGAGCTATCACCCGAGGAAGAAGGGTAAACGGAGGAAACAGGTACAAGAGACCGAAGTCCCACGGAACCGCCAGAGCGTCGACTAGAGCTGCATGTGGATTTCTTTGATCTTGATCCGTACATTGGAAGCTTGGCGATTAGACGAGACGCCATAAGATCCAACTCCAAAACTCCTCACCTGAGGGTTATTCTAGAGAATACTTCCAGATGAATAGCTCATTTGGAAGTAAAGTCTGCCTGCTCAGATAATCCACTTCCCAGAGACCGCCCCTGGGATGAGGATGGCAAAAAAAGTGACAATAGGGAGGCTCTGCCGACAGATGGTCCTGAGAGAGTCACCAAGACTGATAAGATTATCCTCAGAGAGGTCAGAGTGGTCTCCGTTCCATTGTCTGAGAATGCATAACTCATCTTCGCACACCACCTACAATGTACACAGATGTGCAAATAATGACTGGGGATTGTGGGAAGTGGGAGGATACTTAAAGCTTTGCTGTGTGTTATTTGCCTCTACCTGGTGGCCAGGAGTTGAATTCCCACTAGTAATTGGACTCTCCATGCCATTGGAAAGAAGAGAAAGGATGGAGCTTGTGAACTCTCACCATCATGAAAGAAATTAATTTATCAGGTAAGCATATATTTTGTTTTCTTTCATCAGATGGTGAGAGTCCATGAGGCATGTGTGGAAATTAATACGCAAGCCATGGAGTCCACAAGACCACCTTGAATAGGAAATTACGATCAGGCAGACAGGCACTATGGACAACAGGACTTAACAAATGTATTCTAGGAGTCTAGGAGCCAACCAATATACTTAGGAGCCAGATTTAGTTTTTTTTAATAAATGTGTGTTAATATGTGTGTGTGAATGTGTGTATGTATGCATGTGTGTGTATATATGTATGAATGTGTGTATGTATGAATGTGTGTATGTATGCATGTGTGTGTGTGTGTGTTTGTTAATATGTGTTTGTGTATGTATGTGTGTGTGTGTTAATATATATGTGTGTGTGTGGTAATGTGTGTGTGTGCTAAAGTGCGACTGTTTATATGTGTGTATATTTATGTGTGTTTGTATTTGTATGCATGTGTATATGTGTGTATGTGTTAATATTTGTGTGTATGTCTGTATATGTCAGGTTTTTTTCCCTGTTGTGTTTGCCATGTGCTGCTGGCAGCCATTTTACTCACCTCTCTTCCTGACTATGGTGCATTGTGGGGGATGCTGCTCATTTCCTGCACTTCCTTTTATGGCCAGACTGGTGTGCATCATCCATGTGAGACAGGATGCAGTCTCAGAATTGTGATGTCATCACTTATTATTTAAAGGGCCTCTGTTAAGGAATTTAATTTGTTCTGGATTCACATCATCACAAGGAGGATTGCTTTGGAAACTTAGAAATCAGAGGATAGACTATCGAGTGACTATTACATAAGAGGTTCACCGTGGTATTTTAGATACTAGAACTGGTGACATTTTTATTTATTTGTATTCATAATTTTTCGTTTAATTATCATTGTTTTATTGTCATACTTTTAGTGGATCCACTATATTTATTGTTACATTTTACTAATCTTACTACATGTTTATTAAATATTTTTAGCATTATTAAGTCATTTAGATTTTTCATCTATATTTTAGTTGTCTTTGCCTTCATTAGTAGGCGCTCTTTGTATTCATAACTTATATATTCTATATCTAGGGTAGCTAGGACCCCTTTTTTTCGCAAGGAGCTACAGACACATATTTTTTGTTTAGCGCTGTGAGATATATATAATCTTTCACCTCTGTTAAGTATGCTTTGCCTTTGCGTGGTCTCAGACCTGTTTGTGAGAGTTCCTGTGTATTACATGGCTGCCTGACGTCCTTCCTGGTTCCTGATCCCTGGCTTGTTCCTGACTCTGCTGTTTTCCTTGTTCCTGATTCCGGCTCGTCTGACTATTCACTTTGGCTCCTGACTCGGCTCGTCTGACTACCAGCTCTAGTTTTGACTCCTGGCTTGTTATTTGACTTGTGGACTTTTTATTATTTTTTGCTATTAATAAAGGTGTGATTATTTTTGCACTTCTCGTCTCAGTCTGATTCCGGGCACCCTGACAGTATATGTGTGTGTGTATATATGTGTGTATTTATATATGTGTGTGTATGTATGTATGTGTATGTATGTGTATATATATATATATATATATATATATATATATATATATATATATATATATATATATATATATATATATGTGTGTGTGTGTATATATATATATATATATATATATGTATATATGTGTGTATGTATATATATATATATATTTTATTGAGACTCATTTCTAAGTGCCATCCATTAGGAAGCATATAGTATATATCAGCAGTATAAGCATGGAGAAGCAGCCCCTCCAAAATATAGACTCCAGCAGTACAATAGCGCAGGTTCCCAGGCAGACTGACACAGTGGGAACATTCAGCAGACATCAGTGAGGCTGTACATGAACCTGTCCTCATGCACACTGAGTAAGGGCAAAGAACGCAGCAACACTGGCTCCTCAGAGACACTGCCGAAAATTTTTCACTAAAAAAAAAATCTCATTGCAGAAAATGAAAAAAAGTTCTGCCTCTGGGCCACCAAGTAAGACTTCTGAATTAAAGCTTTAAAGGGACATGAAAGCCAAACATTTTATTTCATGATTAAGATGGAATATGTGATTTTAAACAACTTTGCAATTTACTTCTATTATCAAATCTGCTTCATTCTATTGGAATCCTTTGTTGAAGGAGCAGCAATGCACTACAGGTAGATGAACCAATGAAGAGAGGCATTTATGAGCAGCCACTAATTGGCAGCTAGCTCCCATTAATGCATTACTGCTTCTGAGCCTACCTAGGTAAGCTTTTCAATTAAGCATATAAAGAGAATGAAGCAAATTAAATAATGGAAGTAAATTGGAAAGCTGTTTAAGAAGTGTTTTAGGTTTCATATCCCTTTAAGCCACACTGCTAAAGTAACAGCCATAGCTTTCTGTCATTTGTGAAGCTCAGAAAATTTAACAAAAAGAGAAGCAAGTCTGGCTTCCATGTACAAATTAAAAGCTCTTACAACATTGTGGAGAAGATGCTCCTTAGAATGCTTAGGAGCTGGACACAAAGAAGAAACCCCAATTTCCTGATTGAAAGTATCCGTAGATATCATTTTAGGGAGAAAAAATAGCTAGTGCGAAGAACAGAAATATTCTGATGAAAAATCAGAAAAGGAGGTTGGCATGACAAAGTTGAAAGCTCAGAGACCCTTCTAGGGAAATAAATAGCTAGAAGAAAAATAAACTCCAGGATAAAAGTTAAAACCATGCATAGGCTCAAAAAGAAGAGTTTTAAGAACCCTCAAAACCAGATTAAGATTCCAGAAAGAAGAAACTGGAAGAATAACAGAATTTATGTTTACCTGATAAATTTCTTTCTCCAACGGTGTGTCCGGTCCACGGCGTCATCCTTACTTGTGGGATATTCTCTTCCCCAACAGGAAATGGCAAAGAGCCCAGCAAAGCTGGTCACATGATCCCTCCTAGGCTCCGCCTACCCCAGTCATTCGACCGACGTTAAGGAGGAATAATAGCATAGGAGAAACCATATGGTACCGTGGTGACTGTAGTTAAAGAAAATAAATCATCAGACCTGATTAAAAAACCAGGGCGGGCCGTGGACCGGACACACCGTTGGAGAAAGAAATTTATCAGGTAAACATAAATTCTGTTTTCTCCAACATAGGTGTGTCCGGTCCACGGCGTCATCCTTACTTGTGGGAACCAATACCAAAGCTTTAGGACACGGATGAAGGGAGGGAGCAAATCAGGTCACCTAAATGGAAGGCACCACGGCTTGCAAAACCTTTCTCCCAAAAATAGCCTCAGAAGAAGCAAAAGTATCAAACTTGTAAAATTTGGTAAAAGTGTGCAGTGAAGACCAAGTCGCTGCCCTACATATCTGATCAACAGAAGCCTCGTTCTTGAAGGCCCATGTGGAAGCCACAGCCCTAGTGGAATGAGCCGTGATTCTTTCGGGAGGCTGCCGTCCGGCAGTCTCGTAAGCCAATCTGATGATGCTTTTAATCCAAAAAGAGAGAGAGGTAGAAGTTGCTTTTTGACCTCTCCTTTTACCTGAATAAACAACAAACAGGGAAGATGTTTGTCTAAAATCCTTTGTAGCATCTAAATAGAATTTTAGAGCGCGAACAACATCCAAATTGTGCAACAAGCGTTCCTTCTTTGAAACTGGTTTCGGACACAGAGAAGGTACGATAATCTCCTGGTTAATGTTTTTGTTAGAAACAACTTTTGGAAGAAAACCAGGTTTAGTACGTAAAACCACCTTATCTGCATGGAACACCAGATAAGGAGGAGAACACTGCAGAGCAGATAATTCTGAAACTCTTCTAGCAGAAGAAATTGCAACTAAAAACAAAACTTTCCAAGATAATAACTTAATATCAACGGAATGTAAGGGTTCAAACGGAACCCCCTGAAGAACTGAAAGAACTAAATTGAGACTCCAAGGAGGAGTCAAAGGTTTGTAAACAGGCTTGATTCTAACCAGAGCCTGAACAAAGGCTTGAACATCTGGCACAGCTGCCAGTTTTTTGTGAAGTAACACCGACAAGGCAGAAATCTGTCCCTTCAGGGAACTTGCCGATAATCCTTTTTCCAATCCTTCTTGAAGGAAGGATAGAATCCTAGGAATCTTAACCTTGTCCCAAGGGAATCCTTTAGATTCACACCAACAGATATATTTTTTCCAAATTTTATGGTAAATCTTTCTAGTTACAGGCTTTCTGGCCTGAACAAGAGTATCGATAACAGAATCTGAGAAACCTCGCTTCGATAAAATCAAGCGTTCAATCTCCAAGCAGTCAGCTGGAGTGAAACCAGATTCGGATGTTCGAACGGACCCTGAACAAGAAGGTCTCGTCTCAAAGGTAGCTTCCAAGGTGGAGCCGATGACATATTCACCAGATCTGCATACCAAGTCCTGCGTGGCCACGCAGGAGCTATCAAGATCACCGACGCCCTCTCCTGATTGATCCTGGCTACCAGCCTGGGGATGAGAGGAAACGGCGGGAACACATAAGCTAGTTTGAAGGTCCAAGGTGCTACTAGTGCATCCACTAGAGCCGCCTTGGGATCCCTGGATCTGGACCCGTAGCAAGGAACTTTGAAGTTCTGACGAGAGGCCATCAGATCCATGTCTGGAATGCCCCAAAGTTGAGTGACTTGGGCAAAGATTTCCGGATGGAGTTCCCACTCCCCCGGATGCAATGTCTGACGACTCAGAAAATCCGCTTCCCAATTTTCCACTCCCGGGATGTGGATAGCAGACAGGTGGCAGGAGTGAGACTCCGCCCATAGAATGATCTTGGTCACTTCTTCCATCGCTAGGGAACTCCTTGTTCCCCCCTGATGGTTGATATACGCAACAGTCGTCATGTTGTCTGATTGAAACCGTATGAACTTGGTCCTCGCTAGCTGAGGCCAAGCCTTGAGAGCATTGAATATCGCTCTCAGTTCCAGAATATTTATCGGTAGAAGAGATTCTTCCCGAGACCAAAGACCCTGAGCTTTCAGGGATCCCCAGACCGCGCCCCAGCCCATCAGACTGGCGTCGGTCGTGACAATGACCCACTCTGGTCTGTGGAATGTCATCCCTCGTGACAGGTTGTCCAGGGACAGCCACCAACGGAGTGAGTCTCTGGTCCTCTGATTTACTTGTATCTTTGGAGACAAGTCTGTATAGTCCCCATTCCACTGACTGAGCATGCACAGTTGTAACGGTCTTAGATGAATGCGCGCAAAAGGAACTATGTCCATTGCCGCTACCATCAACCCGATCACTTCCATGCACTGAGCTACGGAAGGAAGAGGAACGGAATGAAGTATTCGACAAGAGTCCAGGAGCTTTGTCTTTCTGGCCTCTGTTAGAAAAATCCTCATTTCTGAGGAGTCTATAATTGTTCCCAAGAAGGGAACCCTTGTTGACGGGGATAGAGAACTCTTTTCCACGTTCACTTTCCAGCCGTGCGATCTGAGAAAGGCCAGGACGATGTCCGTGTGAGCCTTTGCTCGAGGGAGGGACGACGCTTGAATTAGAATGTCGTCCAGGTAAGGTACTACTGCAATGCCCCTTGGTCTTAGCACAGCTAGAAGGGACCCTAGTACCTTTGTGAAAATCCTTGGAGCAGTGGCTAATCCGAAAGGAAGCGCCACGAACTGGTAATGTTTGTCCAGGAATGCAAACCTTAGGAACCGATGATGTTCCTTGTGGATAGGAATATGTAGATACGCATCCTTTAAATCCACCGTGGTCATGAATTGACCTTCCTGGATGGAAGGAAGGATAGTTCGAATGGTTTCCATCTTGAAAGATGGGACCTTGAGAAATTTGTTTAAGATCTTGAGATCTAGGATTGGTCTGAATGTTCCCTCTTTTTTGGGAACTATGAACAGATTGGAGTAGAACCCCATCCCTTGTTCTCTCAATGGAACAGGATGAATCACTCCCATTTTTAACAGGTCTTCTACGCACAGTAAGAACGCCTGTCTTTTTATGTGGTCTGAAGACAACTGAGACCTGTGGAACCTTCCCCTTGGGGGAAGTCCCTTGAATTCCAGAAGATAACCCTGGGAGACTATTTCTAGCGCCCAAGGATCCAGAACATCTCTTGCCCAAGCCTGAGCGAAGAGAGAGAGTCTGCCCCCCACCAGATCCGGTCCCGGATCGGGGGCCGATATTTCATGCTGTCTTGGTAGCAGTGGCAGGTTTCTTTGCCTGCTTTCCCTTGTTCCAGCCTTGCATTGGTCTCCAAGCTGGCTTGGCCTGAGAAGTATTACCTTCTTGCTTAGAGGACGTAGCACCTTGGGCTGGTCCGTTTTTACGAAAGGGACGAAAATTAGGTCTATTTTTTGCCTTGAAAGGCCGATCCTGAGGAAGGGCATGGCCCTTACCCCCAGTGATATCAGAGATAATCTCTTTCAAGTCAGGACCAAACAGCGTTTTCCCCTTGAAAGGAATGTTTAGTAGCTTGTTCTTGGAAGACGCATCAGCCGACCAAGATTTCAACCAAAGCGCTCTGCGCGCCACAATAGCAAACCCAGAATTCTTAGCCGCTAACTTAGCCAATTGCAAAGAGGCGTCAAGAGTGAAAGAATTAGCCAATTTGAGAGCATTGACTCTGTCCATAATCTCCTCATAAGGAGGCGAGTCACTATCGAGCACCTTAATCAGTTCATCAAACCAGAAATATGCGGCTGTAGTGACAGGGACAATGCATGAAATGGGTTGTAGAAGGTAACCCTGCTGAACAAACATCTTTTTAAGCAAACCTTCTAATTTTTTATCCATAGGATCTTTGAAAGCACAACTATCCTCTATGGGAATAGTGGTGCGTTTGTTTAAAGTAGAAACCGCTCCCTCGACCTTGGGGACTGACTGCCATAAGTCCTTTCTGGGGTCGACCATAGGAAACAATCTTTTAAATATGGGGGGAGGGACGAAAGGAATACCGGGCCTTTCCCATTCTTTATTAACAATGTCCGCCACCCGCTTGGGTATAGGAAAAGCTTCTGGGAGCCCCGGCACCTCTAGGAACTTGTCCATTTTACATAGTTTCTCTGGGATGACCAAATTTTCACAATCATCCAGAGTGGATAATACCTCCTTAAGCAAAATGCGGAGATGTTCCAATTTAAATTTAAAAGTAATCACATCAGATTCAGCCTGCTGAGAAATATTCCCTAAATCAGTAATTTCTCCCTCAGACAAAACCTCCCTGGCCCCCTCAGATTGGGTTAGGGGCCCTTCAGAGATATTAATATCAGCGTCGTCATGCTCTTCAGTAACTAAAACAGAGCATCCACGCTTACGCTGAACAGGGTTCATTTTGGCTAAAATGTTTTTGACAGAATTATCCATTACAGCCGTTAATTGTTGCATAGTAAGGAGTATTGGCGCGCTAGATGTACTAGGGGCCTCCTGAGTGGGCAAGACTCGTGTAGACGAAGGAGGGAATGATGCAGTACCATGCTTACTCCCCTCACTTGAGGAATCATCTTGGGCATCATTGTCATTATCACATAAATCACATTTATTTAAATGAATAGGAATTCTGGCTTCCCCACATTCAGAACACAGTCTATCTGGTAGTTCAGACATGTTAAACAGGCATAAACTTGATAAGAAAGTACAAAAAACGTTTTGAAATAAAACCGTTACTGTCACTTTAAATTTTAAACTGAACACACTTTATTACTGCAATTGCGAAAAAACATGAAGGAATTGTTCAAAATTCACCAAACTTTCACCACAGTGTCTTAAAGCCTTGAAAATATTGCACACCAAATTTGGAAGCTTTAACCCTTAAAATAACGGAACCAGAGCCGTTTTAAGCTTTAACCCCTTTACAGTCCCTGGTATCTGCTTTGCTGAGACCCAACCAAACCCAAGGGGAATACGATACCAAATGATGCCTTCAGAAGTCTTTTTTAAGTATCAGAGCTCCTCTCACATGCGACTGCATGCCATAAAACAAGTGCGCAACACCGGCGCGAAAATGAGACTCTGCCTATGCTTTGGGAAAGCCCCTAAAGAATAAGGTGTCTAAAACAGTGCCTGCCGATATTATTATATCAAAATACCCAGAATAAATGATTCCTCAAGGCTAAATAAGTGTTAATATCAATCGATTTAGCCCAAAAAATGTCTACAGTCTAAATAAGCCCTTGTGAAGCCCTTATTTACAATCGTAATAAACATGGCTTACCGGATCCCATAGGGAAAATGACAGCTTCCAGCATTACATCGTCTTGTTAGAATGTGTCATACCTCAAGCAGCAAAGACTGCAAACTGTTCCCCCAACTGAAGTTAATGCTCTCAACAGTCCTGTGTGGAACAGCCATGGATTTTAGTTACGGTTGCTAAAATCATTTTCCTCATACAAACAGAATTCTTCATCTCTTTTCTGTTTCTGAGTAAATAGTACGTACCAGCACTATTTGAAAATAACAAACTCTTGATTGAATAATGAAAAACTACAGTTAAACACTAAAAAACTCTAAGCCATCTCCGTGGAGATGTTGCCTGTACAACGGCAAAGAGAATGACTGGGGTAGGCGGAGCCTAGGAGGGATCATGTGACCAGCTTTGCTGGGCTCTTTGCCATTTCCTGTTGGGGAAGAGAATATCCCACAAGTAAGGATGACGCCGTGGACCGGACACACCTATGTTGGAGAAAACTGGTTTAATTCTGAACAGAGCCACAACAGAGACCTGAAAGGCAGAAGTTTTAGCAATTTTCTTATGAAACAAAACAAAGAGCCAAAATCTGTCCCTTCAGAGAAATGTCTGATAAACCTTTATCCAGGCCTAAAAGAATTCCAACAGTAACCTTTGCTAGAACACCAGGCAAACCTTATGATAGATATGTCTGGTAACAGGTTTCCTAGCCTGTATCAGGGTCTCAATAACCTTGTCAGAAAAATGTATCTGAAACAGAATGAAGCATTCAATCGCCATGGGCCTTAAGCAAGAAGATCCTTAGAGGAAGCCTACAGGACGGGCACAAGGACATCTGCAACTGCAAACCAAATTCTGCGAGGCTACTCAGTGGCAATCAAAATGCTGAGGGTTGTTCCTGCTTGATTCTGGATAGAAACACAAAAAAAGGAAAAATGTAAATATGGATGAGCGACCAAGGGACAACTAGGAAATAGGGTCCCATGACCTGGCAAAATACTGAGGCAGTTTGTGATTCAAATGAGAAACCATATCTATCTCTGGTAGACCCAAACGTCTCACAATTTGGTCAAAAACTTAATGATTCAGAGGCCATTCCCCTGGATGAACAGACAGAGAAAGTCTCTATTCTGGGAAGCAAACCTCCAATGGCTGGGGCACTCACCACCTCCTATGACCCGGACTACAGAAACTGTTTCGTCTCCTGCACTGCTGATCAACAGAGGAAGATAGAAAGCCACACCAGGTCACATGGAATGCCCGGCAGGGACCGCCCCTGCCTAAGGAGAAAACGCACAAAAAAAGGGCCGCGCCATACTCCCGTAAGTCACCTGAAAGTTCCACACATTGCCAGAGCCTCATCTCGCACATAACGCAGCAATGACACAATAAACAATATCATGTATAAACTCCCCCTGTTCAATAATCCCCTTTCCAGGAATATTAACACCTTGATTCTTTAAAGATAAAAGGCGTCACACTGTGACCCTGTCTTCCGTGTTATCATTATGTAATAAAAATGAAACGATCTTACCAGAATCTACACCGTGGAACAGGAACACGACCCTTCAAGTGTGACAGGTTAGTAGCCCCGCTCCTGACATGGACTTGAGTGTAAAAAGCAGGCAGCGAAACTCATCAACGCTGATTGCTTGTGGAGCTGTTAATATGAGTCGGGATGGTTTCGCAGGAAGACTCTCCCTGCATCTCCGGACTCTAACGTTCACCAGGCTCTCACTGAGAGGCTGACAGGACTACTTAAAACTCCAGTCCCATTCCGAAAAGTACTACCCTCCATAAGAGACTACTCCGATCTTCGGCACTTCTCTGCCATCCTCCTGTGACGAAAGGCAAAGAATGACTGGGGGATGAGGGAAGTGGGGGAGGTATTTAAGCCTTTGGCTGGGGTGTCTTTGCCTCCTCCTGGTGGCCAGGATCTTAATTCCCAACAGTAATGAATGAAGCAGTGGACTCTCCTCCCCTTTAGATGGAAAGCTCCCTTACCCCCAATGACTGTAGCAATAATAGCATCCAGTCTAGGGCCAAACAGAAGCTTATCCTGGAAGCGGAGACTAAGCAGTCTGCGCTTAGAAACTATTTCAGCAGACCATGACTAGCCCTTAGTTAAAACAGCTAATGCAGCATTCTTAGAAAGTGAATAATTTCCACTGATGCATCAGAAAAGAATATGCTGTTCTCAGGAGATGAATAAGATCCTGAATTTTATTCAGAGTGGTTTGCCCAAAAACAAGTTCTGAGAGATTATCACACCAAACAGCAGTGGTAGTGGTGACACACGCTACACTGACTCCAGGTCTAACCATAAAACCTGCAAGCTGAAATGATCGCCTATGAAAACCTTCAAGTTTTCTAAAAGATCCTTAAAAGAGAAACTATCCTCCAAATGAATAGTGGCACACCTGGCCAAAGTTAAAATAGCCGCTTCTACCTTAGGAACAATATTCCAAATCTCTGTATTAACAGAAGGGAGAGGAAATATAGATTTGACAGATGGAACGAAAAAGGAATACCTGGATTCTGCCTTTCCTTAGAATCAGGCATTGAAAAGAGGAAGGCTGTTTAGGACTGCCTTCAAATGTATCAATCCTCTTAACAGGTTGCTTGACTGTACGGGGACAATCCTCTACCTCTAAAGCAATTAAAAGTTTCCGCAATAAGGCATAAATATGCTCAAGCCTGAATTAAAAGGACACATCCTATGTTACAGAAGCAGGGTCTGAAACTTAGAGAAACTATCCTCAGATTAAGAGTCTTCAGAATCTGAGACACCACTGTCATTAATGGGTAATAGAGTGGCTGCTCCTAAAGGAAGTCCATAATGAACTAAAGGCCAAAGAAGGACCACCTTCAAATCCTTGCAAACAGGAGGAGGTAAGCAAGCTAAAACCTCACAAATAGCAGAGTGAATATAATCCTTAAGTTTTGGAGAAAGCTCAGATAAACTCTCCTGGGAACAACTTTGATTGGGTAAAAAATATAATCCTTAAGTTTTGGAGAAAGCTCAGATGAACTCTCCTGGGAACAACTTTGATTGGGTAAAAACCCTTACACACTCTGAAGCGGAGTAAAACCCTGTTTAGGATTAGCAACAGACTAGACTCAGCACGAGGTACAAAGCTAAGCAGAAAGATAGACCTTAAAAACATTACACAGCAATCACAAACTAGGGGTTATAATTAACAGAGGATCCCCTTTATAGATTAGCTGACAGACCAGATGCCTGAGCTGCACCAGTAAGGAAATAGCTTAAGTATCAGAGATAAACAGAAGCAAATAAGCAGCACAAAGCACACAAATAGTTAACCCCAAAGGAAAGATCAGGCACAGTGTAAAACTGATTAACCCTAGTAACAACAAACATAAGGTACTGTTCAAATAAGCGCTGAAAAACTGTAAAACTGTAAAACGGTAAGGAAAAAAATGGCTTACACAGCAAATAACAGAGCACATAAAGTGTTAAATAAAATCTGTACTGCAAATTTGAAGTCAAGATCTGATGATCAGAGTGCCTTACCACCTCCACTGGTCCTTAGAACTTTTCTACACATTGAGAATGTTACAGCAACAGGAAAGGATTATAACACAGAAAAGGCGCATTAAAAAGTGCCGGTAAGCTAAAACCCTGAAGGTAAGATGCAGAATTTTAATGCAGGTTAAGTAAAACATACTGTGCATAGTTCAGAAGCAACTTCTGAGCATGCATAGCCGACCACAATACATTTTCACTATCTAATGAAAGAAAAAGTATTTTCATTTTTTCCCTTCTATAAATGAGCCAAATAACCGACTTTTTCCTGTCACACTAGTGGATACTTGTTCTTTTATATAATGTAGACATGGAGTTGTGATCTTTATTAGTCAATGAAAATTAATACTATAGTATAAGAAAAATTATAAGAAAAAAACGAATCCTTGCTGTATTCAACTTACAATTTAAAATTATTTGTGAAACTTTTTTCAGGCAAAATTATTTACATATGCTTAACTATTGTTCATCTATACACATGATACAATATATTTTTTCCCAATGTGCCTTAACAGTGACACAAGCAGGGATAAGATAAGTACCTTGGGAGGAGTGCGCCTATTTGCAATGCTACTGCTAGACTGGCCTAACGAGATGTATGTGCTCCATCTTGTAGTTTCAGGACTGGTCTAGCAAGAAAGTAACTGCTTGTGACCTAGCTCTGATATCATTTAGTATTTTGGCAAGATAGTGGCTTTTAATCCATTGTAAGGCTTATAAATTGTAACACAGTAAACAACCATAATATAATTGTGTGCATCAGTGAAATGAGGTAGGAGAACCTGACTTTGTAAGTGCAGGAAGTGCAGCTTTCTCAGCACAGTGGTAGAACCAGCAACAGAGAAGCAGCTGCTCAGCCTGAACTAACAGAAATGCTACTGTGCTGGGCTTTGTTTGCCATTTTGCACTGCTGCACATAATGAAGATAAGTGAAGATCCTGAACAAGGCACTGGGGGTAACGCTGACAGAATGCTCAGGAAAAACTGCCTGCAGAAGGAGTTTATTGGCAGAACTCAACAATAGTAAGTTAAGAGAAGGGACAGTTGTCATGGTTACCAAGGCAACTTGAGAACTCGAGAGATATGATGTACTGCACCAGACACACCCAGCTGTAGAAAGGAATTATATAATGTAGCTTACTTAGTTGCAAACAACAATTATTAGATGTTAGTTCTGGAATGAGAAAATGCCAATACATATTACCACTTGCAATACAACCATTTTTAGAATACTGCTGAATCCTGCACAGGCAAACACACAACACACTTTGGATATGTGTGAGCCAACAGTAAATGGCCTGAAGATACATGGAGCAAGATTACATATGCGGCGTTGGGTACAAAACGCGGTGTTGGGCGCAAAACGCAGCGTCGCAATTTATTTGCAGAATCTAGCGATCACATATACAGCACCACATAAAAGTTACGTGCGTATATATTTTACCCGTCGCCCGCAGTTTTTACTCCCCTAAACTAACATAGAACCGGCGTCGTGAGTCAGTATCACATTTTCAGCGCAAGGACTTACACTTTCAGAATGGAGAAATTTTACTCCAATTCCACCTGGCACAGCAAGCCTTGCTCTGACTATGAAAGTATTGTTACTCCCCGGAAGCCTGTACAAAACCCTAACGCATGCGCAATATCAACCTCTAAACTGCCATCACTCCACATTGCAATAACTAATAAAAGCATTAACCCCTAAACCGCCAACCCCCACATCGCAAACTACCTAATAAAAGTATAAACCCCTAATCCGCCAACCCCCACATCAGAAGAACCTAATTACACTATTAACCTCTCAAGCGCCAACCCCCCACATCGCAAAGTACCTAATTACACTATTAACCCATAAACTGCCAACCCCCCCCAACACAAAGTATCTAATAAAACTATTAACCCCTAAATCTCCAACCCCCCACAACGCAAAGTATAAACCTAATAATTAAGCCCCCTAACCTAACACCCCCTAATTTAACCCCAATTAAATTACAATTACATTAATGAAAAAATAATAACTACATTAATAATTATTTTAAAATAAAAAACCTAAATTACATAAACAAAAACCTAACATTACCCAAAATAAAAAATCCAAACATTACTGTAAAAAAAACAAAAACAACTTAGATTACATTAAAATAAAAAAGGCTAAGATTACAGAAAATAAACTAAATTATCAAAAATTCCTAATCTAATACCTCCTTAAAAACCAAAAAGACAACCCCAAAATAAAAAAAGCCCCATAATCTAACATACTACCAATAGACCTTAAAAGGGCCTTTTGTAGGGCATTGCCTTAAGTTTAACAATACCCCCTAAAATTACAACCCCCACCCACCCAAAATAAAAAACCCATTGCCCCTAAAGGGGCATTGCCCTTAAAAGAGCAATCAGTTCTTTTACTGCCCATACAAATAAAAAAAAGAGTCCTAATTTAAATTTTTTTTTTTAAATTTTCAGCCAATAGGAATGCAAGGTACCCCAATATAAAACCTTGCATTCAATCTTCAGTGTGCGGCAGACGATCGCATGAAGAGGACCTCCATGTTGCCGGACACTGCCAAAGACCGCTCCACGCCTCCGGAAAGAAGATGGGCCAGCGATGGGTGAAAATGGAGCTGCCTGGAAGAAGATGCATCGTCGGACTTCATCAATGGTGAGCACCTATTTTGAGGTTAGTGTTAGTTTTTTTTTAGTTAGGTGTTTTTTATTTTGGAGGGATGGGTGGGTGGCGGGTTGTAATTTTAGGAGGTAGTTTGTATTTTATTTTTTTTAGAAAAAGAGCTGTTAAACTTAGGGCAATGCCCTACATAAGGCCATTTTAAGGGCTATTGGTAGTTTATTGTTAGATTAGGTGGCTTTTTATTTTGGGGTGACTTTTTTAAGGGGGTATTAGATTAGGGGGTATCGATAATTTTGTTTGTTATTTTCTGCAATCTTAGCTTTTTTTATTTTAATGTAATCTTAGCTTTTTTATTTTACAGTAATGTTAGGATTTTTTATTTTACAGTAATGTTAGGATTTTGTTTAAGTAATTTAGTTTTTTTTTTATTTTCTGTAATTTTAAAATAATTTTTAATGTAGTTATTTTTTTAATTTATGTAATTATAATTTAATTGGGGTTAATTAAGGGGGTGTTAGGTTAGGGGACTTAAAGTTATTGGATTAATACTTTGCGTTGTGGGGGTTGGTGGTTTAGGGGTTAATAGGTTGATATAGTGAATTGTGTTTTTGAGGGATGGTGGCTTAAGGGTTAATAATATTTATTAGTGGTTGCGATGTGGTGACAGTTTAGGGGTTAATAATATTTATTAGTGGTTGCGATGTGGGGGGTGGCGGTTTAGGGGATAATAATATTTATTAGTGGTTGCGATGTGGGGGGATGGCGTTTTATAATTATATTTATTAGTGGTTGCGATATGGGGGGAGGGCTTTTGACGTGTCGGTTTAATATTTTTTTTTTAGCTGGATTAGACATTTACGGGTGATTTCCACATTTTTTTTTTTTTTTTGTTAAGCTCCGCAACATTATATACTGCCGTAAGTTACTGGCGAATCCAGAAATGTGTAGTTGCGCACATTTATGAACCAAGCCACTTTGACCGACTTACGGCAGTATATCATCTGCCGGCGCCGTTTATGTGATTCACCCGATGTGCCTCGGTGAACTTACAGGCAACGTGGGTTTCAACAGTTGCACTGAAACTTACACCGCATATGTAATCTCGCCCATGCAGTTAAGGGGGTTAAGAAGACTGAAGAGGAGATTAGGTGGCCATCGTAGAACACAGTGACAACCGAAATTGATAAATGGGTACAATCAACTATGATTCCATAAAATTACTTAAAGGACCACTCAATGCAGTCAAATTTCATAATTAACAAGTGTATCATAAAAAGACAATACAATAACACCTACTCTGAATTTCACAAAAGCAGTAGATTATTTTTCTTTCACATTTATTTTTTTTCCTATTTTCCGGCCCACTGTATCATGTGACAGACATTAGCCAATCACAGACTAGTATACATATACCCTGTGAGCTTGTGCACATGCTCAGTAGGATTTTGTTCCCCAGAAAGTGTGAATATAAAAAGACTGAGCAAAATGTGATAATAGAAGTAAATTGGAAAGTGTTCTAAAACTGCATGTTCTTTCTGAATCGTAAAAGTTTATTTTGACTTGAGTGTCACTTTAAATGACCACTTAATACAGTAGAACTACATAATTAAGAAGTGCATAATAACAAGACAATGCAATAACACTTACTCTGAATTTCATAAAAGCAGTAATTTTGTATCTTCCAAAATACTATTTTCTATAATTTGTCAGCCCACTGTATCGTGATAGACATCAGCCAATCACAGACTAGTATACGTATACCCTGTGAGCTTGTGCACATGCTCAGTAGAAGCTGGTGCCTAAAAAAATGTGCAAATAAAAAGACTGCTAAATTTGATAATTTAAGTAAATTTGAAAGATTCTTAAAATTGTGTTCTCTTTATGAATCATGAAAGTTTAATTTTGATTCGAGTGTCCCTTTAACTTATTAAAGTCAAAAGGCCTAAACTACTAATATAATTGACATGTTTTACACAGGTATTCCCTCTTTCCAAGTGTATGTTTAGCGGGTGTTCCTGCCATTAAAGGGACAGTCTAGTCCAAAATAAACTTTCATGATTCAGATAGAGCATGTCATTTTAAACAATTTTCCAATTTACTTTTATCACCAATTTTTCTTTGATCTCTTGGTATTCTTAGTTGAAAGCTTAACTTAGGAGGTTCATATGCTAATTTCTTAGACCTTGAAGGCCGCCTCTTAAGAATGCATTTTAACAGGGTTTTCACCACTAGAGGGTGTTAGTTCATGTTTTTCATATAGATAACACTGTGCTCGTGCACGTGAATTTACCTGGGAGCCATCACTGATTGGCTAAACTGCAAGTCTGTCAAAAGAACAAATAAAGGGGCAGTCTGCAGAGGCTTAGATACAAGATAATCACAGAGGTAAACAATATATAAATATAACTGTGTTGGTTATGCAAAACTAGGGAATGGGTAAACAAGGGATTATTTATCTTTTAAAACAATAACAATTCTGGTGTAGACTGTCCCTTTAACAAATATAGTTTAAGTGCTCATAAAATCTCGCACAAGAAACAAGAACATACAGCACCTTAAAAAACATAATTTATGCTTACCTGATACATTTATTTCTCTTGTAGTGTGTTCAGTCCACGGGTCATCCATTACTTATGGGATATATTCTCCTCCCCAACAGGAAGTTGCAAGAGGATCACCCAAGCAGAGCTGCTATATAGCTCCTCCCCTCACATGTCATATCCAGTCATTCGACCGAAACAAGACGAGAAAGGAGAAACTATAAGGTGCAGTGGTGACTGGAGTTATAATTTTAAAATTTAGAACCTGCCTTAAAAAAAGACAGGGCGGGCCGTGGACTGAACACACTACAAGAGAAATAAATTTATCAGGTAAGCATAAATTATGTTTTCTCTTGTTAAGTGTGTTCAGTCCACGGGTCATCCATTACTTATGGGATACCAATACCAAAGCTAAGTACACGGATGATGGGACGGACAAGGCAGGAACATTAAACAGAAGGAACCACTGCCTGTAGAACCTTTCTCCCAAAACCAGCCTCCGAAGAAGCGAAAGTGTCAAATTTGTAAAATTTGGAAAAAGTATGAAGTGAAGACCAAGTTGCAGCCTTGCAAATCTGTTCAACAGAGGCCTCATTCTTAAAGGCCCAGGTGGAAGCCACAGCTCTAGTGGAATGAGCTGTAATTATTTCAGGAGGCTGCTGTCCAGCAGTCTCATAGGCTAAACGTATTATGCTACGAAGCCAAAAAGAGAGAGAGGTAGCCGAAGCCTTTTGACCTCTCCTCTGTCCAGAGTAAACGACAAACAGAGAAGAAGTTTGTCTAAAATCTTTAGTTGCCTGTAAGTAGAACTTCAGAGCACGGACCACGTCTAGATTATGCAAAAGACGTTCCTTCTTTGAAGAAGGATTAGGACATAATGATGGAACAACAATCTCTTGATTGATATTCCTGTTAGAAACAACCTTAGGTAAAAACCCAGGTTTAGTACGCAGAACTACCTTATCTGAATGAAAGATCAGATAAGGAGAATCACAATGTAAGGCAGATAACTCAGATACTCTTCGAGCCGAGGAAATAGCCATCAAAAACAAAACTTTCCAAGATAAAAGCTTAATATCAATGGAATGAAGGGGTTCAAACGGAACACCCTGAAGAACTTTAAGAACCAAGTTTAAGCTCCACGGAGGAGCAACAGCTTTAAACACAGGCTTAATTCTAGCCAAAGCCTGACAAAAGGCCTGGACATCTGGATGCTCCGCCAGACGTTTGTGTAAAAGAATAGACAGAGCTGAAATCTGTCCCTTTAGCGAACTAGCGGATAAACCCTTTTCTAAACCCTCTTGTAGAAAAGCTAATATCCTAGGAATCCTAACCTTACTCCATGAGTAACTCTTGGATTCGCACCAATATAAATATTTACGCCATATCTTATGGTAAATTTTTCTTGTCACAGGTTTCCGAGCCTGTATTAATGTATCAATAACCGAATCCGAAAACCCACGCTTTGATAGAATCAAGCGTTCAATTTCCAGGCAGTCAGCCTCAGAGAAATTAGGTTTGGATGGTTGAAAGGACCCTGAATTAGAAGGTCCTGCCTCAGAGGAAGAGACCATGGTGGACAGGACGACATGTCCACTAGGTCTGCATACCAGGTCCTGCGTGGCCACGCAGGCGCTATCAGAATTACCGATGCCCTCTCCTGTTTGATCCTGGCAATCAGCCGAGGTAGCAACGGAAATGGTGGAAACACATAAGCTATGTTGAAAACCCAAGGGGCTGCTAATGCATCTACCAGCACCGCTCCCGGGTCCCTGGACCTGGATCCGTAACAAGGAAGCTTCGCGTTCTGGCGAGATGCCATGAGATCCAGATCCGGTTTGCCCCAACGACGAATCAGTTGAGCAAATACCTCCGGGTGAAGTTCCCACTCTCCCGGATGAAAAGTCTGGCGACTTAGGAAATCCGCCTCCCAGTTCTCTACGCCTGGGATGTGAATTGCTGACAGGTGGCAAGAGTGAGACTCTGCCCAGCGAATTATCTTCGAGACTTCCAACATCGCTAGGGAACTCCTGGTTCCCCCTTGATGATTGATGTAAGCCACAGTCGTGATATTGTCCGACTGAAATCTGATGAACCTCAGCTTTGCTAACTGAGGCCAAGCCAGAAGAGCATTGAATATTGCTCTTAATTCTAGAATGTTTATTGGGAAGAGTTTCTCCTCCTGAGTCCACGATCCCTGAGCCTTCAGGGAATTCCAGACTGCTCCCCAGCCTAGAAGGCTGGCATCCGTTGTTACAATCGTCCAATCTGGCCTGCGAAAGGTCATTCCTTTGGACAGATGAACCGGTGACAACCACCAGAGAAGCGAATCTCTGGTCTCCTGGTCCAGATTTAGCAAAGGGGACAGATCTGAGTAATCCCCGTTCCATTGACTGAGCATGCATAGTTGCAGCGGTCTGAGATGCAGGCGCGCAAATGGCACTATGTCCATTGCCGCTACCATTAAGCCGATTACCTCCATGCACTGAGCTACCGATGGGCTTGGAATGGAAAGAAGGACACGGCAAGCATTGAGAATCTTTGATAACCTGGACTCCGTCAGGTAAATCTTTATCTCTACAGAATCTATAAGAGTCCCTAGAAAAGGAACCCGTGTGAGTGGTAACAGAAAACTCTTTTCCACGTTCACTTTCCACCCATGCGACCTCAGAAATGCTAGAACTATCTCTGTATGAGACTTTGCATTCTGAAAACTTGACGCTTGTATCAGAATGTCGTCTAGGTACGGAGCCACTGCTATGCCTCGTGGTCTTATTTCCCGCCAGAAGTGAGCCCAGAACCTTCGTAAAAATTCTCGGGGCCGTGGCTAACCCGAAGGGAAGAGCCACAAACTGGTAATGCCTGTCTAGAAAGGCAAACCTCAGGTACTGATAATGATCTTTGTGAATCGGTATATGAAGGTAAGCATCCTTTAAGTCCACCGTGGTCATATATTGACCCTCTTGGATCATGGGTAGGATGGTTCGAATGGTTTCCATCTTGAACGATGGTACCCTTAGGAATTTGTTTAAGATCTTTAAGTCCAAGATTGGTCTGAAGGTTCCCTCTTTTTTGGGAACCACAAATAGATTTGAGTAAAATCCTTGTCCCTGTTCCGATCGCGGAACTGAGTGGATCACCCCCATGATTAAGAGGTCTTGTACACATTGTAGAAATGCCTCTCTCTTTACTAGGTTTGTCGATAACCTCGAAAGATGGAACCTCCCTTGTGGAGGAGAGGATTTGAAATCCAGAAGGTATCCCTGAGATATAATCTTTAACGTCTAGGGATCCTGCACATCTCTTGCCCAAGCCTGGGCAAAGAGAGAAAGTCTGCCCCCCACTAAATCCGTCTCTGGATAGGGGGCCCTGACTTCATGCTGTCTTAGGGGCGGGAGTAGGCTTTCTGGCCTGCTTGCCCTTGTTCCATGACTGGTTGCCTTTCCAACCTTGTCTGTAACGAGCAGTAGTTCCTTCCTGTTTTGGAGCGGAGGAAGTCGATGCTGCTCCTCCCTTGAAATTACGAAAGGCACGAAAATTAGACTGTTTGGCCTTTGGTTTGGCCCTGTCATGAGGAAGGGCGTGGCCCTTACCTCCCGTAATGTCAGCAATAATTTCCTTCAAGCCGGGCCCGAATAAGGTCTGCCCTTTGAAAGGAATGTTAAGTAGTTTAGACTTGGAAGTTACATCCGCTGACCAGGATTTAAGCCAGAGCGCTCTGCGCGCCTGTATGGCAAATCCGGAATTTTTAGCCGTAAGTTTGGTTAGATGTACTACGGCATCTGAAACAAACGCATTAGCTTGCTTAAGGGTTCTAACTTTGCTCAAGGCCTCATCCAACGGCTCTGTGCGAATCGCCTCTTCCAGAGACTCAAACCAGAATGCCGCTGCAGCCGTGACAGGCGCAATGCATGCAAGAGGCTGCAATATAAAACCCTGTTGAACAAACATTTTCTTAAGATAACCCTCTAATTTTTTATCCATTGGATCTGAGAAAGCACAGCTATCCTCCACCGGGATAGTGGTACGCTTGGCTAACGTAGAAACTGCTCCCTCCACCTTAGGGACCGTCTGCCATAAGTCTCGTGTGGTGGCGTCTATAGGGAACATTTTTCTAAATATCGGGGGAGGGGAAAAAGGCACACCGGGTCTATCCCACTCCTTACTGATAATTTCTGTAAGTCTTTTTGGTATAGGAAAAACGTCAGTACACACCGGTACCGCATAGTATCTATCCAATCTACACAATTTCTCTGGAATTGCCCCCGTGTCGCAATCATTCAGAGCCGCTAATACCTCCCCTAGTAACACACGGAGGTTCTCAAGCTTAAATTTAAAATTTGAAATTTCTGAATCCGGTCTCCCCGAATCAGAACCGTCACCGACAGAATGAAGCTCACCATCCTCATGTTCTGCAAGTTGTGACGCAGTATCAGACATGGCTCTCGTGTCATCAGCGCGCTCTGTCCTTAACCCAGAGCTATCGCGTTTGCCCCTTAATTCGGGCATATTATATAATACTTCTTTCATAACATTAGCCATATCATGTAAAGTGATTTGTAAGGGCCTAGATGTACTAGGTGTCTCAATCCTACGCATCTCCCGAGCGGGAGACGCAGGTACTGACAAGTGAGGAGAGTTAGGCGGCATAACTTCCCCCTCGTTGTCTGGTGATAGCTTCTTTATCGGTACAGATTGACTTTTATTCAAAGCAATATCAATACAATTGGTACACATCGTTCTATTGGGCTCCACATTGGCTTTTGAACATGATGAACAAACAGTTTCCTCTGAATCAGACATGTTTAAAACAGACTTAGCAATGAAACTAACATGCTTGGAAATCACTTTCAATAAGTTTTACAAGCAATATAAAAAACGCTGCAGCGCTTCAAAAATACAGATATAATTAAACAATTCTTAACAAGAAGTGTACTATTAGCAGAGGATTGCACCCATTAGCAAAAGGATGATTAACCCCTCGATACCCAAAACGGATAAAACAGATATCAATTAAGATTCAACGTTTTTAATCACAGTCAGCACACTGTCACAGATCTGCTGTGACTGATTACCTCCCTCACAAATGAAATTTGCAGACCCCTGAGCTCTCTAGAGACGTCCTGGATCAAGGAGGAAGAAGCAGAAAGACTGTGCAATAATTTTAACTGCGCAACTAGGCGCTAAAACAAGGGCCCTCCCACTCCAATCACAACAGTGGGAGCCCTGATATAACGGTTTCCATGCAGAAAAATATGTTAGCCATGTGGAAAAAATCATGCCCAAAGCGATTTATCACCAAAGTATCTCACAAAAAAACGAATAACATGCCAGTAAACGTTTTATTAAAAAACAATATTTTTCAATGTCATGCAAAGCTATCACTAAGCCTGCTACCAGTCACTACCACTGCAGAGAAGGCTTAAGTATTATTTCAGTGTTAACAGTATTTTCTCAGTCAAATTCTAGTCCCTAGAATATAACTCGACTGCGCATACATTTATCAGCCTGATACCAGTTGCTACTACTGCATTTAAGGCTGTACTTACATCATACGGTAACAGCAGTATTTTCTTAGTCAATTCCATTCCCAGAAAATAAAGTACCGCACATACCTCATTTGCGGAGGACCCCGCATGCTATTCCCAGTCTGAAGTTACCCCACTCCTCAGAATGTCGAGAACAGCCAGTGGATCTTAGTTACGCCTGCTAAGATCATAGATAAAAAACGCAGGCAGTTTCTTCTTCCAAATACTGCCTGAGATAGAAAAACAGCACACTCCGGTGCCATTTAAAAAAACAAACTTTTGATTGAAGAATAGTTAATAGTTAATAGTTAAGTAAAAACTCCAGCTCCTCTCGCGACCTCCTTCTTTGTTGAGGGTTGCAAGAGAATGACTGGATATGACATGTGAGGGGAGGAGCTATATAGCAGCTCTGCTTGGGTGATCCTCTTGCAACTTCCTGTTGGGGAGGAGAATATATCCCATAAGTAATGGATGACCCGTGGACTGAACACACTTAACAAGAGAAACCATAAAAGACAGAACGAAGGTTTGACCATGGGTGTTCTAGTAGCATGATGTTTCTTGTCAAAACCTTTACAAGCATGCAGAATGGAAACATAATAATTTATGTTGCCCTTGTGAAGTATCATATCTTGCTGGTGTGTCTCACAATGTCAAAGCTGAGGAGACCATCTAATTTTTTATTTTACTTTTTCAAAATATTTCTTTTGACTATATTAAAGTGTTGGCCTGTTTTATGGAGGGTGTATTTTTTCTAATGCTACTGTTGTTTGTTTTGTAAGGGGGGTTTGAAGGCATTGATGTGAACTCTGAGTGCAAGAAGTGAATGATTGCGAGATAGATGTAGCTTCTTTTATTATAATGGAGCTGAGCTCACAACTAGTGGCTGTGATAAGGGAGAGGTACAAGCATCATTAAAATATGCAATTTTCAAACTGCTACATTGTGGCAAGTTTTTCCACACGCACGATATGAGTTCCACAGAACCAGAAAGTTTTTTTTAATTTAATTTTTAAGTTTGCAACAAAGAACATATGCCAATGACACAAAGCATTCACTTGAAGATACAGTTATCAACAAGGAAAAGAAAAGGAGGAGAAAAGAATACAGATTAAAGAGGACTAGTTCAAACAAGGTTCCAGTGTTTATATATAATCAGATATATATTAAGAAACCATTGTATAATAGAGGAAAAGAAAATAGTACAAAAAAAATATACATTATGGGCTAGATTACACATGAAGCGCTAAATTATCGGGAACCCGCAAACATTACAAGTGGCTGGTTAGTGCTACCGTGAGCTCACGGTAGCAATTAGCGGTTAGAAAATTAACCAGAGATCAGATCTCTGGTTAATTTTATAAATGTGCCCCAAATGCCCTCCAAAAACTGTGTAGTGTATTTTATTAAAAAATAAAGATAGCAGCATCTTTATTTTTTAATAAAGTAAATGCACCACGCAATATTTTTGGGTTAAAGATTGGCGGGTGTGGGGTGTTAGAAAAAAAACAACACTGAAAAGTGCCTTTACATTGCGGTCTATGGGAACTATGTGTTCCCAGTAAATATATATATATACACATATTAACACATACATATATATGTATATAATCATATAAATATATATTTACACTTTGCTGCCATCACTGCGCTATTTACCCCCTTTGCTGCACGCTCTTGTGAGCGTAATGCTTCCCAGCAATACGAATGTGAGCTTGCGTTCGCATTGCTTACAACTTGTAATACCAGCACACATTAGCTTTCACTAAATCTGTAATCTGGCCTAATTTCAGCTACTAAACGGAAATCCCAGACTTCATGTCGAATACATAATAGGTGCGCAGAGTCTGTTGATGTGGACGCCCCCTGTTAATGTAGATTCCCTTATCTTTATGAAGGCAAGAAAGATGAAGAATAAATTTATGAGCTAGGATTGCACCAATAAAATTCTAAGACAGAAAAAAAATCAGATATACCCATCCTACAAAATATTAAAAAAAAAATGTATGCTTACCTGATAAATTAAATTTCTTTCATGATTGTGAGAGTCCACAAGCCATCACTAGTGGGAATATTCCCCTCCTGACCACTAGGAGGAGATAAAAGACATCAAAACACATCAGAGCTTTAAATTCATCCCACTTCCCAAGATCTTCACTCATTCATATAGCCAAGTTGACGAGGAAAAAAGAAAAGCAGGAAAGGTAAAGCGGGGCAAAGAAGAGCAAGTACTGCCGCCACCTGAACAAAAAGAAAGGACAGGGCTCATGAAGTCTCACCATCACGAAAGAAATTAATCAGATAAGCATACATTTTGTTTTCTTTCATCAGATGGTGAGAGCCCATGAGCCATCATGTGTGGGAATCAATACCCAAGCTGTGGAGTCCATAAGACCACTGTAAATAGGGGTGACAAACAGTAAAGGCAGGATGTTACAATTCAGGTACTATGGCCCACAGAACTTTCCTGCCAAAGGCAGCCTCAGAAGAACCATGCACATCAAAGTGATAAAACCTATAATAGATGCCTCATTATGAAAGGCCTAAGAACTAGCCAATGCTAGTGGAATGAGAAGTCATACCCTCAGGGGGAGTTTTCCCTCACAAACAAATACTCCTTGAAATTTAAGGCTTGAAGCCAAGCAGTTAAAGTAACAGCCATAGCTTTCTGACCTTTGCAAGGCCCAGAACAAAGAACAAAAAGAGAAGAAGAAAGTCTGAAATCTTTTGTGGCTTCAACATAATTAAAAAGCTCTAACAACATCCAAGTTGTGGAGATGATGCTCCCTAGAATTCTTAGTAGCTGGACAAAAATAAGTAACCACAATTTCCTGATTGTCAGTATCAGTAGATACCACCTTAGGAAGAAAAGAATAGCTAGTGTGAAGAACAGCCTTAACCTGGTGAAAAATCAGAAAAGGAGGTTAGCAAGACAAAGGTGAAAGTGCAAAGACTCTTCTAGCAGAAGAATTTGACATGATCCCCGTGAATAGGAATATGCAAATAAGCATCTTTTAAGTCTATGGTAGACACAAATTGACCCTCCCTCCTGCACGAAAGGAAGCAAAAGTGCAAATGGTCTCCAACCTTAAAGTATTAAAGGGACAGTAACGTCATAATAAGACAGAGCATACAATTTGTAACAATTTTCCAATTGACTTCTATTATTTAATTTGCTTCCTTCTCTTGTTATCCTTTTGCTGAAAGGTTTATCTAGAAAAGCTCAGGGGCAGCGAGGAACCTATGTTCTAGGTGCTGATTGGTGGCTGCATTTATATATACCGATTGTCATTGGCTCACCAATGTGTTTAGTTAGAAACCAGTATTGCTGCTCCTTCAACAAATGATACCAAAAGAATGAAGCACATTTGATAATAGAAGTAAACTGGAAAGTTGTTTAAAATTGTATGTTCTACCTAACTCATAAAAGGAACATTTTTGGTTTCATGTCCCTTTGACTTTCAGGAATTTGTTCAATATTTTGAGATCCAAAACTGGCCTCCTTCTTTGGCCCTTTAGAGATTTGAATAAAACCTGAAGTTGGAACTAGAGCAATAACCCCCATTAGTTCCAAATCTCTTACACAAGCCAAAAGAGTTTGGACCTTTAAAGGATCTCAAGGCACTGGAGACAGGAAAAATATTCCCAGAGGAGGCCTTAAAGAAAACTTATTCAATACCCTTGGCAAATGAAATGTAATACTCAGGGATCCTGAACAGATATATCCCAAACCTCCAGAAAGAGACTCAATCTGACCCCCACCAGAGACTGGTCTGGTATGGGGACCACACCTTCATGCTTCTTGGGAACTGTGGTAGACTTCTTAAACTATTGATTTTGGCCCAAGAAGAGTTAGAATTTCAGGATGATTTAGAGTACTCAGAGATATGAGCAGAGAAGGCATCTTTCTGAGACTTAGGTTGTCGAAAGGTGCAAAAACATGATGCAAACCGAGGCTTACCCTTAGATTTTTTATCCTGAGGCAGAAAAACTCCCTTACTGCCTGTGGTTGTGGCAATAATAGAATCCAGTCCAGGCCCAAACAGAGATTTACCCTGAAAGGGGAAAGAAAGATGTGTGCATTTAGAAACCATATGAGCAGACTAACACTTAAAGGGACAGTCTACTCCAGAATTTTTATTGTTTAAAAAGATAGATAGAAAATAGGCGGCCTTCAAGGGCTTAGAAATTAGCACATGAGCCTACCTAGGTTTAGCTTTCGACAAAGAATACCAAGAGACAAAGCAAATTTGATAAAAGTAAATTGGAAAGTTGTTTTAAAATTGCATGCCCTATATACATCTTGAAAGTTTAATTTTGACTAGACTGTCCCTTTAAGCCACAAACCTTGCCTAGCTAAAACAGCTAAAGTAGCATTCTTAGCATTGATGCAAATAATTTCCACTGCTGCATCACAAATTAAGGAATGCTGTTCTCAGAAGATTAATACGATCCTTAATCTCATCCAGAGTGGTTTTCCCCAGAAACAAGTTCTGAAAGAATGTCACACCACACAGAAGTAGCAGCAGCGACACAGGCTACAACTGATGTCCTAAACATAAAACATGCAAGCTGAAATTATCACTTATAAAAACCTTCAAGATCCTTAAAAGAACGATCCTCCAAAGAAAAAGTAGTAAGCCTGACCAAAGTGGAAATAGCTTTATCTACCTTCGGAACAGTCTCCCTAATCTCTATTTTAACAGTATGATGTATAATATATGTCCCCACTGGACATACCTCAGCTGCAGCAAGTTTTTTCCAGCAGACGAGTCCATACTAAGCAGTGCAAGCATTGGTGGACAAGTCCATATTTCACCGGGGGAGGGCTGTGGATCTACAAGGAGCAGCTCACTGTAGACCAGGGGATTGTTGGAAAAGGCCTGCGACATTTCTCACTAAGAAGAGACCTTCCACTGCCTGGCTGATAACTCCTTGTCTTGACCTCTGAGCATCAGGTTACTGTGAGTGGGATTTGGGCCTCAGATCTGGTAGAGCATCCTCTTTTAAATGATGAGTAGATCTTGCACTTCACTTTCACCTCGCTTCTCATAAAAGAGGCAAAAGAAAATGACTGAGGATCTTGGGAAGTAGGAGGGATTTAAAGCTTTGGTGTTTTGGGGTGTCCCAAGCATGATGGCTCGTGGCAAGAATATGGGATTTCTCAACATTTTTAATCCATTCCTGTAAAGAAGGTATTTTGCTTAGGACAGGCATAAGATGCCTAATAGAATTCAACATTAGTTTGAAAATAGCAAGTTTGTTTTTGCAGGTTAGTGTAGGGGGTTAACTTAAAAGTAAAAATTAATGGACATGGATGGATAGAAATTTAATATACAAAATCTAATATACAATCTCCCCATATATGACTAAGGGATCCTTCTCTTCCGCATCCCACAAACATATTATAGGAGTTAGAGGATATATGAAATGTAGTTGAACTAGAGTAAGGTACCATCTGGTCAAAATTTCAATATTAATCTCTGTGGTGGATGCTAAAGGAAAATATTTTTTTTTACTGGAAATATTTTGTTCAATTGATCAACTGATAAAAGAAAAATCCAATTATTTTTCTGAGGAGGTAGTATAAGAGGGGAGAGACTGATAAATAATCTAATAGCATGATACTATATGGTCAAAATTGTGTCAACACATGACAAAAACACCTAAATGAGATTGTAGGACTTCCTTTCCAAAACAATGGGCATTATTGTGGAGTTTAATCCCCGTTGCGGCTATAACAGCCACAACTCTTCAGAGAAGGCTTTTCACAAGACTTTGGAGTCTGCCTGTGAGAATATGTGTCCATTCAGCCAAAAAACAGAATTTATGTTTACCTGATAAATTACTTTCTCCAACGGTGTGTCCGGTCCACGGCGTCATCCTTACTTGTGGGATATTCTCCTCCCCAACAGGAAATGGCAAAGAGCCCAGCAAAGCTGGTCACATGATCCCTCCTAGGCTCCGCCTTCCCCAGTCATTCGACCGACGTAAAGGAGGAATATTTGCATAGGAGAAACCATATGATACCGTGGTGACTGTAGTTAAAGAAAATAAATTATCAGACCTGATTAAAAAAACCAGGGCGGGCCGTGGACCGGACACACCGTTGGAGAAAGTAATTTATCAGGTAAACATAAATTCTGTTTTCTCCAACATAGGTGTGTCCGGTCCACGGCGTCATCCTTACTTGTGGGAACCAATACCAAAGCTTTAGGACACGGATGAAGGGAGGGAGCAAATCAGGTCACCTAGATGGAAGGCACCACGGCTTGCAAAACCTTTCTCCCAAAAATAGCCTCAGAAGAAGCAAAAGTATCAAACTTGTAAAATTTAGTAAAAGTGTGCAGTGAAGACCAAGTCGCTGCCTTACATATCTGATCAACAGAAGCCTCGTTCTTGAAGGCCCATGTGGAAGCCACAGCCCTAGTGGAATGAGCTGTGATTCTTTCAGGAGGCTGCCGTCCGGCAGTCTCGTAAGCCAATCTGATGATGCTTTTAATCCAAAAAGAGAGAGAGGTAGAAGTTGCTTTTTGACCTCTCCTTTTACCAGAATAAACAACAAACAAGGAAGATGTTTGTCTAAAATCCTTTGTAGCATCTAAATAGAATTTTAGAGCCCGAACTACATCCAAATTGTGCAACAAACGTTCCTTCTTTGAAACTGGATTCGGACACAAAGAAGGCACGACTATCTCCTGGTTAATGTTTTTGTTAGAAACAACTTTTGGAAGAAAACCAGGTTTAGTACGCAGAACCACCTTATCTGCATGGAACACCAGATAAGGAGGAGAACACTGCAGAGCAGATAATTCTGAAACTCTTCTAGCAGAAGAAATTGCAACCAAAAACAAAACTTTCCAAGATAATAACTTAATATCAACGGAATGTAAGGGTTCAAACGGAACCCCCTGAAGAACTGAAAGAACTAAATTGAGACTCCAAGGAGGAGTCAAAGGTTTGTAAACAGGCTTGATTCTAACCAGAGCCTGAACAAAGGCTTGAACATCTGGCACAGCTGCCAGCTTTTTGTGAAGTAACACAGACAAGGCAGAAATCTGTCCTTTCAAAGAACTTGCAGATAATCCTTTCTCCAAACCTTCTTGAAGAAAGGATAGAATCTTAGGAATTTTTATCTTGTCCCAAGGGAATCCTTTAGATTCACACCAATAGATATATTTTTTCCATATTTTGTGGTAGATTTTTCTAGTTACAGGCTTTCTGGCCTGAACAAGAGTATCAATGACAGAATCTGAGAACCCTCGCTTTGATAAGATCAAGCGTTCAATCTCCAAGCAGTCAGTTGGAGTGAGACCAGATTCGGATGTTCGAACGGACCTTGAACAAGAAGGTCTCGTCTCAAAGGTAGCTTCCATGGTGGAGCCGATGACATATTCACCAGGTCTGCATACCAAGTCCTGCGTGGCCACGCAGGAGCTATCAAGATCACCGATGCCCTCTCCTGATTGATCCTGGCTACCAGCCTGGGGATGAGAGGAAACGGCGGGAATGCATAAGCTAGTTTGAAGGTCCAAGGTGCTACTAGTGCATCTACTAGAGTCGCCTTGGGATCCCTGGATCTGGACCCGTAGCAAGGAACCTTGAAGTTCTGACGAGAGGCCATCAGATCCATGTCTGGAATGCCCCACAGTTGAGTGATTTGGGCAAAGATTTCCGGATGGAGTTCCCACTCCCCCGGATGAAATGTCTGACGACTCAGAAAATCCGCTTCCCAGTTTTCCACTCCTGGAATGTGGATTGCAGACAAGTGTCAGGAGTGAGTCTCCGCCCATTGAATGATTTTGGTCACTTCTTCCATCGCCAGGGAACTCCTTGTTCCCCCCTGATGGTTGATGTACGCAACAGTCGTCATGTTGTCTGATTGAAACCGTATGAACTTGGTCTTTGCTAGCTGAGGCCAAGCCTTGAGAGCATTGAGAATCGCTCTCAGTTCCAGAATATTTATCGGGAGAGTAGATTCTTCCCGAGACCAAAGACCCTGCGCTTTCAGGGGTCCCCAGACCGCGCCCCAGCCCACTAGACTGGCGTCGGTCGTGACAATGACCCACTCTGGTCTGCGGAAGCTCATCCCCTGTGACAGGTTGTCCAGGGACAGCCACCAACTGAGTGAATCTCTGGTCCTCTGATCTACTTGTATCGTCGGAGACAAGTCTGTATAGTCCCCATTCCACTGACTGAGCATGCACAGTTGTAATGGTCTTAGATGAATTCGCGCAAAAGGGACTATGTCCATTGCCGCTACCATCAAACCTATTACTTCCATGCACTGCGCTATGGAAGGAAGAGGAACAGAATGAAGTATTTGACAAGAGTTTAGAAGTTTTGATTTTCTGGCCTCTGTCAGAAAAATCCTCATTTCTAAGGAGTCTATTATTGTTCCCAAGAAGGGAACCCTTGTTGACGGAGATAGAGAACTTTTTTCTACGTTCACTTTCCACCCGTGAGATCTGAGAAAGGCCAGGACAATGTCCGTGTGGGCCTTTGCTTGTGGAAGGGACGACGCTTGAATCAGAATGTCGTCCAAGTAAGGTACTACTGCAATGCCCCTTGGCCTTAGCACCGCTAGAAGGGACCCTAGTACCTTTGTGAAAATTCTTGGAGCAGTGGCTAATCCGAATGGAAGTGCCACAAACTGGTAATGCTTGTCCAGAAAGGCGAATCTTAGGAACCGATGATGTTCCTTGTGGATAGGAATATGTAGATACGCATCCTTTAAATCCACCGTGGTCATGAGTTGACCTTCCTGGATGGTAGGAAGAATTGTCCGAATGGTTTCCATTTTGAACGATGGAACCCTGAGAAATTTGTTTAGGATCTTGAGATCCAAAATTGGCCTGAATGTTCCCTCTTTTTTGGGAACTATGAACAGATTGGAGTAAAACCCCATCCCTTGTTCTCCTAATGGAACAGGATGAATCACTCACATTTTTAACAGGTCTTCTACACAATGTAAGAATGCCTGTCTTTTTATGTGGTCTGAAGACAATTGAGACCTGTGGAACCTCCCCCTTGGGGGAAGCCCCTTGAATTCCAGAAGATAACCTTGGGAGACTATTTCTAGCGCCCAAGGATCCAGAACATCTCTTGCCCAAGCCTGAGCGAAGAGAGAGAGTCTGCCCCCCACCAGATCCGGTCCCGGATCGGGGGCCAACATCTCATGCTGTCTTGGTAGCAGTGGCAGGTTTCTTGGCCTGCTTTCCTTTGTTCCAGCCTTGCATTGGCCTCCAGGCTGGCTTGGCTTGAGAAGTATTACCCTCTTGCTTAGAGGACGTAGCACTTGGGGCTGGTCCGTTTCTGCGAAAGGGACGAAAATTAGGTTTATTTTTGGTCTTGAAAGACCTATCCTGAGGAAGGGCGTGGCCCTTGCCCCCAGTGATATCAGAAATAATCTCTTTCAAGTCAGGGCCAAACAGCGTTTTCCCCTTGAAAGGAATGTTAAGCAATTTGTTCTTGGAAGACGCATCCGCTGACCAAGATTTTAGCCAAAGCGCTCTGCGCGCCACAATAGCAAAACCAGATTTTTTCGCCGCTAACCTAGCCAATTGCAAAGTGGCGTCTAGGGTGAAAGAATTAGCCAATTTGAGAGCATGGATTCTGTCCATAATCTCCTCATAAGAAGAATTATTATTGAGCGCCTTTTCTAGTTCATCGAACCAGAAACACGCTGCTGTAGTGACAGGAACAATGCATGAAATTGGTTGTAGAAGGTAACCTTGCTGAACAAACATCTTTTTAAGCAAACCCTCTAATTTTTTATCCATAGGATCTTTGAAAGCACAACTATCTTCTATGGGTATAGTGGTGCGTTTGTTTAGAGTAGAAACCGCCCCCTCGACCTTGGGGACTGTCTGCCATAAGTCCTTTCTGGGGTCGACCATAGGAAACAATTTCTTAAATATGGGGGGAGGGACGAAAGGTATACCGGGCCTTTCCCATTCTTTATTTACAATGTCCGCCACCCGCTTGGGTATAGGAAAAGCTTCGGGGGGCCCCGGGACCTCTAAGAACTTGTCCATTTTACATAATTTCTCTGGAATGACCAAATTCTCACAATCATCCAGAGTAGATAACACCTCCTTAAGCAGAGCGCGGAGATGTTCCAATTTAAATTTAAATGTAATCACATCAGGTTCTGCTTGTTGAGAAATTTTCCCTGAATCTGAAATTTCTCCCTCAGACAAAACCTCCCTGGCCCCCTCAGACTGGTGTAGGGGCACTTCAGAACCAATATCATCAGCGTCCTCATGCTCTTCAGTATTTTCTAAAACAGAGCAGTCGCGCTTTCGCTGATAAGTGGGCATTTTGGCTAAAATGTTTTTGATAGAATTATCCATTACAGCCGTTAATTGTTGCATAGTAAGGAGTATTGGCGCACTAGATGTACTAGGGGCCTCCTGTGTGGGCAAGACTGGTGTAGACGAAGGAGGGGATGATGCAGTACCATGCTTACTCCCCTCACTTGAGGAATCATCTTGGGCATCATTTTCTCTAAATTTTGTGTCACATAAATCACATCTATTTAAATGAGAAGGAACCTTGGCTTCCCCACATTCAGAACACAGTCTATCTGGTAGTTCAGACATGTTAAACAGGCATAAACTTGATAACAAAGTACAAAAAACGTTTTAAAATAAATCGTTACTGTCACTTTAAATTTTAAACTGAACACACTTTATTACTGCAATTGTGAAAAAGTATGAAGGAATTGTTCAAAATTCACCAAAATTTCACCACAGTGTCTTAAAGCCTTAAAAGTATTGCACACCAAATTTGGAAGCTTTAACCCTTAAAATAACGGAACCGGAGCCGTTTTTATATTTAACCCCTTTACAGTCCCTGGTATCTGCTTTGCTGAGACCCAACCAAGCCCAAAGGGGAATACGATACGAAATGACGCCTTCAGAAAGTCTTTTCTATGTATCAGAGCTCCTCACACATGCATCTGCATGTCATGCTTCCCAAAAACAAGTGCGCAATAGAGGCGCGAAAATGAGACTCTGCCTATGATTAGGGAAAGCCCCTAGAGAATAAGGTGTCCAATACAGTGCCTGCCGGTTATTTTACATAATTCCCAAGATTAAAATAATTCCTCAAGGCTATGGAGTATAAAATATGCTTATATATAAATCGTATTAGCCCAGAAAATGTCTACAGTCTTAAAAGCCCTTGTGAAGCCCTTTTTTTCTTTCTGTAATAAAAATGGCTTACCGGATCCCATAGGGAAAATGACAGCTTCCAGCATTACATCGTCTTGTTAGAATGTGTCATACCTCAAGCAGCAAAAGTCTGCTCACTGTTTCCCCCAACTGAAGTTAATTCCTCTCAACAGTCCTGTGTGGAAACAGCCATCGATTTTAGTAACGGTTGCTAAAATCATTTTCCTCTTACAAACAGAAATCTTCATCTCTTTTCTGTTTCAGAGTAAATAGTACATACCAGCACTATTTTAAAATAACAAACTCTTGATTGAATAATAAAAACTACAGTTAAACACTAAAAAACTCTAAGCCATCTCCGTGGAGATGTTGCCTGTACAACGGCAAAGAGAATGACTGGGGAAGGCGGAGCCTAGGAGGGATCATGTGACCAGCTTTGCTGGGCTCTTTGCCATTTCCTGTTGGGGAGGAGAATATCCCACAAGTAAGGATGACGCCGTGGACCGGACACACCTATGTTGGAGAAAAAGTATTTGTAAGGTGAATATAGGATGAGAAGGTCTGCCTCTCGCTCCAATTTATCCCAAAGGTGATTAATGGGGTTAAGGTCATGGCTCTGTGCAGGCTACCTGAGTTCCTCCACACCAGTCTTGTCAAGCCATGTATTTATGGACCTCACTTTGTGTACAGGGCACATGCTGGAACAGGAAAGAGCCTTCTCCAAACTGTTGTCATAAAGTTTAAAGCACCCAATTTTCTAAAATGTCTTTTATCCTGTAGCATTAACACAATCCTTCACTGAAACTAAGAGGTCTAGCCCAAACCCTGAGAAACAGAACCAGACCATTATCCCTCCTTCACCAAAGTTTACAGCAGGCACTATGCATTTGATAGGTTTGTGTTCTCCTGGCATCCATCACATCCAGATTCTTCCATCTAAGTGCCAGATAGTGAAGCGTAATTCATCACTCTAGAGCACTGGTTTGCAAACCTGTCCTCGTGCCTCCATAACATGCCAGATTTTCAGGATTACCGTGGGTGAGAGCAGGTTAATAACCATGTTTACTAATCAGCTGATTATTTAACCTGTGCTCTAGTTCAGATATCCTAAAAATCTTGCCTGTTACGGAGGCCTGAGGATAGGTATGAAAATCAGTAATCCCGTTTCCACTGCTCTAGAGTCCAGACAACACTTGACATTGCGCATGTTGATGTGAGGCTTATGTACAGTTACTTGGCCGCTGAAAGCCACTACATGAAGTTCCTGATGCACACCTCTTGTGCTAATTTTGCTTCTAGAGGCAGTTTGGAATTATGGGGAGTAGTGGAACAGATTATAGATGATTTTTGAATACTACTCGCTTCAGCACGCAGCAGCCCCACTCTATGGGTTTTGAGTGCTCTATTACTTTGTGACTAGGTTGTTGTTGCTCCTAGATTAGAGGCACCCACTAATTCCTTTTATGTCAATTATTCTCAAGTGAGTCAATGATCAGATGCATGGCTACTGTGGTCCCTAAGTGATGCTGCCAAAGTTGAGGTCTGCCTGCCACACTGCACATCAGTTAGGGAAACTTAAAACGGATACTAAACCCAAACATTTTCTTTAATGATTCAGATAGAGCATGTAATTTCACGCAACTTTCTAATTTACTCCTATTATAAATTTTCCTTCGTTCTCTTGCTATCTTTATTTAAAAAGCAGGAATGTAAAGCTTAGGAGCCGGCCCATTTTAGGTTCAGCACCTTGGATAGCGCTTGCTTATTGGTGGCTACATTTAGTCACAATAAGCAAGCGTAACCCAGGTTCTGAACCAAAATGGAACGGCTCCTAAGCTTTATATTCTTGCTTTTTAAATAAAGATAGCAGGAGAATGAAGAAAAATGTATAATAAGAGTAAATTAGAAAGTTTCTTAAAATTGCATTTAAGAGAACAAATGATTGGTAACAGCGTAGCAATACTCCACTATAGTCATATGCTGTCAAATTTAAAGGGAAATGCTACTTAAAAAAATGTACTGTTCCATCTGCATAAAAATATTTCAAAATGTAATACAGTGCTTTGTTTTTATGTTTCTATGTTAAATAAACCAGCTTTATTCTGTGGGGAAATGCCCATATCAGCCAGTAAGTATTACTGTACAGTCACTTCTTTTAGTTTCATTTTACATTTAAAAACAGATTTTTCTTAACCCCTTTATCATGGAAAATATTTTAACACGTTTAACTGTGGCTCTTTCAGAGAGCTTTTTTTTTCTACTGAGATCATAATAAAAAGGCAAAAAAGAAGATTTAATGGGCAACTCAGTTACAAGCCTGATTTTGCACATATATATTTAAAATAGATTAATATGTTAACAATTCTGTCCCGGCTGGAGCCTTTTTAAGATACATGTACACAAAATTAGAACTAAACTGTAATTTCACCATAAAAGAAAAATTCTGTTTTTTTATTTATTATTTTAAACTACATTATTCATGGTAAAGTATAAAAAGGGAACTGCTAAAATGCGCATCTGCACAATATTCTTACATTCTCCCAGCAGTGAATTATTTCTGTTATTTATACATTTTCGCTCACCTTCTGCTAGCCGTATTAAGCTTTCAAGGAGGCGGATGGTAGTGCGTGCAGCATTTCTGCAATTACTCTGCCTTTGCAGCTGGTAATAGCGTACAAATATTGTGTTGGCTCCCTCAGACATTTTGGGTTGGAGGGTCTTTATAAGACAGAGATATGTTTTCATCTTTTCCATGCTCCAGAGCTTATCAGATTTGCGAGGGTTTCCTGAAATTAAAAATATATATGAAAGTTTAAAAATGCCCCTTTATGAAGATATCTAGTACAGTTCAATCAAAAACTGTATATTAAATCCTACTTTTCAAATGTTTATAAACTGAATAAACAGATGGACAAACAATTGATGAAATGTAATGTATGAAATTTGGTATTTCAATTGTCCAGATTACAAAAAACCTTGAAAATGTGAAGTAACTTTGTTCAGAATGTAATGTATTAACATGTGAAAAAGCATAATTAATGCTTACCTGAAAAATGTCTTTCTTTCATGATGGTGAGAGAGTCCACAAGCCATCACATGTCCAGTCCTATAGGAGGACGCAAAACCCCACACACAACAGAGCTTTAATCCCTCCCACTTTCCCATGATAACGTAGTCATACATATCGCATATGAGATTTCAAGCAGCGATTAATCTCCACGATTTAAATCCTGCGAGAGTTCACAATTTAAAAATGAGATGAGAGGCGGACCAGTGTGCAGCCGTGGGCGGACCTGAGAATGCCCACAAAACTGCCATTATTGCAGAAATTGCAGTGTGTGTCGGAGTAACAGGCCTTCATCTGGGAGTGGTGTGGTGGTGGTCAAGCGGTGGTGTGGCTGAGTTCACTTGGTTGTATTATGTACTCTAACTATAACTGTTCTTAGTGTTCTGTTATGTATTTCAGAATAGCTGTGTGATGTAATATGCCAGGCTGCAGGATGTCAGGATTGACCTTGTTAATGCCACATCCCTCATGTTTGCCTGGACAGTCACTCAGCTAAATGAATAACAAATGCAGCAGTGTATGCATTGTACTACCTTTACTGCACTTATACACTCCTACTGCTGTAAAGTCAGCACTTTTCAGGTTTCTCCATCCTTACACTGCTTCACGTTAATCGTACCACAACTAGACTGACTGTCCAAGAAAACATGACTGTGTTGTGTCAGAAGACCTAAGAACTGGCTAGTGTCTACTATGTAACCACAGCACAGGCAGCTAATTTTATTATTTATTTTGTGGTTTGTATTTGTATGCTCCCAGAGTGTATTGGACATTGAGAAACATGTACATTAAGATTCTGTAGTGATGAACAAAAATTGTATTGAAAAATGAAGGTGTTATAATATATATATATATGGATATATATATATATATATAGATATATATATATGTGAGGAGTTGCAGGACTCTCAGGCGTGCGTGTACCATACATGTTTAGAATAGTCTCCTTTACCTCCAATTTTCAAAGGGTAAAGGAAACATGTTTTTGAAGTGAGCAAAGGGAATATCTGGTTTGTTCAATTCCTTGCTAATTAGCTCAGAATCCGCATCATCAACTGGAGAGTTTGATTTTTTTAGGGCTGCCTCAATGCCTTGGGTGAAATGGACGCACATCTATGTTATGCGATGCATAGCCCATCGTACTGCATAATGTAGCTTTACATCCATAGTGCTGGAAGCCCAAGCAGTCTTGGTTATCAAGTGACAACTGAGACTTGCTGTTCATGGGCTTCCAGCATCTGCATTCATATGGTAATAGAGCATGATCAGTGTTTTCTTACCATATGAAGGCAGATTGCCAAATTGCTACAGACAGTGACACGGTCTGTAAAGATCTCCTAGATTTCTGAATAATTTTCCTTAGCTGAGGACAATTCTAATTAAATTTTACTCCTGAAGGGTACAGGGCTATTCCATAGGGATGTCACAGATGAACGCAGGGCCTGCAAAGGGTTCTTTCTGTCCTTTGCATGCTCTTACGATTAACTAGTGGAGGCATGAAAGCCAACAGTTGTGAAATTGCAGAGTGAATGTGCTGTTTTATGTTAGGAAGCAAGTCCATATAACTGCCCAGCGGATAATCCAGGTGAGTAGCAAATCCCTAAATACTCTGCTACAAACAAAGTGCTGCATGACCCTGTCTAGCAGTAGCCACAGACTCCGCACATAGGTTACAAAGCTGAGTAGGGAGACCCACCAACACTTCCTTAGATAGCTAGAAAATGAAAGTTTATGCCAATAAAGGGTTAAATATACATTTATGCAAATCTCCTGTTATTAAGGGTGCTTAACAATCTAGGGCTCTGAGGAGAAATTGCAGTGTGTCATCAAATATGGCCACCGTTTGTGAGGGAAAGGAGAAACAAAGCAAAGTTTTGGTAGGAAAAAGTTAACTCCCTTAGGTCTGCACAGAAGGAAGTTAAAAAACTTCTGAAAATTAGCTCTTCAGCTTCAGAAATGTTCCTGAACATCTGAGTGCCTGCTGAGAATGAGGACCAAAGCTTTTGTATATGCTAAAACCTGCACCGAAAAAAATGAATAGAAACTACATCAATTTTAATGTAAATGTGTAAAAGTGCCCAAAAGTGCCTAAAACTATATGTAGAGTTTTCTGGTGTGTGTAACTATGTCCCAGGCTATGTGAATTTTGAGCATATGTTCATGCTAATATTTACCGTGCTTACCAAGCAGCAGGAGACCTGCTTCCAGTAGAAGAGTCCATCTGGTGTATTACCCACTAACACAAGATCTAAGGAAGCAGTACTCCGATGCACCAACAGGAGGAGGCTGAAAGACAAGTCTCAGCAACAACTGTGGCAGGTATGTGACAAACTCCTGCAGGAGAATTACTCTCACTGCCAATGTACTCCTTTACACCCATCTGTCCTATTCCCAGCACTCTGAGGGGGATAATGGGCCTCACATTGGTCTGAGAACCCCTTTCAACCAACATGCAGATCAGTACTTCATGTTTCACCATCGCTCCTTGCTTGAGACATAAAATTGACTAAAGAATCATGGGAAAGTGGAAGGAAATAAAGATGTGTTGTGTGGGGTGTTTTGCTTCCTCCTGTAGGACTGGACTTTAATCCCACATGTGATGGCTCGTGGACTCTCGCCATCTTATGAAAGAAAGCTAATTTTTGAAGAAAGATGTAGAGACTATTTTTTAAACAAGGATACAACCAAAACCAGTGCACCAGTCTATGTTAAACTTTGCAGGGAGATTAATCTTACGGGGTAGGACATCTCTAGTTTAATTAAAAACAATAGGTCTGGAGACATAAAGCATTAAAAAATAAATCACATTATAATGATATTTTTTTTTTAAATAATTTTATGAATAGGTTTTCAAAAATAATACAAATATAAAGATAACAAACATTAGATAAAAAGAACAATGGTGTTACAGCATAAGAAAAATACATAAATTATACTTACCTGATAATTTAATTTCCATCTGTACGAGGAGAGTCCACGGCTTCATTGATTACTTGTGGGAATACAGAACCTGGCCACCAGTAGGAGGCTAAAAAGGCTTAAATACCTCCCCCACTCCCCTCATCCCCCAGTAATTCTGAAGAGGGAACAAGGAATAGCAGGAGAAATATCAGGGTATAAATCGTGCCAGAAGAACAAAAATAAATTTAGGTCCGCCCAACGGAGAACCGGGTGGGAGCCATGGACTCTCCTCGTACAGATGGAAACTAAATTATCAGGTAAGCATAATTTATGTTTTCCATCTTAATACGAGGAGAGTCCACGGTTTCATTCATTACTTGTGGGAAACGAATACCCAAGCTCTAGAGGACACTGAATGAAAACGGGAGGGTAAAAACGAGGCGGCCCCTAGTCTGAGGGCACCACAGCCTGCAAAACCTCTCTCTCAAAAACGTCAAATTTGTAAAACTTTGAAAAAGTACGTAAGGAGGACTAGGTTCAGCTCTAGTTGAGTGAGCCGTAATCCTTTGAGGAGGCTTATGTCCCGCTGTCTCATAAGCCAAGCGAATCATGCTCCTCAGCCAAAAAGATAGGGAAGTGGAAGAAGCCTTCTGCCCTTTGCGCCTCCCCGAATAGACGACAAAAAATGCTGAAGTCTGTCTGAAATCCTTTGTAGCCTTAAGATAAAATTTCAAAGCCTGAACCACATCCAAGTTATGAAATAACCGTTCCTTTGAAGAAGAAGGGTTTAGGACACAAGGAAGGAACTACAATCTCCTGATTAATATTGCGATCAGACACAACTTTAGGGAGAAATCCCAACCCAGTGCGAAGGACTATCTGCATGAAAAACCAGGTAAGGAGGCTCACATTTCAAGGCCGCCAACTCAGAGACTCTGCGTGCAGAAGCAATAGCCAGTAGAAAACAACCTTCCAACACAGTATCTTAATATCAAGATAATGCATAGGCTCAAATGGAGCCCTCTGCAAAACCCTAAGAACCAGATTCAGACTCCAAGGAGGAGCAGAATGTCTGAATAGAGCCTGAACAAAAGACTGTATATCAGAAACCTCAGCAAGCTTCTTGTGTAACAACACAGATCAAGCTGAAATCTGTCCCTTCAAGGAACTAGCGGCAAGTCCTTTCTCCAAACTATCCTGAAGGAAGGAAAGTATCCTGGATACTCTGACCTTGTGCCAAGAATATCCATGAGTCTCAGACCAGAGTAAGTAGGTCCTCCACACCTTTTGATAGATGCGACGGGTGATCGGCTTCCTGGCTTGAATGAGAGTATCAATCACACTCTCAGAAAAACCTCTCTTGGCTAAGACTAAGCATTCAATCTCCATGCAGTCAGCCTCAGAGAATCCAGATTTTGATGCACAAAGGGGCCCTGTACTAGCAGATCCCTGCGACAGGGCAACCTCCACGGAGGAGACGATAACATCCTAACCAGATCAGCAAACCACATCCTCCGCGGCAACGACGGAGCAATCAACAGCGAGCAGTTGTGGAACTCCGCCCAATCCAGAATCCGAGATACCTCCCTCATGGCTAGGGAGCTTCTCGTTCCCCCCTGGTGGTTGATGTAAGCCACCGAGGTAATGTTGTCTGACTGGAATCTGATGTACTGAGACGAACCCAGGAGGGGCCTATGCCCTCAGAGCGTTGAAGATCACTCAAAGTTCCAGGATGTTGATTGGAAGAAGCGAATCCTCCCGATTCCACCTGCCCTGTGCCTTCCTGGCACCCCAAACAGCTCCCCATCCTGAGAGGTTCACGTCGGTAGTCACAATCTCCCAGGATGGTCTCAAGAAGGATGTCCCCTGGGACAGCTGATCTGGACAAAGCCACCAAGAGAGGGAATCCCTTGACTGGTTGTCCAGAGAGATCTGTTGGGATAGATCCGAGTGACCGCTGTTAAATTGTCTCAACATGCACAACTGAAGAGGTTGGAGATGGAACCTGGCGAATGGAATGACATCTATACTGGATACCATGAGCCCAATCACCTCCATGCTCCGGGCCACAGATGGCCTTGAGGAGGCTTGAAGGGCAAGACAGCTGGAGGCAATTTTGCAACTTCTCTGGTCTGTCAAGAATATCTTCATGGATATGGAGTCTATTATCATGCACAAGAACTCCACTCTGGTACTGGGAACCAGAGAACTTTTTCCTGACTTTATCTTCCATCCATGAGATCGCAGAAGAAGTAGAAGAGCTCTCTGCCAGCCGGCAGGACGGAGCCTGGACCAGGATGTCATCCAGGTAAGGTGCTACTGCAATACCCCTGGCTCTCGCCACCACAAGCAAAGCTCCCAGAACCTTCTTAAAGACTCTTTGGGCAGTAGCTAGACCGAAGGGGAGAGCTACAAACTGGAAGTTCTGGTCCAGAAAAGCGAATCTTAGGAACTTGAAGTGATCCTTGTGTATAGGCACATGAAGGTAAGCCTCCTTCAAGTCTATTGTAGTCATGAACTGACCCTCTTGAACTAAGGGCAGAATAGTCCTTATCGTCTCCATCTTCAACGATGGGACCAACACAAACTTTTTTAAGCACTTTAGGTCTAGAATCAGGCAAAACGTTCCCTCCTTCTTTGGGACCACGAAAAGGTTTGAATAGTACCCTAGACCTCTTTCTGCTAGAGGTACCGGTACAATTACTCCTAGAGAGGAGAGCTCCCTCACGCACTCTAGAAAGGCATCTCGTTTCGCTGGTTTTGAAGATAGATTTGACAAGAGGAATCTGCCCCTGGGAAGGTAAGTCCTGTAACCTTGGGAAATGACCTCCAGAACCAAAGTATCCAACACGTCTCTAATCCAAGCCTCCGCCAAAAGAGATAGTCTGCCCCCTATGAGATCCAGAGATGGATCGGAGGCCACCCCTTCATGTTGATTTTGTCTCGGCGGGCTTCTTGCTCTGCTTGGTCTTATTCCAAGACTGAAATACAAAAGGTGGCCACAGCGCTGAGAGAGGTCACACAAAACAGCTATATAAAAAAAAAAAGGAATCCCTTAATCCTTAATTCAAACAATGGTAGAGAGTAAATTACAATGTCTGCAGTAACCAAATCTGCAGGATAGTAATCATATACAGCTGCACTGCCCAAAAGCAGCTAAATGTGTGCAGTAGCTGGCTTATACAAAGACCTATAAAGGTTATACTTTTTTAAAATATATATGTATTTAATTTTTTAACATATAAAAAGCATATAGGAAGCAATAGAGTACAATATAAAAGCTAATTGCATGAAATCAGAGGAATTAAAATACAAAAAATACAAATACATAGCATGGAAATATTTCATAAAATCAAACACATAATGTTTTACATATAGCAAGTAACACACATATTATAACACATGGTGCAAGTGAATAAAATAGTGCCTATAAATTCAGCATAATTTACAATATACAGAATCAGTCGTAGCTTTAAGACTACTGATTATGTATATTGTAAATTATGCTGAATTTATAGGCACTATTTTATTCTCTTATATTGTATAAATTGCGAATTGTATAAACATTGAAAAAAACATTCCACCTATCGCTTTAAGAAAAGCGTATAAGTTAGCAGCATCTATGCAGTATCACTATTGAGCTTGAGAAAAGCTGTACGCAGCCGAAACATGTTGCTCCTAGTATTGAGTCATTTGGGCTTCCATAGTCCTACGAGACTGACGTTGTAAGAGTTCACTGAACTTAATCCAAATTCAAGTAGAGCACTTGTAGTGGCTTCGTAAGGAGTCCAGAGGCGATTTGGAAAATAACTTACCCGGATAAATCTGGAGAACAACTACAAACGGCAACCGGTGTAAGTATAAGTGTGCACCTTGCCATATGAATATTCTATCTGCTTTAAAGGATCTTTCTATCCTTCTTCTCGCCCACGCTTTGCAGCTTTGCCATTGACATGATTGCTAAGCCTGATAAGCCTAACACGCATAAAACAACTAACCAGCAAAAGGCTTTCTATTTCAAAAGACTTTTAATCTAAAACAGACTTTAATCTGATCTAATAGAGAAGACAAGGTCCTCTTTCACAATATTCACTTGCACCACGTATTATAATATGTGTGTTACTTGCCATATGTAAAACATTATGTGTTTGATTTTAATAAATATTTCCATGCTGTGTATTTGTATTTTTTGTATTTTTATTCCTCTGATTGCATGCAATTAGCTTTTATATTATACTCTATTGCTTCCTAAATGCTTTTTATATGTTAAAAAATTAAATACATATAAATTTAAAAAAAGGATAACCTATATAGTTCTTTGTATAAGCCAGCTACTGCACACATTTAGCTGCTTTAGGGCAGCGCAGATGTATATGATTACTAGCCTGCAGATTTGGTTACTGCAGACATTGTTATTTAACCTCTACCCTTATTACAAGACTGAGGTTTCCAAGATCCCTTGGACTGCTCAGGCGTCGCGGCAGGCTGCTGTCGTTGGGACTTGTCCGAACGAAAGGGGCGAAAATTAGGACCCTTAGGTTTGTTCTTCTTATCCTGCGGTAGAAAGGCACCCTTGCCCCCCGTGACCGTGAATATGATAGAGTCCAAGCCTGGGCCAAAAAGAACCTTTCCCTTAAAAGGAAGAGAAAGTAATCTAGATTTTGATGTCATGTCAGCAGACCACGACTTCAACCACAGGGCCCTCTGGGCCAAAACAGAAAAGCCTGATGTCTTGGCATTCAAGCAAATAATCTCCATATTTGCATCACAGATGAACGAATTAGCTACCCTCAGGGCCTTAATTCTTTCCTGTATCTCATCGAGGGGAGTCCCCACCTCGATTATCTCTGACAGAGAGTCACACCAATAGGTAGCGGCTCCCACCACTGCAGAGACCGACGATGCCGACTGAACCCCGTGTGCTGAAACATCTTTCTTAACAGGGTCTCTAATTTCTTATTCATGAGTTCCTTAAACGATCAACTATCCACGAGTGGGATAGTGGTGCGCTTAGCGAGTGTGGCTATAGCTCAATCCACCTTAAAGGGACAGTATACACTCATTTTCATACAACTGCATGTAATAGACACTACTATAAAGAATACGATGCACAGATACTGATATAAAAATCCAGTATAAAACTGTTTAAAAACTTACTTAGAAGCTGTCAGTTTGGCTCTGTTGAAAAGGTAGCTGGAAAGCCCACTGCAAGTGGCAAATAAGACACTCCCCCCCCTCCCCCTTCTTTTGCATATGAAAAGACCCTTTACACAAACAGGAGCAAGCTGGAGAAGGTAGCTGACAGTATTCACATAAAACTTTGGGGCTTGGTTAGGAGTCTGAAAATCAGAGCAATGTTATTTAAAAATAAGCAAAACTATACATTTATTTAAAAAAAAAAACTTTATGGGCTATATAAATAGATCAACTACAAAACATTTATGCAAAGAAAAAATGAGTGTATAATGTCCCTTTAAGGACAAATCCCCACAATTCTAGCTGAGAATCAGGAACTGGGAACAATTTCTTAAACGAAGAAGGGGAGAAAGATTAACCAAGTCTCTCCCATTCATTCTTTATAATATTTGCCATCTTTACGGGAACCGGGAAAGTCTGGGGCCCCACCCTGTCCTCATAGACCTTATCAAGCTTAGGAATAGAAGGTTCCTCTGGCAATTTCGGTTCCCGGAACCTCTAAAGTAGCTAACACCTCCTTTAACAAGAAGCGTAAGTGCTCCATCCTAAACCTAAAGTCTGGTTCCTCCGCAGTCGGAGGTTTAGAGGTTGCAGATTCCGACCCAGAGAAGTATCGGAGTTCTCTGCATCGGCGGATAATCTAGTCTCGGATACATCCAACGGAGTAGATGACCCCTGGGAAGGAAGGCAATGTTTAACCTTTCTCTTTCACTTAGCAGTACGAGGTAAAGCACTGAAGGCCACAGACACCGCCGTTTGCAACAGATCAGCAAAATCTGGTGGCCACAGGGCCCCTCCCACAGGAGGATTAGTAGTGCACTGGGGAGCTGCATGTGTAATCGGAGACGATTGTAAGGAACGCAACTCACGGGACAGAGACCCCTTAGAAGTGGACGGCTCAGTGGTACTAAACATTTTGTTCTTTTTAGATATCACTATTTTATCAAGGCATGTGGAACATAGTTAAGCAGGCGGATATACCGTAGCCTCCTCACAATAAATACAGGCATTAGATTTAGGAAGAGAGGGAATACTCTCTAACGCATTAGAGTCCTCCATAGCTTGCGCCTTTAATATGCACTATAGAAAAAATAAATGGCACCCCAATGGCCGGGGGACTCACCACCTCCTATGACCCAGGCGCACAGAGAAATCGCTTTTGTCAGGTCAGGAAAAGGTAGAGAATGAGGCCACACCCGGTCACATGGAGTGCCATGCAGGACCGCCCCTGCAGCTGAGAAAAAGCGCGCCAAACTAAACAGGCTGCAAAGAATGTAAAGATCTTTCAAGAGTATTCTTAGGATTAGGACACAAGGAAGGAACAATTCCCCTGCTAATGTTGTTAGAATTCACAACCTTAGGAAGAAACTTATGTCCGACGATGTCTGCAAAACAGCCTTATCCTGATGGAAAATCAGAAAAGGAGACTCACAAGAGAGAGCAGACAATTCAGAAACTCTTCTAGCTGAAGAGATAGCCAAAAGAAACAACACTTTCCAAGAAGTAGTTTAATATCCAAAGAATGCATAGGCTCGAAAGGAGGAGCCTGCAAAGCCTTCAAAACCAAATTAAGACTCCAAGGAGGAGAGATTGATTTAATAACAGGCTTGATACGAACCAAAGCCTGAACAAAACAGTGAATATCAGGAAGTCTTCTATGAAATAAAACAGAAAGAGCAGAGATTTGTCCCTTCAAAGTACTTGCAGACAAACCTTTATCCAAACCATCCTGAAGAAACTGTAAAATTCTAGGAATTCTAAAAGAATGCCAAGAGAATTTATGAGAAAAATACCATGAAATAAAGGTTTTCCAAACCCGATAATAAATCTTTCTTGAAACAGACTTACGAGCCTGTAGCATAGTATTAATCACTGAGTCAGAGAAACCTCTATGACTAAGCACTAAGCGTTCAATTCCATACCTTCAAATTTAGCGATTTGAGATCCTGATGGAAAAACGGCCCTTGAGACAGAAGGTCTGGCCTTAAAGGAAGTGGCCAAGGTTGGCAACTGGACATCTGGACAAGATCTGGATACCAAAACCTGTGAGGCCATGCTGGTGCTATCAGAAACACATGCGATTGTTCCATTATGATCTTGGAGATCACTCTTGGAAGAAGAACTAGAGGCGGAAAAATGTAAGCAGGATGGTAAAACCAAGAAACTGCTAACGCATCCACCATCTCCGCCTGAGGATGCCTGGACCTGGAAAGGTACCTGGGAAGCTTCTTGTTTAGATGGGAAGCTATTAGATCTATTTCGAGAAGACCCCACATCTGCACAATCTGACAAAATACATCTGGATGGAGAGACCACTCCCCTGGATGTAAAGACTGATGACTGAGATAATCCGCTTCCCAATTGTCTACACCTGGGATATGTTTTGCAGAAATTAGAAAGGAGTTGGATTCCGCCCAAGAAAGTATCCAAGATACTTCTTTCATCGCTAAAGTACTGCAAGTCCCACCCTGATGATTGACATATGCCACAGTTGTGATATTGTCTGTCTGAAAACGAATGAATGATTCTCTCTTTAATCGAGGCCAAGCCTGAAGAGCCTTGAAAATAGCACGGAGTTCTAAAATATTGATTGGTAACCTCGCCTCTTGAGGATTCCAAACTCCTTGTGCTGTCAGAGACCCCCAGACAGTTCCCCAACCTGTGAGACTTGCATCTGTTGAAATCACAGTCCAGGAAGGATGAACAAAAGAGGCCACCAGGACAGAGAGAGTTGAATTTTGGGATTTAAGTATATCAATTATGATATCTGAGTATAATCCCTGCACCATTGACTCAGCATGCAAAGCTGCAGAGGTCTCATATGAAAACGAGCAAAGGGGATCGCATCTGATGCTACAGTCATGAGACCTAAAACTTCCATGCACATAGCCACTGAAGGGAATGATCAAGACTGAAGGTTTAGACAGGCAGAAACCAATTTCATTTGTCTCTTGTCTGTTAAAGACAGAGTCATGGACACTGAATCTATCTGGAAACCTAAAATGGTGACCCTTGTCTGAGGAATCAAGAAACTCCAACCATGTTTTTGAAGAAACAACACAAGTTAATTTGTGTGAGATTCTACTAAATGAAAAGATTGAGCCAGTACCAAGATATCGTCCAAATAAGGAAACACTGCAATACCCTGCTCTCTGATTACAGATAGAAGGGCACAGAGAACCTTCAAAAGGATTCTTGGAGCTGTTGCTATGCCAAATGGAAGAGCAACAAATTGGTAATGCTTGTCTCGAAAAAAGAATCTCAGAAACCGATAGTGGTATGGATGAATCGCAATGTGAAGATACGCATCCTGTAAGTCTATTGAGGATATGGAATGACCTTGCTGAACAAAAGGCAGAATAGTCTTTATAGTCACCATCTTGAAAGTTGGGACGCTTACAAATTGATTTAAAAACTTCAGATCCATAACTGGTCTGAAAGAATTTTCCTCCTTCGGGACAATGAATAGATTTGAATAAAAACCCAGACCCTGTTCCAGAAACGGAACTGGTATAATTACCCCTGAAAGCTCTAATTCTGAAACACACTTCATAAAGGCCTGAGCTTTCACAGGATTTGTTGTAACGTGAGAGAGAAAAATTCTTCTCACAGGTCTTATTCTGAAACCTATTTGATACCCCTGAGAGACAATAGTCTGAATCCAATGATTCTGAACAGAACCTGCCCAAACGTCTTGAAATAATTTCAATCTGCCCCCCACCAGCAGAACTGGATTGAAGGCTGCACCTTCATGCAGTCTTGGGGGCTGGCTTTGGTTTCTTATAAGGCTTGGATTTATTCCAACTTGAAGATGGCTTCCAATTAGAGCCAGAGTCCTTAGGGGAAGGAATGGTTTTCTGTTTTCTATTCTGACGAAAGGAACGAAACCGATTAGAAGCTTTAGATTTACCCTTAGACTTTTTATCCTGGGGAAAAAAAACTCCCTTCCCCCCAGTAACAGTGGAAATAATTGAATCCAACTGGGAACCAAACAAGTTATTACCCTGAAATGATAGAGATAGTAACCTAGATTTAGATACCATGTCAGCATTCCATGATTTGAGCCATAAAGCTCTTCTAGCTAAAATAGCCAAAGACATAGATTTAACATTAATCTTGATGATATCAAAAATAGCATCACAGATAAAATGATTAGCATGTTGAAGCAAACGAACAATGCTATGCAAATCAGAATCTTTTCCCCGATGTGCTAAGCTATCCAACCAAAACGTTAATGCAGCCGCAACATCAGCCATAGAAATGGCAGGTCTGAGAATATAGCCAGAATGTAAATAAGCTTTCCTTAGATAAGATTCAATTTTCCTATCTAAAGGATCCTTAAAAAAGGTACTATCTTCCATAGGAATAATAGTACGCTTAGCAAGAATAGAAATAGCCCCATCAACCTTAGGGACTTTTTCCCAAAACTCTAAGTTAGCCACTGGCAAAGGATACATCTTTTTAAACATTGAAGAAGGAACAAAAGAAGTACCAGGCTTAGACCATTCCTTAGCAATCACATCAAAATTGCATCAGAAACAGGAAAAACCTCAGGAGTAATCACAGGAGGTTTATAGACGGAATTTAAATGTTTACTGGATTTATTATTAAGAGGTCCAGACTCCTCAATATCCAAAGTTATTATCACTTCTTTTAACAAAGAATGAATATACTCAATCTTAAAAATATAAGTTGATTTATCAGTGTCAATGTCTGAAGTAGGATCTTCCGAATCAGAGAGCTCCTCATCAGAGGTGGATATATCAGTATGTTGTAGGTCATTACAAATTTTATCAGTATTATGAGAAGTTTTAAAAGACCTTTTACATTTATTTGAAGGTGGTATAGCAGCCATAGCCTTCTGTATCGCATCAGCAATATAATTTTTCATATCAACAGGGATATCATGTACTTTAGATGTTGAAGGAACAACAGATACTGTACTATCACTAATAGAAACCTTTTCTGCATGCAAAAGCTTATCATGACAACTGTTACATACTACAGTATGGTTCCTACAGCAGCTTCTGAGACAGGATCAGATTGAGACATCTTGTAAAATGTAAAAGAAAAAAATAATATTTAAACAGAAATATCTTATTTCCACATATAGCAGTTTCAGGAAAGGGAAAAAATGCAAATGCTAAAATTGACAAAAAAGCAAATAGCATAGCCCTCTGAGCATAAAGAAGGAAAGGAGCATATAGTAAGTGGGGTAAAATAAAATAAAAAATGTTGGCGCCAAGTATGACGCACAACGCAAAAGAAAGTTGATTAATTTTTTTGGTGCCAACAATCATCCGGAAATGACGCAATTTGAGTCATAACACACACAATTTTGCACCAAACAACCTGATGTCAACTAAGACGCAGGAAATGACGAACTTGCGCCATTACAGACGCACATTTGTGCCAAAAATGACGCAATAAATAACAGCATTTTGCGCCCTCGCGAGCCTAATTTGCCTGCAAGTTTTCAAAGAAAAAACAAGTCAAATTGGAAAAAAAGACTATACCACAGGTAAGACAAACTTCCCATAACGAAACTGCCAGACTGCAAAGGGAAATACACATAGACCTGACTCATGGCAAATATAAGTAAAATACATATATTTAAAACTTTATATTAATACATAAAGCACCAAACCATAGCTGAGAGTGTCTTAAATAATGACACATACTTACAGAAAGACACCCATCCACATATATCAGATAGCCAAATCAGTACTGAAAACTAACAGTAGAGGTAATGGTATATAAGAGTATATCATCGATCTGAAAAGGGAGGTAGGAGATGAATCTCTACGACCGATAACAGAGAACCCTTGAAAAGATTTCCCGCGAGGGAAACCATAAAATCAATAGGCGATACTCTCTTCACATACTTCTGACAAACACTGTACTCTGAGAGGAATTGGGCTTCAGAATGCTTAGAAGCGCTCATCATAGAAGAAATCATAAAAATCAGGCACAAACTTACTTCACCACCTCCATAGGAGACAAAGTTTGTAAAACTGAATTGTGGGTGTGGTGAGGGGTGTATTTATAGGCATTTTGAGGTTTGGGAAACTTTGCCCCTCCTGGTAGAATTGTATATCCCATACGTCACTAGCTCATGGACTCTTACCAATTACATTAAAGAAACAAAATTATGCTTACCTGATCATTTTCTTTTCTTCTGACGGAAAGAGTCAACAGCTGCATTCATTACTTTTGGGAATTCCGAACCTGGCCACCAGGAGGAGGCAAAGAGACCACAGCCAAAGGCTCAAATACCTCCCCCACTTCCCTCATCCCCCAGTCATTCTGCCAAGGGAACAAGGAACAGTAGGAGAAATATCAGGGTGAAAAAGGTGCCAGAAGAAGAAACTAAAATAAAGCGGCCTCATCAATTAACGCGGGCGGGGAGCTGTGGACTCTTCTCAGAAGAAAAGAAAGTTATCAGGTAAGCATCATTTAAGTTTTTCTTCTTAAATGGGAAAAGTCCACAGCTGCATTCATTACTTTTGGGAAAACAATACCCAAGTTATTGAGGACACTGAATAGAAACAAAGGGCGGATACAAAAGGTGGCCCCTTCAAAAGGTACAACAGTCTGAAATTACCCAACACCCTACAAAAAAACTGTATCAGTAAAAGACAAGGGGGAAAAAAACAGAAGCCCAAGTAACTGCTCAACAGTAACGCAACCTGCAAAGCCATACTAGAGACCACACCACTCAGATCCCCAGAGTCCGCTGAGCACAAAAGCCTCCAAGGAGCCAGCCCAAACGTACCCCCCAAGGAAAAGAACCTCACTCTACCCCTAAAAGGAAAACAGAGGACCCAATAAGAGATCCAATGGACTATGCAACAAGGGAAAAAACAGAATTTATGCTTACCTGATAAATTATTTTCTCCAACGGTGTGTCCGGTCCACGGCGTCATCCATTACTTGTGGGAATATTCTCTTCCCCAACAGGAAATGGCAAAGAGCACAGCAAAAGCTGCCCATATAGCCCCTCCTCAGGCTCCGCCCCCCAGTCATTCGACCGACGGTTAGGAGAAAAAAAAAAGGAGAAACTATAGGGTGCCGTGGTGACTGTAGTGTATAGAGAAAGAAAATTTTTCAAACCTGATTAAAAAACCAGGGCGGGCCGTGGACCGGACACACCGTTGGAGAAAGTAATTTATCAGGTAAGCATAAATTCTGTTTTCTCCAACATTGGTGTGTCCGGTCCACGGCGTCATCCATTACTTGTGGGAACCAATACCAAAGCTTTAGGACACGGATGAAGGGAGGGAGCAAATCAGGTTACCTAAACGGAAGGCACCACGGCTTGCAAAACCTTTCTCCCAAAAATAGCCTCCGAAGAAGCATAAGTATCAAATTTGTGTGCAGAGAAGACCAAGTCGCTGCCTTACATATCTGATCAACAGAAGCCTCGTTCTTGAAGGCCCATGTGGAAGCCACAGCCATAGTAGAGTGAGCTGTGATTCGTTCAGGAGGCTGCCGTCCGGCAGTCTCATAAGCCAATCGGATGATGCTTTTCAGCCAGAAAGAAAGAGAGGTAGCAGTAGCTTTTTGTCCTCTCCTCTTACCAGAATAAACGACAAACAAAGATGAAGTTTGTCTGAAATCCTTTGTTGCGTCTAAATAGAACTTTAAAGCACGAACCACATCTAAATTGTGTAACAAACGTTCCTTCTTTGAAACTGGATTTGGACACAGAGAAGGAACAACTATTTCCTGGTTAATATTCTTGTTGGAAACAACTTTTGGAAGAAAACCAGGTTTAGTACGCAAAACAACCTTATCTGAATGGAACACCAGATAGGGTGGATCACACTGCAAAGCATATAATTCAGAAACTCTTCTAGCAGAAGAAATAGCAACCAAAAACAGAACTTTCCAAGATAGTAGCTTGATATCTATGGAATGTAAAGGTTCAAACGGAACCCCTTGAAGAACTGAAAGAACTAAATTTAGACTCCAAGGAGGAGTCATGGGTCTGTAAACAGGCTTGATTCTGACCAAAGCATGTACAAAAGCTTGTACATCTGGCACAGCTGCCAGTCGTTTGTGTAACAAAACAGATAAAGCAGAAATCTGTCCTTTTAGGGAACTCGCTGACAGCCCTTTATCCAAACCCTCTTGGAGAAAGGAGAGAATCTTAGGAATTTTAATCTTACTCCAGGAGAATCCCTTGGATTCACACCAACAGATATATTTTTTCCATATTTTAAGGTAAATCTTTCTAGTCACAGGTTTTCTGGCTTGGACCAGAGTATCTATCACTGAATTTGAAAACCCACGCTTGGATAAAATCAAGCGTTCAATTTCCAAGCAGTCAGCTGCAGAGAAACTAGATTTGGATGTTCGAATGGACCTTGTACTAGAAGATCCTGTCTCAAAGGTAGCTTCCATGGTGGAGCCGATGACATATTCACCAGGTCTGCATACCAAGTCCTGCGTGGCCACGCAGGAGCTATCAGAATCACAGAGGCCTTCTCCTGTTTGATCCTGGCTACGAGCATGGGAAGGAGAGGAAACAGTGGAAACACATAAGCTAGGTTGAACGACCAAGGCGCCACTAATGCACCCACTAGAGTCGCCTTGGGATCCCTGGATCTGGACCCGTAGCAAGGAACCTTGAAGTTCTGACGAGACGCCATCAGATCCATGTCTGGAATGCCCCATAATTGAGTTAACTGGGCAAAGACCTCCGGGTTGAGTTCCCACTCCCCCGGATGGAAAGTCTGACAACTCAAATAATCCGCCTCCCAGTTGTCTACTCCTGGGATGTGAATTGCAGATAGATGGCAGGAGTGATCCTCCGCCCATTTGATGATCTTGGATACCTCTCTCATCGCCAAGGAACTCTTTGTTCCTCCCTGATGGTTGATGTAAGCTACAGTCGTCATGTTGTCCGACTGGAATCTTATGAATCCGGCCTTCGCTAGTTGAGGCCAAGCCCGGAGCGCATTGAATATCGCTCTCAGTTCCAGGATGTTTATCGGGAGAAGAGACTCTTCCCGAGACCATAGACCCTGAGCTTTCAGGGAATCCCATACCGCGCCCCAGCCTAATAGACTGGCGTCGGTCGTGACAATGACCCAATCTGGTCTGCGGAAACTCCTTCCCTGACTGGGAAGGTGTCTAAACGACTGCCTGGCACCTAAAAACGTTCCCCAACACTAAAAGTTTAGAAATCACTTCAAACTTCATAAAAAACTTAAATAAAGCAATCGATTTAGCCCACAAGAGTGTCAACCAGTGTATAGCCCATAATAAGCCTTCATTCTGTTAAGAGTCTAAGAAAATGGCTTACCGAACCCCAAGAGGGAAAATGACAGTATTCTAGCATTACACAGTCTTGTTAGAAAATGGACTAGTCATACCTGGAGCAGAAAAGTCTGCAAACTGTTCCCCCCAACTGAAGTTCTCTGGGCTCAACAGTCCTGCGTGGGAACAGCAATTGATTTTAGTTACTGCTGCTAAAATCATACTCCTCTTTTAAACAGAACTCTTCATCCCTTTCTGTTTTAGAGTAAATAGTACAAACTGGCACTATTTTAAAATAACAAACTCTTGATAGAAGAATAAAAAAAACTACAACTAAACACCACATACTCTTCACCATCTCCGTGGAGATGCTACTTGTTCAGAGCGCCAAAGAGAATGACTGGGGGCGGAGCCTGAGGAGGGGCTATATGGGCAGCTTTTGCTGTGCTCTTTGCCATTTCCTGTTGGGGAAGAGAATATTCCCACAAGTAATGGATGACGCCGTGGACCGGACACACCAATGTTGGAGAAAGAGAACTCAAAGGCAAAACTTAGAGCAAACCCAAGGTTGCTACAAGACTACCGCCCAGGGAAGTGAACTCCCTAGAGGGCAAGGACCAGAGAGAAAAACTCCATACTCAGAAAAAACGATCACTAGGATGACCAGAGGGCCACCCTTAGATCCACGACACAGCACCATACAAAATATGATGCTCCAAAAATCTGCAAGTTCCCCATCGTATCATAGTCAAGTAGAAAACCTGTTAGACTAGACAGCAAGATAACTGTCCTAGCAGCTAAAAAGAGCTATTTGTAAGAACACAGAGCCAACTCTAAACAAGAACTCGCAATGACCAATCTCAAGGCAGCTAAGCTGACCTTAAGCCATCGTGGGACCTCATCTCACAAGAACCGTCAATAGACATCGGCAACAGCTCCCATCCAGTAACATTCCGGACCCCATGGAGCATCCCATCCCAGCAGCAGATGAGAACCCCCCACCGAAGGGGAGAACAGACTCAATTGAAATACACTGTCAATACTTAATAGAGGACACCGATCCCTGACCTTCACTCTAAGGTAACAGGCCCAGCCCAAAGGCTGACAAGACCGAAAAAGAGAAAACCAAAAACTCTGCTCAGACCTCCGGGAAAGAAAGGATGGGTCTACAAGGAAGTGAAACCTCTATGTAGAGCTCTGACCACTACTTAAACTGGCATGCTACCATGAGCTGTGACAGAAAATACGTGCTCGGGTTCCAGAACCCCTACACGATTGCCTTCCCTAAAGAAGGAACACTCCCAAAAGGAAGATAGTGCTCTGCCCCACAGCGTCCTAATACCAGAATCCAGTCCCGTGATCCTGAGTACACAAGGAAGGGAAAAACCCTCCGAAGTGAAAAAAAACATAATTTATGCTTACCTGATAAATTCCTTTCTTCTGTTGTGCGATCAGTCCACGGGTCATCATTACTTCTGGGATATAACTCCTCCCCAACAGGAAATGCAAGAGGATTCACCCAGCAGAGCTGATATAGCTCCTCCCCTCTACGTCAGTCCCAGTCATTCGACCAAGAATCAACGAGAAAGGAGTAACCAAGGGTGAAGTGGTGACTGGAGTATAATTTTAAAAGATATTTACCTGCCTTAAAAAACAGGGCGGGCCGTGGACTGATCGCACAACAGAAGAAAGGAATTTATCAGGTAAGCATAAATTATGTTTTCTTCTGTTATGTGCGATCAGTCCACGGGTCATCATTACTTCTGGGATACCAATACCAAAGCAAAAGTACACGGATGACGGGAGGGATAGGCAGGCTCATTATACAGAAGGAACCACTGCCTGAAGAACCTTTCTCCCAAAAATAGCCTCCGAAGAAGCAAAAGTGTCAAATTTGTAAAATTTGGAAAAAGTATGAAGCGAAGACCAAGTTGCAGCCTTGCAAATCTGTTCAACAGAGGCCTCATTCTTAAAGGCCCAAGTGGAAGCCACAGCTCTAGTGGAGTGAGCTGTAATTCTTTCAGGAGGCTGCTGTCCAGCAGTCTCATAGGCTAAACGTATTATGCTACGAAGCCAGAAAGAGAGAGAGGTAGCAGAAGCTTTTTGACCTCTCCTCTGTCCAGAATAAACGACAAACAGGGAAGAAGTTTGGCGAAAATTTTTAGTTGCCTGCAAGTAGAACTTGAGGGCACGAACTACATCCAGATTGTGTAGAAGACGTTCCTTCTTTGAAGAAGGATTTGGACACAAGGATGGAACAACAATCTCTTGATTGATATTCCTGTTAGTAACTACCTTAGGTAAGAACCCAGGTTTAGTACGCAGAACTACCTTATCTGAGTGAAAAATCAGATAAGGAGAATCACAATGTAATGCTGATAACTCAGAGACTCTTCGAGCCGAGGAAATAGCCATTAAAAACAGAACTTTCCAAGATAACAATTTTATATCAATGGAATGAAGGGGTTCAAATGGAACCCCTTGTAAAATGTTAAGAACTAAGTTTAAACTCCATGGCGGAGCAACGGCTTTAAACACAGGCTTGATCCTAGCTAAAGCTTGACAAAAAGCCTGGACGTCTGGATTTTCTGACAGACGCCTGTGTAACAAGATGGACAGAGCTGAAATCTGTCCCTTTAATGAACTAGCCGATAAACCCTTTTCTAAACCTTCTTGTAGAAAAGACAATATCCTAGGGATCCTAACCTTACTCCAGGAGTAACGTTTGGATTCGCACCAGTATAGGTATTTGCGCCATATTTTATGGTAAATCTTTCTGGTAACAGGCTTCCTAGCCTGGATCAGGGTATCAATAACCGACTCAGAAAAACCACGCTTTGATAAAATCAAGCGTTCAATTTCCAAGCAGTCAGTTTCAGAGAAGTTAGATTTTGATGTTTGAATGGACCCTGTATCAGAAGGTCCTGTCTCAGAGGTAGAGACCAAGGTGGACAGGATGACATGTCCACTAGATCTGCATACCAAGTCCTGCGTGGCCATGCAGGCGCTATTAAAATCACAGATGCTCTCTCTTGTTTGATTTTCGCAATCAATCGAGGAAGCAGCGGGAAGGGTGGAAACACATAAGCCATCCCGAAGTTCCAAGGTGCTGTCAAAGCATCTATCAGAACCGCTCCCGGATCCCTGGATCTGGACCCGTAGTGAGGAAGTTTGGCGTTCTGGCGAGACGCCATGAGATCTATCTCTGGTTTGCCCCAACGTCGAAGTATTTGGGCAAAAATCTCCGGATGAAGTTCCCACTCTCCCGGATGAAAAGTCTGGCGACTCAAGAAATCCGCCTCCCAGTTCTCCACTCCCGGGATGTGGATTGCAGACAGGTGGCAAGAGTGAGACTCTGCCCAGCGAATTATCTTTGATACTTCCATCATTGCTAGGGAGCTTCTTGTCCCTCCCTGATGGTTGATGTAAGCTACAGTCGTGATATTGTCCGACTGAAACCTGATGAACCCCTGAGTTGTTAATTGGGGCCAAGCTAGAAGGGCATTGAGGACTGCCCTCAATTCCAGAATGTTTATTGGAAGGAGACTCTCCTCCTGATTCCATAATCCCTGAGTCTTCAGAGAATTCCAGACAGCGCCCCAACCTAGCAGGCTGGCGTCTGTTGTTACGATTGTCCAGTCTGGCCTGCTGAATGGCATCCCCCTGGACAGGTGTGGCCGATAAAGCCACCATAGAAGAGAATTTCTGGTCTCTTGATTCAGATTCAGGGTAGGGGACAAATCTGAGTAATCCCCATTCCACTGACTTAGCATGCACAATTGCAGCGGTCTGAGGTGTAGGCGTGCAAAAGGTACTATGTCCATTGCCGCTACCATTAAGCCAATCACCTCCATGCATTGAGCTACTGACGGGTGTTGAATGGAATGAAGGACACGGCATGCATCCTGAAGCCTTGTTAACCTGTCTTCTGTCAGGTAAATCTTCATTTCTACAGAATCTATAAGAGTCCCCAAGAATGGAACTCTTGTGAGAGGAAAAAGAGAACTTTTCTTTTCGTTCACTTTCCATCCATGCGACCTTAGAAATGCCAGAACTAACTCTGTATGAGACTTGGCAGTTTGAAAGCTTGAAGCTTGTATTAGAATGTCGTCTAGGTACGGAGCTACCGAAATCCCTCGCGGTCTTAGTACCGCCAGAAGGGCACCCAGAACCTTTGTGAAGATTCTTGGGGCCGTAGCCAATCCGAATGGAAGAGCTACAAACTGGTAGTGCCTGTCTAGGAAGGCAAACCGTAGATACCGTTGATGATCTTTGTGAATCGGTATGTGAAGGTAAGCATCTTTTAAATCCACTGTGGTCATGTACTGACCCTTTTGGATCATAGGTAAGATTGTCCGAATAGTTTCCATTTTGAACGATGGAACTCTTAGGAATTTGTTTAGAATCTTTAAATCTAAGATTGGCCTGAAAGTTCCCTCTTTTTTGGGAACCACAAACAGGTTTGAGTAGAACCCTTGTCCTTGTTCCGACCGCGGAACTGGATGGATCACTCCCATTAATAACAGATCTTGTACACAGCGTAGAAACGCTTCTTTCTTTATCTGGTTTGTTGACAACCTTGACAGATGAAATCTCCCTTTTGGGGGAGATAATTTGAAGTCTAGAAGGTATCCCTGAGATATGATCTCCAGCGCCCAGGGATCCTGAACATCTCTTGCCCAGGCCTGAGCGAAGAGAGAAAGTCTGCCCCCCACTAGATCCGGTCCCGGATCGGGGGCTCTCGGTTCATGCTGTCTTTGGGGCAGCAGCAGGTTTCCTGGCCTGTTTGCCCTTATTCCAGGACTGGTTAGGTTTCCAGCCTTGCCTGTAACGAGCAACAGCTCCTTCCTGTTTTGGTGCAGTGGAGGTTGACGCTGCTCCAGGTTTGAAATTCCGAAAGGGACGAAAATTAGACTGTCTAGCCTTAGCTTTGGCTTTGTCTTGAGGTAGGGCGTGGCCCTTACCTCCTGTAATGTCAGCGATAATTTCTTTCAACCCGGGCCCAAATAAAGACTGCCCCTTGAAAGGTATATTAAGTAATTTAGACTTAGAAGTAACATCAGCTGACCAGGATTTTAGCCACAGTGCTCTACGTGCCTGTATGGCGAATCCAGAGTTCTTAGCCGTAAGTTTGGTTAAATGTACTACGGCCTCCGAAATGAATGAATTGGCTAGTTTAAGGACTCTAAGCCTGTCCATAATGTCGTCTAGCGTAGATGAACTAAGGTTCTCTTCCAGAGACTCAATCCAAAATGCTGCCGCAGCCGTAATCGGCGCGATACATGCAAGGGGTTGCAATATAAAACCTTGTTGAACAAACATTTTCTTAAGGTAACCCTCTAATTTTTTATCCATTGGATCTGAAAAAGCACAGCTATCCTCCACCGGGATAGTGGTACGCTTAGCTAAAGTAGAAACTGCTCCCTCCACCTTAGGGACCGTTTGCCATAAGTCCCGAGTAGTGGCGTCTATTGGAAACATCTTTCTAAATATTGGAGGGGGTGAGAACGGCACACCGGGTCTATCCCACTCCTTAGTAACAATTTCAGTTAATCTCTTAGGTATAGGAAAAACGTCAGTACTCGCCGGTACCGCAAAGTATTTATCCAACCTACACATTTTCTCTGGTATTGCAATGGTGTTACAATCATTGAGAGCTGCTAAGACCTCCCCTAGTAATGCACGGAGGTTCTCCAATTTAAATTTAAAATTTGAAATATCTGAATCCAATCTGTTTGGATCAGAACCGTCACCCACAGAATGAAGCTCTCCGTCCTCATGCTCTGCAAGCTGTGACGCAGTATCAGACATGGCCCTAGTATTGTCAGCGCACTCTGTTCTCACCCCAGAGTGATCACGCTTGCCTCTTAGTTCTGGTAATTTAGACAAAACTTCAGTCATAACAGTAGCCATATCATGTAATGTTATCTGCAATGGCCGCCCAGAAGTATTAGGCGCCATAATATCACGCACCTCCCGGGCGGGAGATGCAGGTACTGCCGCGTGAGGCGAGTTAGTCGGCATAACTCTCCCCTCGCAGTTTGGTGAAATTTGTTCACATTGTACAGATTGACTTTTATTTAAAGTAGCATCAATACAGTTAGTACATAAATTTCTATTGGGCTCCACCTTGGCATTGGAACAAATGACACAGATATCATTCTCTGAGTCAGACATGTTTAACACACTAGCAATAACTTGCAACCTGGTTATAATCTTTTTTAACAAAAACGTACTGTGCCTCAAAGAGGTACTTAAACGATTAAATGACAGTTGAGATAATGAACTGAAACAGTTATAGCATCAAGTTTAAAATAACACAACTTTTAGCAAAGGTTTGTTCCCATTAGTAAATAACTAAATTTGACATAAAAAGAGTAACGTTTTTATTCACAGTCAATAAAAATTCTCACAGCTCTGCTGAGAGAATGTACCTCCCTTCAAAGAAGTTTGAAGACCCCTGAGATCTGTTAGTGAACCGGATCATGCAGGAAATATAATAGTAGCTGACTGGAATTTTTTGATGCGTAGCAAAAGAGCGCCAAAAACGGCCCCTCCCTCTCACACACAGCAGTGAGGAGAAACGAAACTGTCACAATTTAAAGCATACAACTGCCAAGTGGAAAATAATGCCCAAACATTTATTTACTCAGTACCTCAGCAATGTAAACGATTCTACATTCCAGCAAAAACGTTTAACATGACAATATTTATTAAAAGGATTAGTGACCTTTAACAGAGTAGTTCCGGTGAAAAACCATTCCCAGAATACTGAAGTGTATACATACATGTCATTATAACGGTATAGCAGGATTTTTTCATCAATTCCATTCAGAAAATAAAAACTGCTACATACCTCAATGCAGATTCATCTGCCCGCTGTCCCCTGATCTGAAGCCTTTACCTCCCTCAGATGGCCGAGAACAGCTATATGATCTTAACTACTCCGGTTAAAATCATAGTAAAAAACTCTGGTAGATTCTTCTTCAAACTCTGCCAGAGAAGTAATAACACGCTCCGGTGCTATTGTAAAATAACAAACTTTTGATTGAAGTCATAAAAACTAAGTATAATCACCATAGTCCTCTCACACATCCTATCTAGTCGTTGGGTGCAAGAGAATGACTGGGACTGACGTAGAGGGGAGGAGCTATATCAGCTCTGCTGGGTGAATCCTCTTGCATTTCCTGTTGGGGAGGAGTTATATCCCAGAAGTAATGATGACCCGTGGACTGATCGCACATAACAGAAGAAAAGGACCCACAGGCCTCAACAGATACTGAGGTACCTCCAAATCAAAGGAGGGCAAACGCAAGAAACTCCACCCCCACCCTAGGTAAAGAGAAGAGGTGTAGAGAAAAGCGGTAAACACCCTACCAATAAAGGCGAAAACCCTTTCGGCCATTACCGCCATCTCAGTTGATACAACAAACAAAAGTCTAAAGCAAGGCAATAGATGCCCGAAGACAAAATAGGGACCCGTCAGAGAGACCTTAAAATGAAACTTCAGACAGATATCAATCTCCCATGAAAGACAAAAAGAAAAACCCCGCCCCCTTCAAAGGGACACTCGGGAGATCCAAAACCCAAGGATAGACTGAACCGCCCATGCCTGCATCCAGGCAAGAGACATGGCTATAAGTCAGAGTCCCAGAGAAACTGGACCGATCAAAAGATCAAACCTCCTGAGGAACCCTTAAGCTGCCTCCTATGGAGGAGTGTACCCTGGACAGAACCTCTCCAAAGTCCTTATACATAGGGTACTAGCAACAGCCTCAAAACCAAGAGCCTGGAAAAACATCTTAACCAGCCTAAGAAAATGGCAACCAGCACCATCAGATCTTAAAGGGACAGTAAACACAAGAATTTTTGTTGTTTAAAAAGGTAGATAATCCCTCTATTACCCATTCCGCAATTTTGCATAACCAACACAGTTATAATAATATACTTTTTACCTCTGTGATTACCTTGTATCTATGCCTCTGCAAACTGCCCCCTTATTTCAGTTCTTTTGACAGGCATGCATTTTTAGCCAATCAGTGCTTGCTCTTAGCAGCTTAACGTGCCGGAACTCAATGTTATCTATATGAAACACATGAACCTCTAGTGGTGAAAAACTGTCAAAATGCTTTCTGATTAGAGGCAGTCTTCAAGGTCTAAGAAATTAGCACATGCACCTCCTAGATTTAGCTTTCAACTAAGAATACCAAGAGAACAAAGCAAAATTGGTAATAAAAGTAAATTGGAAAGTTGTTTCAAATTACATGCCCTATTTAAAACATGAAAAATATTTTTTGCATTTACTGTCCCTTTAAGATAATCTATTGTAGACAGGCTTTATTAACTGATCTACACGCAGGTGTAAATAAATTGAACCCAGTTACTTGACATCAAAAAGGTGAAGGACTGTATCAATCTGATCCCGGACCACCTACCTGCAAGCCCAAAAGGCTAGATCTGCTAGAGGCTCGAAGGACCACACCCGAGAGTCTAACGACCAGGGGATTACAAGGGGCAGCACTTAGATTGAGAAGACGGCATATCGCCAGAGATCCTTACAGAATCAGTCTCCCAGAAATCCCTGCAACAGGATAAAAATGGGAGCATCGCAACACCTGGTAGCCAATCTGACCAGGGGACTAAACCGGGAGAAAGAACGAGGTGAACCACACCCTTGCACTCCCAAGCAGCAAACGAGATACTGAAAAAAACAGGAAGAAGGACATGCTTGCACTTCCAGACATAGATGACCCAACCCAAGAAGGGAAAAAAGCTAATTTATGCTTACTTGATAAATTGATTTCTTCTACGATACGACGAGTCCACGGATTTCATCCTTACTTGTGGGATATTAACCTCCTGCCAACAGGAAGTGGCAAAGAGCACCACAGCAGAGCTGTATATATAGCTCCTCCCCTCCCTCCACCCCCAGTCATTCGACCGAAGGTTTAGGAAGAGAAAAGAAAAGCTAAAGGTGCAGAGGTGACTGAAGTTGTAAAATAAAATATAATCTGTCTTAAAAATGACAGGGAGGGCTGTGGACTCGTTGTATCGTAGAAGAAATCAATTTATCAGGTAAGCATACATTTCCTTTTCTTCTACAAGATACGACGAGTCCACGGATTTCATCCTTACTTGTGGGATACAATACCAAAGCTACAGGACACGGATGAAACGGGAGGGACAAGACAGAGACCTAAACTGAAGGCACCACTGCTTGAAGAACCTTTCTCCCAAAAACAGCCTCAGAAGAAGCAAAAGTATAAAATTTGGAAAATTTGGAAAAAGTATGAAGAGACGACCAAGACGCAGCCTTACAAATCTGTTCAACAGAAGCATCAGCCCTAGTAGAATGAGCCGTAATTCTTTCAGGAGGCTGCTGTCCAGCAGTCTCATATGCCAGGTAGATGATACTCCTCAGCCAAAAAGAAAGAGAGGTAGCCGTAGCTTTCTGACCCCTACGCTTTCCCGAATAAACAATGAATAATGAAGATGATTGACGGAAATCCTTAGTCGCCTGTAAGTAAAACTTCAAGGCACGGATCACGTCCAGGTTATGTAACAGACGCTCCTTCTTAGAAGGATTAGGACACAAGGAAGGAACAACAATGTCCTGATTAATATTCTTATTTGAAACAACCTTAGGAAGAAATCCAGGTTTGGTACGCAAAACCACCTTATCAGAATGAAATATAAGATAAGGCGAATCACATTGTAACGCTGAAAGCTCAGAAACTCTACGAGCAGAAGAGATAGCAACCAAAAACAAAACTTTCCAAGATAGCAATTTAATATTTATGGAATGCATGGGTTCAAACGGAACCCCTTGAAGAACTCTAAGAACTAAATTCAAACTCCAGGGAGGAGTAATTGGTCTAAATACAGGCTTAATTCTAGTTAGAGCCTGACAAAAAGACTGAACATCTGGAACATCTGCCAAACGTTTGTGAAGCAAAATTGACAAAGCAGAAATTTGTCCCTTTAAGGAACTTGCTGATAACCCTTTCTCCAATCCTTCTTGGAGAAAAGACAGAATCCTAGGAATCCTAACTTTACTCCATGAGTAGCCCTTGGATTCAAACCAATAAAGATATTTACGCCATATCTTATGATAGATTTTTCTAGTGACAGGCTTACGTGCCTGTATCAAAGTATCAATGACCGAATCGGAGAATCCCCGCTTAGATAAAATCAAGCGTTCAATCTCCAAGCAGTCAGCTGCAGAGAATTTAGATTTGGATGTTGGAAAGGTCCTTGAATGAGAAGGTCTTGTCTCAAAAGAAGTTTCCACGGTGGCAGAGAGGACATGTCCACTAGATCCGCATACCAAGTCCTGCGTGGCCACGCAGGCGCGATCAGGATTACTGAAGCTCTCTCCTGTTTGATCCGAGCAATCACGCGTGGAAGGAGAGGAAACGGTGGAAACACATCAGCTAGGCTGATCAGTTCGGCCTGGGAATCCCTCGACCTGGATCCATATTGTGGAAGCTTGTCATTCTGTCGAGATGCCATCAGATCCAATTCCGGCCTGCCCCATTGGAGAATCAGTGAGGCAAACACCTCCGGGTGGAGCTTACCAGTTCTCTACTCCTGGGATGTAAATTGACGATAGATAACAAGAGTGGGCCTCTGCCCATTGGATTATCTTGGATACTTCTATCATCGCTAATATAAGCCACATTCGTGATATTGTCCGAATGGAATCCGATGAATTTGGCCGAAGCCAACTGAGGCCACGCCTGAAGCGCATTGAATATTGCTCTCAGTTCCAGAATATTGATTGGAAGTCGAGACTCCACTTGAGTCTAAACACCCTGAGCCTTCAGGGAATTCCAGACTGCCCCCCAGCCCAGTAGACTGGCGTCCGTTGTCACTATCACCCACGAGGGTCTGCGGAAACAAGTCCCCTGGGACAGATGATCCGGTGACAACCACCAAAGAAGAGAGTCTCTGGTCTCTTGATCCAGATTTATCTGAGGAGATAAATTTGCATAGTCCACATTCCACTGTCCGAGCATGCACAGCTGCAGTGGTCTGAGATGAAAGCAAGCAAACGGAATGATGTCCATTGCCGCTACCATTAATCCAATTACCTCCATACACTGAGCCACTGAAGGCCGAGGAATGGACTGAAGTGCTCGGCAAGTATTTAGAATCTTTGACTTTCTGACCTCCGTCAGAAATATTTTCATGTCTACCGAGTCTATCAGAGTTCCCAAGAAGGGAACCCTTGTCCGTGAAACAAGTGAACTCTTTTCTATGTTCACCTTCCAATCGTGAGTTCTCAGGAAGGACAACCCTGTGTCCGTGTGAGATTTTGTCAGATGATAAGTTGACGCCTGAATCAAAATATTGTCCAGATAAGGCACCGCTGCTATGCCCAGCGGTCTGAGAACAGCCAGAAGGGACCCTAGAACCTTTGTGAAGATCCTGGGTGCTGTGGCCAACCCGAAGGGAAGAGCCACAAACTGAAAATGTTTGTCCAGGAAGGCAAACCTTAGTAACTGATGATGATCCTTGTGAATAGGGATATGAAGGTATGCATCCTTCAAGTCCACGGTAGTCATATATTGACCCTCCTGGATCATTGGTAAAATTGTTTGTATGGTCTCCATCTTGAACGATGGGACTCTGAGAAACTTGTTTAGACACTTGGGATCTAGAATGGGTCTGAAAGTTCCCTCTTTTTTGGGAACCATGAAAAGATTTGAGTAAAACCCCTGCCCCTGTTCCAGTTTTGGAACTGGACAAATTACTCCCATAGTAGAGAGGTGTTTTACACAGTGTAAGAACGCCTCTCTTTTTATCTGGTCTACAGACAATCGTGAAAGATGAAATCTCCCTCTTGGGAGAAAATCCTTGAATTCCATTTGATACCCGTGGGTCACAATTTCCAATGCCCAGGGGTCCTGAACATCTCTTGCCCAAGCCTGAGCAAAGAAAGAAAGTCTGCCCCCTACCGGATTGGGGGCCGTCCCTTCATGCTGTCTTTGTAGCAGCAGCGGGCTTCTTGGATTGTTTACCTTTATTCCAAGCCTGGTTGGGTCTCCAAACGGACTTGGATTGAGCAAAATTCCCTTCCTGCTTTGTGGAGGAAGAGGAAGCAGAGGGTACTCCTTTAAAATTTCGAAAGGAACGAAAATTATTTTGTTTACCCCTCATCTTAACAGACTTATCCTGAGGTAGGGCATGGCCTTTACCTCCAGTAATGTCAGAAATGATTTCCTTCAATTCAGGCCCGAATAGGGTCTTACCCTTGAAAGGAATAGCTAAAAGCTTAGATTTTGATGACACATCAGCAGACCAAGATTTGAGCCATAACGCTCTACACGCTAAAATGGCAAATCCTGCATTTTTCGCTGCTAATTTAGCAATTTGAATAGCGGCATCTGTAATAAAAGAATTAGCTAGCTTGAGAGCCTTAATTCTATTCAAAATGTCCTCTAATGGGGTCTCAACCTTCAGAGACTCTTCTACAGCATCAAACCAAAAGGCTGCTGCAGTAGTAACTGGAACAATGCAAGCTGTAGGTTGTAAAAGAAAACCCTGATGAATAAATAATTTCTTTAGAAGACCCTCTAACTTCTTATCCATAGGGTCTTTGAAAGCACAACTGTCCTCAATAGGTATAGTTGTACGCTTAGCCAGGGTAGATATAGCTCCCTCCACCTTAGGGACAGACAGCCAAGAGTCCCGAATGGTGTCTGATATGGGATACATTTTCTTAAAATTAGGAGGAGGAGAGAACGGTATACCTGGTCTATCCCATTCCTTTTTTAGAATTTCCGAAATTCTTTTAGGAACCGGAAAAACATCAGTGTAAGTAGGTACCTCAAGATATTTGTCCATCTTACACAATTTCTCTGGTGGTATCACAATAGGGTCACAATCATCCAGAGTCGCTAAAACCTCCCGAAGTAACAGGCGGAGGTGTTCAAGCTTAAATTTAAAGGACATGACGTCCGAATCTGTCTGAGGTAACATATTTCCTAAGTCTGAAAGTTCTCCCTCAGACAGCAATTCCCTGACCCCCAACTCAGAGCACTGTGAGGGTACGTCGGAAATAGCCAATAAAGCATCAGAGGATTCAGTATTCACATTAATACCTGACCTACTGCGTTTACCCTGTAACATTGGTAATTTAGATAATACCTCTGTAATGGTAGTTGACATAACTGCAGCCATCTCCTGCACAGTAAAAGAATTAGACGCACTAGAGGTACTTGGCGTCGCTTGTGTGGGCGTTAAAGGTTGTGACACTTGGGGAGAATTGGATGGCATATCCTGATTCTCTTCAGACTGAGAATCATCCTTTGGCACACTTTCTTTACCTAAAATATGCCTTTTACATTGTAAGGCCCTTTCAGTACAAGAGGTACACAAAGTAAGAGGGGGTTCCACAATGGCTTCTAAACACATAGAGCAATTAGTATCCTCAATGTCAGACATGTTGAACAGACTAGCAATAACTACAATAGTCGTTAAACACTTTATTTATTGATTTCAACAAGTTTTCGAAAAATGTGTACTGCGCCTTTAAGAAATAAAAAAGCTGACAATTTTTCCTGTCAGCCAGTTCTGATATACCAAGTTTCCTCAGAATTAAAAGACTGAACATACCTCAATGCTGCTTGTAGCATGAAACCGTTCTCCACACTGAAGATTTTGCTTGCACTACCTTCAGAAGTTCTGTGGGAACCAACATGGATCTTAGTTACATCTGCTAAGATCATCAACCTCAGGGCAGAAATCTTCTTCCATATCCCCCTGAGGAAACTAGTACTCACCGGTACCATTTAAAATAAAAAACTTCTTGATTGAAGTAAGGGTAGTTGACATAACTGCAGCCATCTCCTGCACAGTAAAAGAATTAGACGCACTAGAGGTACTTGGCGTCGCTTGTGTGGGCGTTAAAGGTTGTGACACTTGGGGAGAATTGGATGGCATATCCTGATTCTCTTCAGACTGAGAATCATCCTTTGGCACACTTTCTTTACCTAAAATATGCCTTTTACATTGTAAGGCCCTTTCAGTACAAGAGGTACACAAAGTAAGAGGGGGTTCCACAATGGCTTCTAAACACATAGAGCAATTAGTATCCTCAATGTCAGACATGTTGAACAGACTAGCAATAACTACAATAGTCGTTAAACACTTTATTTATTGATTTCAACAAGTTTTCGAAAAATGTGTACTGCGCCTTTAAGAAATAAAAAAGCTGACAATTTTTCCTGTCAGCCAGTTCTGATATACCAAGTTTCCTCAGAATTAAAAGACTGAACATACCTCAATGCTGCTTGTAGCATGAAACCGTTCTCCACACTGAAGATTTTGCTTGCACTACCTTCAGAAGTTCTGTGGGAACCAACATGGATCTTAGTTACATCTGCTAAGATCATCAACCTCAGGGCAGAAATCTTCTTCCATATCCCCCTGAGGAAACTAGTACTCACCGGTACCATTTAAAATAAAAAACTTCTTGATTGAAGAATCTAAAACTAACACCTCAACTTTACCTCTTCCTATTACTAACACAGGCAAAGAGAATGACTGGGGGTGGAGGGAGGGGAGGAGCTATATATACAGCTCTGCTGTGGTGCTCTTTGCCACTTCCTTTTGGCAGGAGGTTAATATCCCACAAGTAAGGATGAAATCCGTGGACTCGTCGTATCTTGTAGAAGAAACTGGTATCTCCAGACATCCGGAGGTCATCAAAATCTCCAAACTCTAAAGGAATGGAGTACTACGGTTCTGAGTCCAAAAAGAAGAAAGAAGCAACATGGATTTGAGCTCACAACCTTCCTAAGAAGCGTTGCCTAAGAAGCGTTGGATCTAAACACTGGGCCCCATACCTTGTAGTAGGATCCGAGCCCGGAGCCCTCATTAATAGGCCAAAGTGACATCCAGAATCCGACAGGATAATCAGCACCACGAGGGTGACATGAACCGTAAGGAACAGCAGCTAGCGCCCGACTAGTACCCGCCTGGTACAAGAACACTCCAGAAATGTCCAAGAAAAATCAACCTGCAAGGATCGATAAATTAACTAGAAACATAACTATGCTCCGAGGAAGTGCCCATGCGAACACAAAATCGCAGGTATCAGTTCCAGAGAAAGAACGTTCCCAAAACGGAATTATATCAGACATGAGCTTTCTAAAACAAATCAAACACATCCTAACCGGATCAAAATAAAAGTAAGGCAGCACCCGTGGGTGAACGCCCAAAGAGAATGGGCACGCCAACAGGACCAGCCGATCAGAGGCCCCATTCTCCTTGGCTCAGAACTGGAACCGATACATAAAAGAAAAAACGGAGACGTCAAGGAGATTGGTTTCATCCCCATACGTCTAGATTAGGAGGTTAATATTTCCTGCACTATATGTTTGTATGCTCTTGTAGCCAAAGATGTTCCCCTCAGGAACGGTATGGGTAATAGAAAATCCCCATACGTCTAACCCAGCTTGCCATCCGGCACAGAAGGCCGAGGATCCCTCGGCACACTAGGACTGGGATCCTCCAGCACTGCCAAAACATGCCTTAGTAGGACACGAAGACATGCTAGCCTATAACGGAAGGCAAAATTATCCCTCGCCAGATCGATGGATGACCCTGGCCCCTGAAGTCTCAGAGGCCATTGCTTCCCCAGAAGGCAGAGCTGAATCCGGCGGTCTCAAGCCCAATGGGCCCTGGTTGACAGAAAACAGACAGTACCTTAAAAATATTTCACTTGGGAGATATAAATGAGCCAGCACCATAGATATGGCTATGTGGAACCATGCCGTAAATTCTGAATAAAACAAGCTGCCTTCCGGAGAAGGAGTAACGGCCATAGGGACACCTGCTTGCGTAGCAAAAGAAGGTTCTGGGACACGCGCCTCACAGGACATGAAATCCTTGGGGGCGGATGGCTCAACACACTCTAAGCTCCCTGATTCAGGAGAAGAAAGCACTCTAGAACGGCAATCAGAACATAACTGATGGGCATGGATAACCCGGGCCATTTCATATTTATCGCAAGACGCATTCTCTGAATCGGAAAAATCTGTGTCTAAAAAAATCAGAATCCTCCATAACTTTGGGATTGTAAATATGGACAAGCACTAAACGGCACCTTACACCCCCAATGACTGGGGCACTCACCACCTCCTGTGAACCAGACAACTAACGAGCAGACTCTGTCCGTCGCCACTCGGTCAGATTACGGAAGTGGAATACAAAGTAACCGCACCCAGTCACGAGGTGCTTCGTGCAAGTCACAAAAAGGGCACGTAAGTCTAAAGAAACGGCGCCAACTGATGATAAGGCCGTTATGTTCCGAATAACCATGAGTATCACTACACATTAACAGATAGAATCACATAAGAAACATGATTAAGGTCCCCCCTGTTCAATAACCCCCCTCAGTAGATATTAACCCTTGATTCCTTAAGATAAAGGAGTCCCACTGGGACCCTGCTCCTACGTTAACATCCCATTCACATATCAAAATAAAATGAAATGATCTTCCTGGAATCTGCGCCGTGGAACAGGAACACGGCCCTTCACGTGTGACAGATAGTAGCCTCGCTTCTGACATGGACTTGATAGTAGCCTCACTTCTGACATGGAGTGAATAAAGGCAGGCAGCGAAACTTGTCAACGCCGATTGCCAAGGAGCTGTTAATATGAGTCGGGATGGTTTTGCAGAAAGACACTCCCTGCATCTCCGGACTCTAACCTTCATCCATGCTCTCACTGGGAGGCTGACAGGATTACTTAAAACTCCAGTCCCATTTCGAAGAGTACTACCCTCAATAAGAGACTTCTGACACTTCTCTGCCAACCTCCCGTGACGAAAGGCAAAGAATGATTGGGGGATGAGGGAAGTGGGGGAGGTATTTGAGCCTTTGGCTGGGGTGACTTTGCCTCCTCCTGGTGGCCAGGTTCTGAATTCCCAAAAGTAATGAATGCAGCTGTGGACTCTTCCCGTTTAAGAAGAAAAGTACTAGATGGCAGCACTGTTTCCTACCATGTAGTGCTCCAGATGAATAACCTAGGTATCTCTTCAACACAAAATTATTCCTCCTAAGAGAACTTAATGGGGCCAGGGATACAATGGAAAACATCAAGAACATTATAAGACACAGTAGAAAACTGTGAATCCTTTAATTTTTACAGTACAATGTCCCTTTCTGTCCTTTAATTTCTTCCCATTCATCCATTTTGCCTGCTGGAGTGTATTAATTGTTTACAAATAGATCATTTACCTTTATTTTGCTATTTTATATAGCAGTTTTTGCCTGATGTATCCCCACCTATACTAAATATTTCAATACTTAAATATTGGCTATAGAAAAGCTATGTAAACATTGCCAACAAAAAAATGTATAGAGATAAATAATAAAATGTTAATTTTCAATTGTTTTCTCTGGTCAGAAAGTAAAAAGGAAGCTTGTATGTATAGAAAATGCTAAAATAAGGATACATAATATCTGATTTGCCTGCAAACTCAGTCCATTGTAATGGGTCGTGGTTAAAAAGACAAAAACAAAACAGCTATTTCATAAACAAAAAACAAGGATGAGGCAAAGACACCCCAGCCAAAGGCTTAAATACTCCCTCCACTTCCCTCATCCCCCAATCATTCTGCCGAGGAACAAGGAACAGTATAAGAAACATCAGGATGAAAAAGGTGCCAGAAGAATAAAAAACAAAGACGCCCCACATAAAAAAGACATATGGGGAGCTGTAGACTCTTTCCATTGAAAGAAAAGAAAATTATCAGGTAAGCATAATTTATATTTTTCTTCCTAAATGGAAAGGAGTCCACAGCTGCATTCATTACTTTTGGGAAAACAATATCCAAGCTATAGAGGACACTGAATGCCAAAACGGGAGGGTAGAATAGGCGGCCCATTTATTGGACACCAGGCCTGAAAACCACTACCCAACAACAAAACCCTAGCTGGGAACCCCAGCCGAAACTCCCAAAGGAATAAGGCAAGGAAGAACCAAAAGGTTACCAAACACCATAAAAGGAAAAGCTCCCAAATCAAACCAAGCTCGCAAGACCTAAATGGGTCCTGACAATACGAGGAGGCAACGCCCAATCCAAATAGAAACCACAAGGATTAGAACCAGGTAGCAGAACAGAGAAAAGGTTCTCTCAATATCCTGCAAAGGACTGGAACAGCTAGCTAGCACACGATCAAGGTGCAAACAGCTGAAGCTGGTTTCAAAGAGCAACCCTACACTTGCCAGACAGCAATTCAACCAGCGCCCAGGAACAACTGAAAACGGAGATCAAACGTCATCCGAACTCAGAACACTGAAGTATTCAGGCAAAAGTACATGTAGCAGACCCAGACGAAGGTAAACACCTGAGTCAAGAACACGCAGCCATCCTCAGGATGACACAGAAGACATACTTGCTAGAAGCGGCTACCAAATGTAGAGTGCTAAACCTCCACTACAAAAGGCACGGTCTAGGCAACCAAAAACGCCAGACCTACACATAGGTCTCGAAAATAAAAGGAGAGCCCAGAACCTCAATGAGGACCAATGTGCCCCCCAAGATCCGAGAAGAACAATGGATCTCAGGACCTACCTCCAGCCGGGCCAGCCCAAGCATCCGCAGGTCAGAAACTAGGGGACCAGAAAAACCCCAGTTCAAAAAACGAGTGGAAAAATGGCACAGATATTACAACAGTGCTCGGATGCCAACCGAAACACCTCATGGAGACCGTCGACAAGGCCGTAGACCTAGAGATCTAGCTAAGGCCCAACATAGACTCAAGGCGGAGCCAGCAACTCTCCAGATGTACAGAACAACCCAGAGAGCGTACCTCTCTCTGAAATAGGATAACTCGTCTGTCCCAACCTCCTGAAGACAGGAGAAGCCCTAAGATAGGGACCACACTTCCGAAAGAAGGATATACCCCCCCCCCAAGACAAAGGGGGCCGGCAAAAGGGCCGGAAGGACAGAGCACCTGCCCCCAGGACACAGCCATAAGCTGAACCGAGAGAACAAATTTCCTAACCTGAAGATTTGAACTGGCTAGCACACAGACAAGGTGCCATAGCTGCAGTGGTTCCACAGCGAACCCTCTGCTTGCAAAGCAGCAAAGCTATCACACTATTTCAGCAAGCCGACCAAGGGAAACCGACCATAGGCGAAAGGCAAGCCCAAGGGGCATTGGCACCCAGAAAAACCTGGCCGACTGAACCAGTTCAAATAGCCCAACCAAAAGGACCCAGCCCAAGTTTCCTGGAACTGAGGAACCCCAGACCAGCTCTAGAACCCAACAGTCCGGAACAACCTGCAACGGGATCCACAAAGGAAACGCTGTGAGAACCTCAGCCACCGGAAGAACTAGAGCGAGGAGAAGTCCGAGCCCCCAAACAAACAAGAACCTGGAACAAAAATCCCCTGTCCGATATAAAAACCAGACCCCCGGGAGATAACCATACATACAATGTCCAAAGTAAAATGAACTAAACAACTAGAAAAACTAATTGTATAAGGAATACAATAGGATTCACAGTAGAGATTACCACAGATTTAATATCATATAGACTCCAAATAGAGGATTCAGATAAGGATTATATCAAATATTTAAAATGTTCCATATCATTCATACCTTAATATCTTTATTAATATACCTAGGAACCAACATTCACACAAAAGTAGCGAAGAAAAAGTTAAAAACACTTAAACCCAGTCTTAAATAATTAATATGCTGACAGATCATATAGTTAACAAGTGCCTGCTGGCCAATATCTAAAGTAAGCTAAGCCCTTACAATCCGAGGGCTGATTAACTTTTAACTTATATTCTAAGCAGGCACCAAAAGAGCAATTATTTGAAAACAATGTCAGTTAGACAAGGGTAAGCAAGTTAAAAACGGCAGACAGGAGAGACAGAGCTACTCCTGCTGGACCCCTGACGAGCGTTTCACAGAACGCTTCCTCAGAGGAAGCGTTCTGTGAAACGCGCGTTTCTTTTTCTTTTAGTCACAGTCAGGAATGCGGAAATTTAAGAACAGAAAAGTAAACATGTCCAGTCCAACAAAACGCGCGCCCAACCATAAGGTTGCGTCACTTCCAAAGGCCTTTATGTTCTAAGCCAAGAGCCCAGTTAACACTACACATAAGCAGATTGAATCACATAACAAACATGATTAAAAAAAACCCTGTTCAATAATCCCCCTCGGGAGATATTAACCCTCGAGTCCAAGATACCAAAGGGGCACCACTGAGGCCCTATATATACCTAAGTCCCGCAAGATAGTTCCTTACGGAAAACAAATAAGTTACAGTACATACTGATGAAGTAAAATGAAACAATCTTACCGGAATCTACGCCGTGGAACAGTAACACAGAACTTCAAGTGTGACAAATAGTAGCAGCGCCTCCGCCATGGACTTGAAGAGAAGAAAGCAGGCAGTGAAGCGAAGTTCGACAACGCTGATTGCTTGTGGAGCTGTTAATATGAGTCGGGATGGTTTTGCAGAAAGACTCTCCCTGCATCTCCGGACTCTTTCATCCAGGCCCTCACTGAGAGACTGATAGGATTACTTAAAGCTCCCGTCCCATGTTGAAGAGTACTACCCTCTATAAGAGACAAAACAAACTTCTGACACTTCTCTGCCAACTTCCTGGGACGAAAGGCAAAGAATGACTGGGGGATGAGGGAAGTGGGAGGAGTATTTAAGCCTCTGGCTGGTGTGTCTTTGCCTTCTTCTGGTGGCCAGGTTCTTATTTCCCAAAAGTAATGAATGTAGCTGTTGACTCTCTCCATTTAGGAAGAAAATAAAGATTATACATTATTATAGTCCGAAGCTGGTATAACAAGTAATTGGAAACAAGTTAGGGGGAAACTAATTTTGCAAAACACTGCCCATTTAATTTCATCTAGAGGCAGGCAAGACCTCACAAACATACAAAGACAGAAAATCATGAAACAAGAGAAACCTCAAACTTATCATTTAAGGTTTCCATGGAAATCCCAACAGAAGTATGGGCAACCACCGTTATAGCCTGCACAACAGCTCATAAAAGTAAAGTTGTTTTTTAGTTTAATATAATTTACATGGGTAAAAAAATATTGCCTCTTAAAATAAATCTGTAGATAAAAAAAAAGATATCTTGGCACAGCTCTGGCTCAGCCTACTTGACTCCAAATAGGTAGAAACAGAATCCACTCAAGGAGAAAGGAGATGGTCTATGTAGGGATACAGATTATCCCCTCTTTACATTTCTGGAAGGCAATTCTCCTTGCTCCATTAGTCAAAAGAAAAGTATCTCCCAGTATTGATATAACTCTACAAGAGTGTGACAGAAAACAGCATATAATATAGCTCATATGGTAACATGTCTACATTAAGGGATGCTACAAAAATGGAAACAAGGGTGAGGTTTTGTTAGCATTATCAAAAATAAATGTAAAAAAGTCAGTGGGTGCTGATAATATTCATCCAAGGATTTTAAAAGAACTTCAATCAGTGCTAACTGCCCCATTAACCGATCTGTTTAATCAGTCACTATTAATAGGAGCTGTTCCAGATGACTGGAGAATAGTGAATGTAGTTCCTCTTCATAAAAAGGGAATCTGGTAACTACAGACCAGTTAGTTTAACTTCAGTAGTAGGGAAATTAATGGAAAGTCTCTTAAAAGAAAAATGATGACTTACATAAAGACAAACAATTTAGAGGACCAACATCAACATGGTTTTACTTCAGGGAGATTGTCAGACTAATCTAATTGACTTCTTAGATTATGTAACAAAAGTATTAGACCAGGGTGGAGCAGTTGATGTAGCATATCTAGATTTCAGCAAAGCATTTAACATCACAAATTCACAAACTGTATCTTATTGGTCTAGACTAAAAATTTGTGAACTGGGTAGAATGTTGGCTTGAAAACAAAGTGTCTTAGCAAATGGAGTACATTCAGCAGAGGGGGCTGTTACTAGTGGTGTTCCTCAGGGGTCGGTTCTGGGGACTGTTTTGTTTAACATATTTATCAGAGATATCAGCAAAGGGCTACAGGGGAAAGTATATCTGTTTGCAGATGATACAAAAATTTGTAATAGAGTAGATGTTCCAGCTGGGGTAGACAAAATAAGTGATATACAACAATTGGAGGATTGGACAAATGACTTGGATCTTATGTTTAACACAGGGAAGAAAAATCCAAACGTTAATTACAGACTCACACTTTACTGACTGTTACAAATGAGGAACAAGACTAAGGAATTATTATTTCAGATGATTTAAAATTTAGTAAACAATGTAGTAATGCAGCGAGTAAGGCCAGCAGAATGCTTGGATGTATTGATAGAGGTATTTTCAGCAGACATAGTAAGGTTCTTATGTCACTTTACAGATCATTAGTTAGGCCTCATCTTGAGTATTGTGTTCAGTTCTGAAGGCCATATCTTCAGGATATAAACAAAATTGAATATGTGCAAAGGAGGGCTACCAAAATGGTACATGGTCTAAAAAATAAAACATACCAGGAGAGGCTCAATTACCTAAATATGGATAGCTTAGAGGTGATATGATAGCAACTTTTAAGTATATTAAAGGGCTTAGTAAAATTGAGGCTGTGAGTATTTTACATAAAAAAGAAAATTCAAGAACAAGGGGTCATGATCTTAAGCTGAAGGGTAGTAGATTCAGCAGTAATTTGAGGAAGCACTACTTTACAGAAAGGGTGATTGGTTCATGGAATAAACTTCCACAAGAGGTAGTAATGACAAACACTGTGAGGGACTTTAAGAATGCCTGGGACAAGCATAAGGTTATCCTACCAATCAGATAAGTTTATACATTTAGGAAATAGCGGGAAGACTTGCTGGGACTATGTCTCTTATCTGCCGTCAATATCTATGTTTCTAACACACTTGTATAGTATTACACTAAAAGGCATATATTTAATTCTTACATATCTCAATGCAAAAGTAGAAAGTAGAACTTTAACAAGGATATGATGGGAAGTGATACCGTGGAAGGGCAGAAGACAAGATTTCAGTTACATTCTAAATGTATCACCTTTTCAAGGATCTAAATAAAAAGAAAATTCAACAGTACCTTTGTTTTCTAATATAAATGAGGATATAATACGGTCCCAATCTTCATTTTTTGTGTCCAGTAAAACCAGTACCAAATCAAATCGACTTAGAAGAGGGCTAGCAAGAGCCACATTCACAGCAATCGATTCATTTGGGTCATACTGGCCTTTGGGATTGGTTGCTGCCAAGATTGTAGTTCTTGTGTTTAATTTGCACACAAGTCTGAGATGAGAAAGAGAGGAAAAAACAGAAACAAAAATAGATTTGTCAGCTTGCTGTAGGTTATATTGGCATGGTACATATCAACTGGTTTTGTAAAAGGAAGATACAAAAAAATGAATTCTTACCTGATAAATTAATTTCTTTCATGATGGTGGCAGTCCACGAGCAATCAGGTGTGGGAATATTCCCGTCCTGACCACTAGGAGGAGGAAAAACACACTCGCCAGAGCTTAAATCTCTCCAATTTACCATGATCCTCAGTCTTACATATAGTCAAGAAGATGAGGGAAAAGAAACCAGGACAAAGAAGTGCAAAAGCATGTACTGCTGCCACCTGAACAAAAAGAAAGGGCGGTCTTGTGGTCTTTAAACATCATGAAAGAAATTAATTTATCAGGTAAGCATAAATTTTGTTTTCTATTATCGGATGGTGAGAGTCCATGAGTCATGACGTGTTAGAATATTTAGATAATTAGAAGTCTCATTACAGAAAGCCCAAGAAGTAGCAACTGCTCTAGTGCACTGGTCCAGGTTTTCTTGATTACCTTGGATGAGAGCAGGTAAAATAACCATGTTTACTAATCAGCTGATTGTTTCACCTGTGCTCCAGTTCAGATATCCTCAAAATGTGGACCGTTAGGGAAAACTGAGGACAGTTTTGAAAACCAGTGATCTAGTGGAATAAGCAGTAATGCGCTCAGGGAGTTTTCCCGATGACCAAATAAGCCTCACTCATCATCAAGGAGGCAAAAGAATATGACTGAGGTTCATGGGAAGTGGGTGGGATTTTAAGGTATGGTGTGTTGGAGTGTTTATATTGCCTATTCCTAGTGGTCAGGAGGGGAATATTCCCACATGTGATGACTCGTGGACTCACGCCATCCGATGAAAGAAAATTAGCATTCTACCCAATTGCTTGGATAATTTTAGTCCCCAAACAAATTTGCTTTACAATGTTAGTATAGCTGAAAAGGCTTTACCCAGCCTTGGCCACGCTGATGGTTTGCTGCTCCATTGCTTCATGAATGCTGGTCCTGTCATGTTCCTTTATACTATTAAATTCATCAATACAGCAGAGACCTCCATCCGCCAGCACAAGAGCTCCAGCCTCCAAATTCCACTCCCCAGAGTCTTTGACAGCAGTCACAGTTAACCCTATAAACAGACACATTGTCTAGAATTATTCCAAGAAAATCAAACACTGGTGGAAACTTTAGAGGGATGTAAAAAATGTCATGGTTCAGATAAATTATGCAATTTTTATAGACTTTTACGTTTATTTTTGTAATCAAATTTGGTTTATTGAAAAGCATACCTATGTAGACTCAGGAGCATAGATACACTACTTGGATCTTGATAGTGATTAGTGGCTACTCACTTATGCCTCTTGTCATTGGCTCAGGACATATGTGTTCAGCTAGGTCCAAGAAGTGCATTTATACTCTTGAGCTGACCCAAACTACTTGTTTAATACCTCTGCAGGGGTAAGACAAACACTTATTTGCAATAAACTGTGCAATGATACAATTTACTAACACATTAGAGCATTTTTGCTTTACACTTGTATTCCCCTTTATGAATGGCAGTGAATTGCACATTTGAAAGTAGTATAAGCCAGCATCAGCCCTGCACACCACCATTGCAAAAGGTCTGTAGAAAAACACACATGCACAAAATATATGCAAAGTATATACCAGCAATTAAGGAATCAGAAAGAAAACCCTAAGAGGGATGTAACATTTTCCCTTCTCCATAAGGGATACTTTGGGGCTAGTATTACAGCGAGTATTTGCACCTGGATACACTAGGACAAGCATTAGCTCCTGGATGTCCCTAAGAAGAAAGCCCCTCCACATAAAATAAAGCACATACAAATAATGGCATTGGTAAAAGTGAAATGTACCTATATATATGAGTTGCTGAGAAGAGTATAGAATTGATAGAATTGATAGAATGAGAGGAGCATGCAGGTAAATGATGCTAGGAAATACAAACAAAAAATCAGAATTCCCCTAACATCAACAGTTTTTATTTTTATTTTTTAAGAAAATAACTACAGAAAACACACAGTAAGTGAGGAAATTAGGATTCGGATGTGGAAGAAGGTGGCCGCTCGTGGCATTCGGCTCTTTTCAAAGCCAGATTTCTACTTGTGAATTTCGACACACTAAGATCTGTGCAAATCCAGATATTAGTGTTACACTTTCACAGGAATACAATTGGCTCCGAAAGAGTCGAATGCCACTCGTGACGCCTTCTTCCCCATCCAGATCCTTACGAATGATCCGAATGTACACGCCTAAGAAACACTGGAAGACGCCGGAGAGCTTTCTTTCCAATCCATTAGGAGAAACAGTTCTAGTTCACTTTTTTTTAAAAAAGCACACGGGGGAACACAGAAAATGTGTGATCTGCAGCTTCTCTATATTTTGAAGTTAAAGGGACAGTAAACAGATTGAGATTGTAAGATAAAAAAGTTAATAGTGCATAGTAAAAAAAACTTTACAATATATATTTTGTATTTATTTTGCCCCTTTTTCTTGTAATTCAAGTCCATTAATTGTGGATTTTCCAGTCCCAAAAACTGAAAAAGCACATGGCAAGCTTCACAAGCCTAACCATGGATTTTGTCAATACAATTGCAGGGGCAAGTCCTGTGTTTTGCAGACAAGTCTGCAGTGGCTCATCCAAATAAAGAAAAATGGTCAGTGAAGTTTGATCAATTAAAAACAACTGCAGAAAACAAGGTTTTAATATGGTCTAATAACATTTACTCTTCTGGTACATTAAACTAGTGAAAGAGTGCAGAATAATGTTGTAATGACCCATTAAGGCATTACTAGGGTCGACTTCCTTATGCCTTTTTGGTTAAAATAGAATATGATATTTTTCAATTCCCAAGCAACAAATCATAATGTGAGTGACTCTTCATGTATGATCACAAAAATGTACACAGAGTAAAAGAAAGTATGGCAGTCAATTAAAAAACAGCATTTGTTTGTGTAACCCTATGGAGATGGAATACATTTTTGACAATCTCAAAATGAAGAATTCTATTTTAAAAAGACATGTTGTTAAGATACACAGTTGGATGTTGGATGTATTGCACGATGAGTCACACAGTGGTGAACACACCAAAATGACATTTAACAAATGCCAGGAGTGATAACAGGAGATGAATGCTTCTCTCGGGAGACTGTGCAACCAACAAGGATTAGGAAACAAAAGGTAAGACAGAAGCTAAATGAGAAAATGAGCACGTTAGGTTCAGTTTAATCCAACCATGCACCTGATCCCATTCTGCTGCTATTTTATACAAAACTCAGCAGTAGCACAATATTTGGCTGGAAAAGGGTTTACTAAAATAGACTAATGCTCATTAATGAGGGTACTTAAACCCAAAAATGTTCTTTGTGATTCAGACAGAGCTAACCATTTTAAAAAAGTTTCCAATTTACTTTTATTATCAAATTTGCTTCTTTCCCATGATATTCTGGGTTGAAGAGATACCTAGGTAGGCATCTGGAGAACTGCATGGCAGGAAATAGTGCAAAACTGCTGCTATATAGCTCCAGAAATGGGATACCAAGAGAAAAATTGATAATAGAAATAAATTAGAAAGTTATTTAAAATGACATGCACTACCTGAATCAGGAAAGAAAACTTGGGTTTCATATCCCTTTAATGAGAAATATTTGAGAGTACAAACAAATAACTGATTCCTCTCTCAAATGCTTCGCTGTGAAACTACTGAGGTGTCATGGAAATGAAACTTACAAAGAGTAATAAAGATATGGTACTGGTAGAAAATATTTTTGCTTTAGAATTCTTCCTAAAGTAGACTAGTTTAAAGTATATTAAAGGGACAGTAAAGCCAAAACTACACTTTCATGATTCAGAAAGAGTATGCAACTTTAAGAAAAATGTAAATTTATTTCTGTTATCAAATTGCCTTGGTATCCTTTGTTGAAAAGCATACTCAGGTAGGCTCAGGAGCAACACTGCACCACAGGGAGCTACATGGTTATTGGTGAAAACAAATATATGCCTCTTGTCATTGGCTCACCAGATGTGATCACATATTTCCCAGTAGTGCATTGCTGCCCTGGAGCTGACACAAAATAATATGCAAACACTAAGATCATTGTCTTTTTACACTTATGTCAATTTAAAGGGGCATTTAACTGCTACAGTAACATGGTTATTACCGGCATACTATTGTTTTTCCTCCTGTACCTTCAGCTCTCTTTAAAGGTGTTCTCTTATTATACCCCATTACAGAAGCCAGTTGTAAAGCTCTGCATCTCTATACTGGGCACCGCCATCTTGTTAAACACATATTGCTGCATCCTGTGACAGACAGATCAGTGATGTTGCTGGGTTTTTGACAGCTGCATCTTGCACAATAGAAAGCAGAATAATAATATTTTTTCAGGGTTTTTTTTTACAAATATAAGAAATTCTGTTCTGTCATAGGGTACAAGAATACTTAAATTACAAGATGGCAGCACCCAGTGTGAACTTCACTAACCAGCACTTATGAAGGGTTAAATTAAGAGAATAGCTTTCAAGAGCTGCAGTTACAGAAGGGAAAACAATAGTACAGTGAATATTAACCATACTACTGTAGATTTACCTAGCAGTTTAATGTCCCTTTAAATCTTTAGTGTTAATGACTTGTGAATGGATATTATGTCAAGTCAAGAGCAATTACCTTTTTACCATATGAAGAAATGCTTAAACAGAAACAGTGGGTGGATAAATAGTAGCAAGTGACACAATTAACACGTTTTTAAATAAATACTAAGATTAATGCTAAATGGGCTCTCCATTCAGTAAAATAACACATTGTTAGGTTTTTATTTCATAACAATCATAGATCTCAGCTCTATAAAATGTACTTATTATGTTGCAGAACAAACAAGTACTACTCTTCTACTTTCCTAAGAAGATGAGCTCTACTTTAATTCAAATTAAACGTTCATGTTCAACTTTCCAATTTACCTCTATTATCAAATTTGCTTTGTTCTTTTGGAATCTTTATTTGAAAAAGCAGGAATGTAAAGCTTAGGAGCCGGTCCATTTTTTATTCAGCACCTGGGTAGCACTTGCTGATTGGTGGCTAAATGTAGTTACCAATCAGCAAGCACTACCCTGGGACCTGGGTGCTGAACTAAAAATGGGTCAGCTCCTAAGCTTAGAGTCCTACTTTTTCAAATAAAGATAGCAAGAAAATGAAGAAAATTTGATAATAGGAGTAAATTAGAAAGTGGTTTAAAATTACATGCTCTATCCGAATCATGAAAGAAATAATTTGGGTTTAGTACCCCTTTAACTTTACTATCCCTTTAAGGTTCGAAAATAGCCCCCCCCCCTTATAAATTGTCTAATTTGATATACCGTATAAATATGTAAACAAAACCAAAAGCAGTTTTACAAGAAAGCTTGTTGTGTAATGTTGTGTCCTTTTTAAAAATAAAAGGCAATTCAAGGCTACACATTTAATACATGAAATGCAATCTGCTAAATGTAAATTAAGAATGCAAATTTTCCTTTGATTTTTAATTGCGTATACGTATAGAAAAACTATGTGAACTATTCCCTAACTCTCCTTTTAGAAAGGTTACCATGTGCAATTATAGGACCACACCGAGTTTAACTAAAAGGTTTAGGGAAATAAATACTCATGCACTTTCATTAATATATTTTTTCATTATATTTCCCTAAAATGATAGTATATTTTGAATCTGCTAGGCCTGCTTCTGGCTGCTGCTGATAATAATAAAATATATAATGTATGTGTAGGTTTGTTATAGTAGTGCGTAAATGTAATCAGCATCTGAAAACTCAGGTTAGCTCAGGATTGGGAAATAGCTTAGCAGTGAAAGGGTTAACTTGCAATAAATCCAAGACGTCTACATTTTTAATGCATAATAGTAATGTGGTTGTTTTATACTATTTTAAACAAACATATAGATTTAATTGAAGAGTCATTAGTTAAGACAAACTATCTTTTGCTTGGACGCACAAACTAGCTGATGTTTGCTGACATGACACAGTAAGCCTTTTGGGTGTCACACTGCACAAGTGTCAGATCTTCCCCGGGTGTCCCTCTTGAGCTATCAGCCAGCAGGTGGAGCAGCTGCTAAACAATTCCAGCTCTTGTAGGCTTGAAGAGTCTGTCTTTCTCCACTATGTAGTTTTTTGCATTAGGGGAGGGCCTGGGAGCAGCCAATCCTGACACAAGCTGTTATAGCAACAGAGCAGAATGTGCTGAAGTGAAGTCAGAAAGGAAAGCGGAGGAAAGGAATTAATAATAAAAAAATAAATAATAATAAATAAAGCAGAGTCGAGTTGCTCACATTGGAATTAATCAATGGAATAAATAAAAGAAAAAATCCACAGTGGAGGAAAAGTTTCTCAGGACTGCTGTGAGGGCTGGAGAGAGCACTGACACAAGATAGCTCTGCATAGATAAGCACTGCTGGATCTTGTCTGCTCAACAGACACCATCCCATTGTTTGTGCGTTTCTAAAATATGGCAAAGGTTCAGGTGAATAATGTAGTGGTGCTGGATAACCCTTCTCCCTTCTACAATCCTTTCCAGTTTGAAATCACCTTTGAGTGCATAGAGGACCTGTCTGAAGGTGAGTTGAAAGCTGGGCAGTGGGCTTACGCTGCAGCCAAGTGTGGAAGAGGTTAAACTCCTATTCCCACAGGCCTAAAGGAGAGCAGGGGCAGGAGGGGGAAGGACGGGGACAGAATGCAGGATCAGCACTCTGATGGCAAAGAAACAAGCCAGGCAGACTTGCCCAGGGCAGCATGTGTGGCAGTGTGAGCTGCTGTGTTGTGAGAGCAGGAAAAGTAAGTTTGTGTGATGTGAGGGGAAGAGGTGGCAGCAGCCATGTTAACACTGTGGGTAGAGAGTGAGGTGGGGTAAACCAGAGGCACGGCTGCACATGGAGCAGACAATACAGAGCAGCAGGGGTCAGTGCGCACCCCTTGTACTGTCAAATAAATGCTAAATAGCTCTGTGTGGGGGGAAGTTACACACATAGCATTAAAACAGGAAGTGAACTAACAGAGGCTGTCTAACGCTGATGACAGGATGAAAAAAAAATGAATGCAGTTTGACTTATAGCAAGCTAATGTGCCACTGAATACTGCACTCTATAAAGTACTCATATACACATCTATATAGAAATATTGTTTAAATATAAAACTCATGTATATATTTTTTCCTTTTCTGTATTCTAAAATAAAATGTGTGATTGACACCTGCTGGCAACAAAATAAATGCTCCTTAGGGGATAACATAAATGAGGTGGGAGATACCTCTCTGCAGATGTGCGTAAACAACGGTCTATTTAACCCTGTCAGTGCTGCACAAACCAAAACGCAACATGTGCATTTGTAGCAGAGTTTGCTTTCTGTTCCTACAAGTGAATAGTCTCTAGCATAACTCACATGATTGTTCACTGATGTACATTTTTTAGCCATATTAGAAAATGAATAAAGGAAATAAATCAGATATAGCATACATTTACTGGGGTGTGCTCATTTTAGCAGATCTCAAAGCAATATAATGAAACTAGAAGGGATTGGGAAAACTATAGTAGCAACATGTATACTTTTGTAGCAGTCAAAACGATTAAAATGCAGTCAGATGTCCAATATGCACAGGACAGCCCCAGACACCACACCTTCAGCCACTCCTTAGCAAATCCCTAAACAAAAACACTTGAAACTACAGAAAAAAAGGAGAAAGCTTAGGGCTTTAAGGCTCAGATCATGTTTTTATCACTTCAATTATACAAACTATTATATGTGCATGTACACTGACGCAAAGCCACAATCCTCCCTGAAATATAGTGGCAAGAATGTAGTAAAAAAATAATAATATATATATATATATATATATATATATATACACACACACACATACAAACATATTCACATACATACACACACACACACACATATATATATATATATATATATATATATATATATATATATATATATATATATATATATATATATATACAGGGAGTGCAGAATTATTAGGCAAATGAGTATTTTGACCACACCATCCACCATCCTCTTTATGCATGTTGTCTTACTCCAAGCTGTATAGGCTCGAAAGCCTACTACCAATTAAGCATATTAGGTGATGTGCATCTCTGTAATGAGAAGGGGTGTGGTCTAATGACATCAACACCCTATATCAGGTGTGCATAATTATTAGGCAACTTCCTTTCCTTTGGCAAAATGGGTCAAAAGAAGGACTTGACAGGCTCAGAAAAGTCAAAAACAGTGAGATATCTTGCAGAGGGATGCAGCACTCTTAAAATTGCAAAGCTTCTGAAGCGTGATCATCGAACAATCAAGGCTTTCATTCAAAATAGTCAACAGGGTCGCAAGAAGCGTGTGGAAAAACCAAGGCGCAAAATAACTGCCCATGAACTGAGAAAAGTCAAGCGTGCAGCTGCCAAGATGCCACTTGCCACCAGTTTGGCCATATTTCAGAGCTGCAACATCACTGGAGTGCCCAAAAGCACAAGGTGTGCAATACTCAGAGACATGGCCAAGGTAAGAAAGGCTGAAAGACGACCACCACTGAACAAGACACACAAGCTGAAACGTCAAGACTGGGCCAAGAAATATCTCAAGACTGATTTTTCTAAGGTTTTATGGACTGATGAAATGAGAGTGAGTTTTGATGGGCCAGATGGATGGGCCCTTGGCTGGATTGGTAAAGGGCAGAGAGCTCCAGTCCGACTCAGACGCCAGCAAGGTGGAGGTGGAGTACTGGTTTGGGCTGGTATCATCAAAGATGAGCTTGTGGGGCCTTTTTGGGTTGAGGATGGAGTCAAGCTCAACTCCCAGTCCTACTGCCAGTTTCTGGAAGACACCTTCTTCAAGCAGTGGTACAGGAAGAAGTCTGCATCCTTCAAGAAAAACATGATTTTCATGCAGGACAATGCTCCATCACACGCGTCCAAGTACTCCACAGCGTGGCTGGCAAGAAAGGGTATAAAAGAAGAAAATCTAATGACATGGCCTCCTTGTTCACCTGATCTGAACCCCATTGAGAACCTGTGGTCCATCATCAAATGTGAGATTTACAAGGAGGGAAAACAGTACACCTCTCTGAACAGTGTCTGGGAGGCTGTGGTTGCTGCTGCACGCAATGTTGATGGTGAACAGATCAAAACACTGACAGAATCCATGGATGGCAGGCTTTTGAGTGTCCTTGCAAAGAAAGGTGGCTATATTGGTCACTGATTTGTTTTTGTATTGTTTTTGAATGTCAGAAATGTATATTTGTGAATGTTGAGATGTTATATTGGTTTCACTGGTAAAAATAAATAATTGAAATGGGTATATATTTGTTTTTTGTTAAGTTGCCTAATAATTATGCACAGTAATAGTCACCTGCACACACAGATATCCCCCTAAAATAGCTATAACTAAAAACAAACTAAAAACTACTTCCAAAACTATTCAGCTTTGATATTAATGAGTTTTTTGGGTTCATTGAGAACATGGTTGTTGTTCAATAATAAAATTAATCCTCAAAAATACAACTTGCCTAATAATTCTGCACTCCCTGTATGTATATATATATATATATATATATATATATATATATATATATATATATATATATATATATATATATATATATTCATGCTTACCTGATTAATTATTTTCTTTCGTGGCAGTGAGAGTCCACAAATTCCATTCATAGCCTACTTCACCTGGCCACAGACACCCCCAAACAGAGCATTGAAATATCCCTCCCACTTCCCCTACCTTTTCAGTAATTGAAGCCGAGCATAAAAAAAAGTAGAGAGATAAAAAGGGATACAGAGGTGCCATAAGACTGCCGCCACTACAGTAATCAGGGCAGGTTTTTGTACTCTCACTGCCAAGAAAAAAATTATTTATAAAGTAAGCAAAAATTATATTTTCTTTCTAATGGCAGTGAGAGTCCACAGATTCCATTCATAACATATATGAAACCAATGCCCAAGCGTTGGAGTCCCCAAAAATATTAGGGAGGGAAAGGTACGGAAGGTAGTCCTCAAATACTAGGCACCAACACTTGAAGAACTTTTCTCCCAACCAAAAAGATGCCTCTGCATACCAAAAAGTATCAGCCTTACAGATCTGTTCAACTAAAGCCTCATTCTTGAAGCCCAGGAAGTAGACACCTCACAGGTAGAATGTGACCCACTTCTATATAAACCATGCGAATCAAACTTCTGAAGGATAGAGTAACAGCTGTGGCCTTCTGACCTTTGCGCTTACCAGAAATCAGGATAAACAAGGAAGATAATGGACAAAATTCCTTGGTAGCATGAAGATAAAACTTTAGAGTTCTAACAACAACCAGATTGTTCAACAATTTCTCCTTGGAGGAAGAAGGATTGGGACAAAGAGATGGGACAACAATTTCTTAATTAATATTGTGAGTTTAAACAACCTTAAACAACCCCGTCTTTGTCCGAAGTACAGCCTTATCCGAATGGTATACCAGATAAGGTGGGTCACACTGAAGGGCAGACAATTCTAAAACTCTACGAGCCGAGAAAATAGCTAACAGAAATAAAACTTTCCAAGTTAGTAACTTAAAGGGACACTCAATCAAAATTAAACAAGCCAACCTCTTATGTAACAATACAGGATGAGCAGAAATCTGTTTTTTTTTTTCTTTAGAGAACTTGCCGACAGGCCCTTCTCTAAACCATCCTGTAGAAACTGAAAGATACATGGAGTCTTCACCTTGTGCCATGGGAACCCACGTTCTGCACCCCAAGACAGATAGGTCCTCCACACCTTATGGTAAATATGTCTGGTAAAGGGCTTTCTTGTCTCAACCAGAGTATCGATCACCGCCTCAGAGAATCCTCTCTGGGACAAAATTATGCATTCAATCTCCACGCAGCCAGCCATAAAGAATCTAGATTTTGACAGAAGAATGGACCCTGCGCCAGAAGGTCCAGCCTCTGAAGCAGCCACCATGGAGGAGCAAACGATATTCTCAAGAGGTCTGCATACCAGGTCCTGCGTGGCCACGCAGGAGCTAACAGAATCGCTGCAATTCCCTCCTGGATGATTCAAGCTATTACTCGAGGGAACAGAACAATTGGAGGAAAAAGGTACACTAGATTGAAATGCCAAGGAACTGTTGTCGGTGATCTTGCAAAAAAACTCCTGGTTTAGAGACCATTCCTTGGAGTGCAGAGTCTGGCTGCACATAAAATCTGCTTCACAGTTCTCCACACCTGTAATGCGGAGGGCTGATATTTGGCATTTGTATGTCTCTGCTCATTTAAGGATACAAGATGTTTCCAGCATCAACAGAGAGCTGCAAGTTCCACCCTGATGATAGATATAGGTCACTGGAGTTACGCTGTCAGAAAATCGAATAAAATGGACGTAACGTAACTGGAGCCACAACTGAAAAACTATGAAAATCGTCCACACAGTTCCAGAACATTGAATGGAATAATCGCTTCCCCTGATCGCCAGATTCCCTGAGCTCTCAGAGAATCCCACACAGCACCCCATCCTGTCAAACTCGCATCTTTTTTTAAGATCTCCCAGGATGAGCGCAGGAAGCACATGCCCGGGAGAATGGGTTCCTGAGACAGCCACCAGGAAAAATACTTGTCTCCGGATACAGATAGATTACCTGAGACAGGTCTAAATAATTCCCATTCCTTTGCTGGAGCGTACATAACTGTAGAGGTCTCAGATGAAAGTGAGCAAAAGAAATATCTTCCAAAGTTGCAAGCATAAGACCTACCACCTCCTTTATCCCGGCCTCCCTGAAATTCTTGATAAAAAAAATGCCCCTTAGAGGGCGAGATCGGAAATCTATTTGTAACCCAAAGAAACAATGTCCAGAACCCAAGGATCCTGAATTGACTGCACCCAAACTTCTCGAAACAGAGTTATTCTGCCCCCTACATGACCTGAGCCTAGGTTGGGGGCTAAACCTTCATGCAGACTTGTTGTCTGGAGTCATTTCATGTGCTGTTTGTTCTTGTTCTACACCGGGTTAGATTTCCAGGTATTCCTGGGCGTTTCAGACTTGGATGTTGAGGTACTTCTAGGAGTCTTTTTCGGACAAAAGGAGCAAAAACATCCCATAGGACGTCCCTTAGTTCTAGATCTCTTATCCTAAAGGTAGAAAGGCACCCTTTTCCACCAGTGACAGTAGAAATGAGTCTGGGACCCAAATAAGGATTTTCCCTTAAAGGCCAAAGAGAATAACCTAGATTTAAAAACCATGTCTGCAGACAAGGACTTTAGTCAGAGAGCTCTCCTAGCACAGCAGGACCAGAGTTATTGGCTTGGTTAAGAGCAGAAACCGCAACAATCATAGTCATACTATCTACAAGGATATGTAACCAAATAAATATATACATATATTAACGCCCAATATATATATATATATATAGATACTTTTGAAACTAGCAAAGCAAGTTTAAAAATATATCATTACAAATCTAGTGCACTAATAAATAAAACAAGTGGTGACATTATACTTAAGGATTTATAATCGTTTATATATACAGGGAGTGCAGAATTATTAGGCAAATGAGTATTTTGACCACATCATCCTCTTTATGCATGTTGTCTTACTCCAAGCTGTATAGGCTTGAAAGCCTACTACCAATTAAGCATATTAGGTGATGTGCATCTCTGTAATGAGAAGGGGTGTGGTCTAATTACATCAACACCCTATATCAGGTGTGCATAATTATTAGGCAACTTCATTTCCTTTGGCAAAATGGGTCAAAAGAAGGACTTGACAGGCTCAGAAAAGTCAAAAATAGTGAGATATCTTGCAGAGGGATGCAGCACTCTTAAAATTGCAAAGCTTCTGAAGCGTGATCATCGAACAATCAAGCGTTTCATTCAAAATAGTCAACAGGGTCGCAAGAAGCGTGTGGAAAAACCAAGGTGCAAAATAACTGCCCATGAACTGAGAAAAGTCAAGCGTGCAGCTGCCAAGATGCCACTTGCCACCAGTTTGGCCATATTTCAGAGCTGCAACATCACTGGAGTGCCCAAAAGCACAAGGTGTGCAATACTCAGAGACATGGCCAAGGTAAGAAAGGCTGAAAGACGACCACCACTGAGCAAGACACACAAGCTGAAACGTCAAGACTGGGCCAAGAAATATCTCAAGACTGATTTTTCTAAGGTTTTATGGACTGATGAAATGAGAGTGAGTCTTGATGGGCCAGATGGATGGGCCCGTGGCTGGATTGGTAAAGGGCAGAGAGCTCCAGTCCGACTCAGACGCCAGCAAGGTGGAGGTGGAGTACTGGTTTGGGCTGGTATCATCAAAGATGAGCTTGTGGGGCCTTTTTGGGTTGAGGATGGAGTCAAGCTCAACTCCCAGTCCTACTGCCAGTTTCTGGAAGACACCTTCTTCAAGCAGTGGTACAGGAAGAAGTCTGCATCCTTCAAGAAAAACATGATTTTCATGCAGGTCAATGCTCCATCACACGCGTCCAAGTACTCCACAGCGTGGCTGGCAAGAAAGGGTATAAAAGAAGAAAATCTAATGACATGGCCTCCTTGTTCACCTGATCTGAACCCCATTGAAAACCTGTGGTCCATCATCAAATGTGAGATTTACAAGGAGGGAAAACAGTACACCTCTCTGAACAGTGTCTGGGAGGCTGTGGTTGCTGCTGCACGCAATGTTGATGGTGAACAAATCAAAACACTGACAGAATCCATGGATGGCAGGCTTTTGAGTGTCCTTGCAAAGAAAGGTGGCTATATTGGTCACTGATTTGTTTTTGTTTTGTTTTTGAATGTCAGAAATGTATATTTGTGAATGTTGAGATGTTATATTGGTTTCACTGGTAAAAATAAATAATTGAAATGGGTATATATTTGTTTTTTGTTAAGTTGCCTAATAATTATGCACAGTAATAGTCACCTGCACACACAGATATCCCCCTAAAATAGCTAAAACTAAAAACAAACTAAAAACTACTTCCAAAAATATTCAGCTTTGATATTAATGAGTTTTTTGGGTTCACTGAGAACATGGTTGTTGTTCAATAATAAAATTAATCCTCAAAAATACAACTTGCCTAATAATTCTGCACTCCCTGTATATATATATATATATATATATATATATATATATATATATATATAAATATTTGTTATCTTGAAAAACAATTATATGCAAAACATTATATATTGTATATATATATATATATATATATATATATATATATATATATATAATCCTTATCACCATAACAGTCACATTGACAACCAGCAAACAAAGTGTGAAAGTTAATATAGAAACTGACTTTATGTAACTCAGATTCCAACTAGGTTGTCAAATTACCCAGAACACTAGATTATTTCTGGGTGTATTCTTGTTTTATCCAAGATAGCAAATTCAAATGATATGAGTTAATAACACATAATAAGACAAAGTGTGAACACAAGTGTTACAAAACTGTGTTATTTTTCTCACAATCGTGTATTTTTATAACCAGTACATCTGAAAGCCATAACACCTTCAGTCCAGACTCTTATAGAGGTCTTAACTTTATTCCCTAATTATTAAGGGCAATTCATTGTATAGACATACTAGATTATTTCACGCATGAGTCCATATTGTGTGTGTTTTTAATTGTTTGTTCTTCTCCCCCCCCCCCCTTTTTAATTAATAAATAAATAAAAGTTATATTTTATGATCTTCCTTGCTCTCACCTCGATGATCACTAACTAATTATCTGTTGTGAACAACAAACAGTTTTTTTTCATTGCAATTATTTGCTACAGATATATACCTAAAGCTCAAGAGTGCTATATGTGTATTCTTTCTTGGTGAATTCTGAATTCACCACAAATTTGTTTCAAGTTTTCATAATACACAGCACCACAAACTCACTTTCTCTGTATCACAGAGTTTATAATTAACTCAACAAAGACAGGAGTTATGAAGAGCTTTTCATAAACATCTATATAACAAGTAGTGCCATTGGTTTCCTGCTAATTTGAACCAGAGTTATTGGCATTGAGACAAATGCTTTGAATAATGGCATCATAAATGAAGGAACTGGCTGTTTTTTGGGCCTGAATGCCGTTCTTGATATCCTCCAAAGGGTATTATATCGAAATCTGTTCATGTAATGAATGCATCACCCCAAAAGGTGGCAGCCCCAGCCACTGCAGCAATACCTACTGTTAGTTGGTAAAGCAAACCTCCCTGATGAAAGACCTTTCTCAGATATCCCTCTATCCATTGGGTCCTTGAAGGATGTGCTATCTTTCAGAGGGATAGTAGTGCGTATAGCCAGGGTGGAAATGGTGCTGTCTACCTTAGGGACAGCAATCCACACATCAAAATGGCTATCTGGACCAGGGAACATTATCTTAAAATTCTGTGAAGGGGAAAAAGGAACACCAGGTTCTGCCATTCCTTGGTTATAATGTCCGCCAGCGATGAAGGCACCGGGAACAATTCAGGGATTATTAACTTAGGTTTAAAGACAATATCCAATTTATGCACCTGCTTTTCCTCTGTGTTTTTTGATTCAGGTATGTCTAATGTGTTTAAAACTTCTTTAACCCCTTAAGGACTGGGCATTTCAGGCAAAAACTTCTCCAAAAGACCAAAGCATTTTTAGCATTTTTGCCATCACTACATTTAAACAGAAATAGAGCCTTTTTTTATATTTACCAATCAAAACTAAAAAAAAATTTTTGTAGACAACCCAAAGTATTGATCTAGACCCATTTTGGTATATTTCATACCACCATTTCACCGCCAAATGCCATCAAATTTAAAAAAAAAAACTTTTTCACAATTTTAGGTTTCTCACTGCAGTGTAGGGATCCCCCCTTACCCTCTAACCTCCCTTATCCCCCCATATAGCTCTCTAAGTCTCCCGCCTCTACCTATTTGCCGCCATCAGTTTGCTGCAGTTTTTAGTCTTTTTTTTTTTTTAAATAAATAAAAAAATGTCTGTAGTGTAGCTGCCCTCATTACCTTACCCCCCTCCCAGATCGATTTCCCACCCTCTACCCCACTTTTTATATCAGGAGTCCCCTCTCCCTGCTTCCCCTCCTCCTCCCTCCCCACTCAGTGCTCTTACGCTTTTTTCCCCCCTGGTGTAAACCTCTCTCTTCCTTTTACCTGCCACTAGCATAGCACTCAGGGCAGCAGATACAACTGATTGCAATTGTGCTAAAAAAACATGATTGTGTCTGAGCAATGGGTTTGCAGGGTAGTGGTACTGCATGTGAAGGGACAGGTACAGTCTGCTGCAGATGCAGTAATGGTAAATCTGGGCATACTATGGAAGGAAAGTCTGCAAATCACCCAGGGGCAGCATGAGCTAGGGGGTAACAGGGCCCCCCCTGAATAAGACTATAGAACAGACGCAAGGTATGAACTGCATGATTGAGCAGGGGGGCATCAACCATGACCATAAATAGTGTTGAGACAGTGATAACACTTTGAATGCATAAAGCAATACAAAGAGCAATGTATACTGTGAAAGCCACAGCTAAGTACCCAATTTAGCCCATAGACTAAGATAAAATACTCCATCTGAGATGTCTCACTACCTCAGTGATGCGTGGGTTCTTCCACGCTGCCGCTCAGACATGAGGCACAGTGTTGTGCAATTTGTGCTGATAATCTGCGAAAGTATGGAATGATGTCAAAACTGCCTGCAGCATGAGCGTGGAGCACGCCCACCACCACAGGCCCCAAGCTGCATAATGGTGCGCATCACAACAGGAGCACACCCTTTGCTTACCAGTGTGGCTGAATAAGCGTAACGCTTCCTTCCTAGGAGCCATTCTGAGGGAAAACAAGTAGCATGTATGGCTAGACATGCAACAGTCCCAGCAATCACACTGCAATGGCGTACACCGGGTCCAAATGGCAAGTCCAATCGGCGGACCGGGTGTCGCTTCTGTGGTGTCACACACACCCTGAGAAGTTAAAAACATGGCTGAACATTAACCTCTGTCTGAGATCTACTATATAAGCACAATTTGCCCCCAAATCTGTACCTGACAGTCACAAATCCTCTGTTGTGAGGAATTAAAATATGGGAACATGTACCATCCCCTTCTATGTACAGGGGGATCATAAGCCTGTTAAGCTATCCTCTACCCCCTACTCCTAGGCAACGAGCCATGAGAGGGAGAATAAATTGTACATAGGACTTACCCAGCTTCTTTTATCCTGAAGGGGTCTTGTAACAGAAAGGAAAATCAGTGTAACTAATACTGTTTGCCTAAAAGGAAGGATAGCATGAGAACACTGGCATGGCAACTTACCTGTGACATCCAGAAGCTAGCATACACCAAAACTCTTCCAAGAGAATTACATGGGAGGGTAGGGGAAGTGGGAGGGATATTTCAATGCTCTGTTTGGGGTGTATTTACCTGCTCCTGGTGGCCAAGTGAAGTATTTCCCATTGGCTATGAATAAAATTGGTGGACTCTCACTGCCTTTAGAAATACACACACACATATACACACATACACAGTCACACACAAACACATAGTCATGTGAAAAAGAAAGTACATCCTCTTTGAATTATATGGTTTACGACATACCAATCACTTGGTCTTTATCAGGTCTTAAAATTAGGTAAATACAACCTCAGAAGAACAACACATGACATATTACACCATGTCATGATTTAACAAAAATAAAGCCAAAATGGAGAAGCCATGTGTGAAAAAAGAAGTTCACCTTATGATTCAATAGCTTGTAGAACCACCTTAGCAGCAATAACTTGAAATCATTGTTTTCAATATGACTTTATCAGTCTCTCACATCATTGTGGAGAAATTTTTACAACGTTGCTTCAGTTCATTGAGGTTTGCAGGCAATTTAATCGGGTTGAGGTCTGGACTTTGACTTGGCCATTGCAACACCTTGATTCTTTTCTTTTTCAGCAATGTAGATTTGCTGGTGTGCTTAGGATCATTTCGGCCAAGCTTTAGCTGTCGGACAGATGGTCTCACATTTGACTCTAGAATAGTTTAGTATAAAGAGGAGTTCATGGTCGACTCAATGACTGCAAGGTGCCCAGGTCCTGTGGCTGCAAAACAAGCCCAAATCATCACCCCTCCTCCACCGTGCTTGACAGTTGGTATGAGGTGTATTTGCTGATATGATGTGTTTGGTTTTTGGCAAACGTGGTGCTGTTCATTATGGCCAATCATCTCCACTCTGGTCTTGTCTGTCTAAAGGACATTGTTCCAGAAGTCTTGTGCAGATGCAACTTTACAAACCTAAGCCATGCTGCCATGCTATTTTTAGAGAAGAGGCTTTCTTTTATAGAGGTGGTCACACTTGCTAATGATCAATTAATCGAGAGCATTTGATTAGCAGCATCAGGCTGCTACTTAGCCTCAATTAATATGGAAGCATTAAGGATGTACTGAGTTTTTCACACATGGCTTCTCCATTTTGGCTTTATTTTTGTTAATACATTGTAATATATGTCATGTGTTGTTGTTTATCTGAAGTTGTATTTACCTAATTTTAAGACCTGCTAAGGACCAGAGGATTGTTATTATGTCCTAATACGTAAAAAAAATATATGTGTATATATATATATATATGTATATATATATATATATGTGTGTGTGTGTGTGTGTCTGTATGTGTATGTTTTTATATATTTATATGTGTGTGTGCATATATATATATATATATATATATATATATATATATATATATATATATATATATATATATATATATATATAGAATAATAGTAGAGACGGAGGGCACTCACAGGACTTCATACATAAGATAACCTTTTATTGTAGTAGTAACATAAATACAGTGTTGACGTTTCGGCCTTTTCTTAGGCCTTCTTCAAGACAAATTTCATAGTCTAAAAGCATAAACAAAAAGAATATGATAAAAAACATTACCAAAATGCACTGTCCAAGTATACACCAAAGTGTGACCCTCCACCAGAAGAGACCATAATAGCCCAAGTGAAACTTAAAAAAGGCTTCAACTGAGATAAAGAAGCCATAACATCCAGCTGCCATGGGAGACGTGAGAAAAGAAAAGAGAGCCAAAAGAAGAATGAAACAGAGAATAGAAGGAAAAGAGGGCGAATATGGATGAAAATGTGACAAAATGAACCACAGTTGGAACTACCATAGTCCACATGGTACAAAAGCTTCACTTATCAGTAATATGCTGTAAAACACCTAGTGGCGGGCTTATATCATTATACCCTAGCATAAAAGTTAAAAACCATAGTAATTATTCGATTGATAGACTCGATAGTATCGGGACCAAAAGCAAAAACTCCAAGACCCAAAATTATACGATCACCCATTCCTGCGTCTATACACCTACCACAGAGTAAACAAAGTAATAACATCCATATTCCTCATGGAATCAGTTTATGTTGGAAGATATATTTTGTACCACATCCACACAAGAACAAATTCAACTATAAACATACCAACCAGACAGAGCAAGAATTAATCTATATACACAGTATAAGAGTAGTCCTACGCCCATACCCATGTGGGAAATAAGGTCAGGACAATCAATAGGTACCATAGTGGGCGCCACCCAAGGGCCACCCAAACTGATATCACGCCTCCATTAGGGAAAATAACAGTAGCGGTGCGTAAGAAGCCGACTACGATCCGTCATATAGTGACGGCAGTAGACCATAATAGCTTAAAGGGACAGTTCACCCAAAAAAAGCCTCCCCTTTAAATTGTTCCCAATGATTCATTTTACCTGCTGGAGTGTTTTAAATTGTCTACAGGTAGCTCCTTTACCCCTATTTTGGCATTTGAAATAGCTGATTTAGCCTGTGGTATCCCAACCTATACTGAAAGTTTCTATACTGGAGTATATTCTATTGAATAGCCTAAGTAAACACAGCCAGCAGAAGAGATTACACTTTCAGTGTGGTGCAGGATAGTTAAGTAATAAAATGATAATTTTCCATTGTTCTCTCTAAGTATTGAGGTTTGGTTTTCTAGACAAATATAAGATAAGGAAGCAAGTGTGTGTACACACAGTGATAACATAATGAGATCTGATGTTACCTGAAGCTCAACCCATTGTAATAGGCAGTGGTTTAAATGCACAAAACCAGCTACTTCATATACACAAATAAACCTGAAAATGCAATTTATCACACATTTTATACTCTGTAGCTGGTATAACAAGTCATTGAAAATACATTAATATAAAAACAATTTTACAGTGTACTGTCCCTTTAAATTAACCGCTAAAATAACAAACCTCACAAAAAGCCTTACAGTTATCAATACAACATCCCCGGTTAGTTTACATCTTATCACTACCATAACCAGAAGCGTATCAGTAAAACACTTAGCCAAAATAGTTAGCTCACACGCTAACAGCCGCAGTAAGCCTTAAGGGTTAAAGAACCACAACCTGAGCCATGTTAATATCCATCCTATCACTATCGTAAACCGCAGCGTGTCAGTGAAACACTTAGCCATAACAATAAGCTCACATGATAACAGCCACAGTCAGCGTCTAGGGTTAAAGAGCCACAACATGAGCCATAGCCCTTCTTACCTTAATCCATGCGGAACACAGCGTCCGCGTAGTACTCCCAGAATGACAGAATCATAAGTGGAAAATAGCCGCAAAGTCAGCCTTTAAAAAAGGTATGGGTGGTTGCGACTAGCAGGTGCTTTTCTCCACCACTTAACACGTGACTATATGATTAGTTGACCTTGCTGTCTGAAATCTGGTTCCGTGGTTGCAGGTTCCCATATTGTGTCGTTGTACACTAGGGTAACAAGTCTGACATGGTATGCCGGAGTATGTCTAGTATCCTGCCTACACAGTCACTTTGGTCGTTTTAATTATGTTTAAAATGTGGTTTTGGGTTTCTTTTCTGTTTTGGTAGTTGGACACCCGTGATGTGTATGACACCTGGCCCCTCTGATTGGAACAGTCAGGGGATGACCTTGTTCTATGAATTGTGCACCGAGTTGAGATATTTATCTGTATTGACATAGCTTCCCTTTGACATTGCATTTGTGGGACCTTTACCAGGATCTGAGCAGGGTTAGCCACTCGTTCCGTACGTAGGGAGTATTGCTATGAATTCGGTACTGTTACGCAACCAGCTGAGGTGTGTCAGCGGCGTGTGATCTGATTGGCCTCTGTTGGGGGCGGGCTCGCCCTTTTTAAAGGCTGACTTTGCGGCTATTTTCCACTTATGATTCTGTCATTCTGGGAGTACTACGCGGACGCTGTGTTCCGCATTAGTTAAGGTAAGAAGGGCTATGGCTCATGTTGTGGCTCTTTAACCCTAGACGCTGACTGTGGCTGTTATCATGTGAGCTTATTGTTATGGCTAAGTGTTTCACTGACACGCTGCGGTTTACGATAGTGATAGGATGGATATTAACATGGCTCAGGTTGTGGTTCTTTAACCCTTAAGGCTTACTGCAGCTGTTAGCGTGTGAGCTAACTATTTTGGCTAAGTGTTTTACTGATACGCTTCTGGTTATGGTAGTGATAAGATGTAAACTAACCGGGGATGTTGTATTGATAACTGTAAGGCTTTTTGTGAGGTTTGTTATTTTAGCGGTTAATTTAAGCTATTATGGTCTACTGCCGTCACTATATGACGGATCGTAGTCGGCTTCTTATGCACCGCTACTGTTATTTTCCCTAATGGAGGCGTGATATCAGTTTGGGTGGCCCTTGGGTGGCGCCCACTATGGTACCTATTGATTGTCCTGACCTTATTTCCCACATGGGTATGGGCGTAGGACTACTCTTATCCTGTGTATATAGATTAATTCTTGCTCTGTCTGGTTGGTATGTTTATAGTTGAATTTGTTCTTGTGTGGATGTGGTACAAAATATATCTTCCAACATAAACTGATTCCATGAGGAATATGGATGTTATTACTTTATTGTTTACTCTGTGGTAGGTGTATAGACGCAGGAATGGGTGATGGTATAATTTTGGGTCTTGGAGTTTTTGCTTTTGGTCCCAATACTATTGAGTCTATCAATCGAATTATTACTATGGTTTTTAACTTTTATGCTAGGGTATAATGATATAAGCCCACCACTAGGTGTTTTACAGCATACTACTGATAAGGGAAGCTTTTGTACCATGTGGACTATGGTAGTTCCAACTGTGGTTCATTTTGTCACATTTTCATCCATATTCGCCCTCTTTTCCTTCTATTCTCTGTTTCATTCTTCTTTTGGCTCTCTTTTCTTTTCTCACGTCTCCCATGGCAGCTGGATGTTATGGCTTCTTTATCTCAGTTGAAGCCTTTTTTAAGTTTCACTTGGGCTATTATGGTCTCTTCTGGTGGAGGGTCACACTTTGGTGTATACTTGGACAGTGCATTTTGGTAATGTTTTTTATCATATTCTTTTTGTTTATGCTTTTAGACTATGAAATTTGTCTTGAAGAAGGCCTAAGAAAAGGCCGAAACGTCGACACTGTATTTATGTTACTACTACAATAACAGGTTATCTTATGTATGAAGTCCTGTGAGTGCCCTCCGTCTCTACTATTATTCTATGCATACCACTTGAGGATTGCACCCAGGCACTGGAAACATTGATGTGGAAGGAGTGCTGGGCCACCAGCTACTATGTATATATATATATATATATATATATATATATATATATATATATGTGTGTGTGTGTCTGTATGTTTTTATATATTTATATGTGTGTGTGTGTGTATATATATATATATATATATATTTATATATACACACACACACACACACATATATATATATATATATATATATATATATATATATATATATATATATATATATATATATATATAAATATATGTGTGTGTGTGTGTGTGTGTATATATATATATATATATATATATATATATATACATACACACACACACACACACACACACACACACACACACACACACACAGTTGTATACAAAAGTTTAGGCACCCCTGACAATTTCCATGATTTTCATTTATAAATAATTGGGTGTTTGGATCAGCTATTTCATTTTGATCTATCAAATAACTGAAGCACACAGTAATATTTCAGTAATGAAATGAGGTTTATTGGATTAACAGAAAATTTGCAATATGCATCAAAACGAAATTAGACAGGTGCATAAATTTGGGAACCCGAACATAAATATTGCATCAATATTTAGTAGAGCCTCCTTTAGCAGAAATAACAGCCTCTAGACGCTTCCTATAGCCTGTAATGAGTGTCTGTATTCTGGATGAAGGTATTTTGGACCATTCCTCCTTGCAAAACATCTCCAGTTCAGTTAGGTTTGATGGTTGCTGAGCATGGACAGCCCGCTTCAAATCACCCCACAGATTTTCAATGATATTCAGGGTCTGGGGACTGGGTTGGCCATTCCAGGACATTGTACTTGTTCCTCTGCATAAATGCCAGAGTAGATTTTGAGCAGTGTTTTAGATCGTAGTCTTGTTAAAATATCCAGCCCCGGCGTAACTTCAACTTTGTCACTGATTCCTCAACATTATTCTCAAGTATCTGCTGATATTGAGTAGAATCCATGTGACCCTCAACTTTAACAAGATTCTCAGTACCGGCACTGGCCACACAGCTCCACAGCATGATGGAACATCCACCAAATTTTACTGTTGGTAGCAAGTCTTTGTCTTGGAACGCCGTGTTCTTTTGCTGCCATGCATAACGCCCCTTGTTATGACCAAATAACTCAATCTTTGTTTCATCAGTCCACAGCACCTTCTTCCAAAATGAAGCTGGCTTGTCCAAATGTGTTTGCATACCTCAAGTGACTCTGTTTGTGGCGTGTGTACAGAAAAGGCTTCTTCCGCATCACTCTCGCATACAGCTTCTCCTTGTGCAAAGTGTGCTGAATTGTTGAACGATGCACAGTGACACCATCTGCAGCAAGATGTTGTTGTAAGTCTTTGGAGGTGGTCTGTGGGCTGTTTTTGACTGTTCTCACTTTCCTTTGCCTCTCCGATATTTTACTTTGCCTGCCACTTCTGGCCTTTACAAGAACTGTGCCTGTGGTCTTCCATTTCATCATTATGTTCCTCACAGTGGACACTGACAGCTTAAATCTCTGTGATAGCTTTTTGTAGCCTTCCCCTAAACCATAATGTTGAACAATCTTTGTTTTCAGGTCATGTGAGAGTGGTTTTGAGGCACCCATGTTGCCACTCCTCAGAGGAGAGTCACTGTGGTCTTCCATTTCCTCATTATGTTCCTCACAGTGGACACTGACAGCTTAAATCTCTGTGATAGCTTTTTGCAGCCTTCCCCTAAACCATAATGTTGAACAATCTTTGTTTTCAGGTCATGTGAGAGTGGTTTTGAGGCACCCATGTTGCCACTCCTCAGAGGAGAGTCAAAGAGAACAACTTGCAATTGGCCACCTTAAATAACTTTTCTCATGATTGGATGCACCTGTCTTAATGGGCTCAAGAAACCAATTGTGTGTTCCAATTAATTAGTGCTAGGTAGTTACAGGTATTCAAATCAACAAAATGACAAGGGTGCCCAAATGTATGCACGTGTCTAATTTCGTTTTGATGCATATTGCATATTTTCTGTTAATCCAATAAACCTCATTTCACTACTGAAATACTACTGTGTCCTTCAGTTATTTGATAGACCAAAATGAAATTGCTGATCCAAACACCCAATTATTTATAAATGAAAATCATGAAAATTGTCAGGGGTGCCTAAACTTTTGCATACAACTGTATATATATATATATACACACACACACACACACATATATACACATATACACACACATATTATATATATATATACATACACATACATATACACACACATCGTTATTTTTTGGTCTCTTTATTAAGATACAAACAGGAAATATGTACACAATAAACAACAACAACACAATTTTCAGAACAAATTGGCTTCTTCAGGCAAAAGTCAGTATTTAGTGGGCCCTCCCTTGGTACTAAGCAAATCTTGAACTCTTTTGGGGAGAATGTCCTGAAGTTTTCTGAAGCAATCATCTGGTATATTATACCAGGCTTCTTTCAGCACTTCCCAGAGTTCTTCTTTAGATTTAGGTTGTCTTATTTCTTTCTCTGTCCAGGTAATCCCATACTGCCTCTATAATATTCAGGTCTGCACTCAGTTGAGGACAGTCCATGACTGTCAGTGTTTTATCAGCTGTTTTTCTCTCCAAATATGAATTTACTGCATTAGCAGTGTGCTTGGGATCGTTATCATGCTGAAAAATAAAACCATTCCCAATCAGGCGCTTTCCAGAAGGAATGGCATGATGAATTAAAACCTGTCTGTACTTTTCAGCATTCATTATGCCATCAATTCGGATATCGCCAACACCACTGGCAGAAATGCAGCCCCAAACCAGGACAGACCCTCCACCCTGTTTCACTGAAGGCCACAAGCACTCATTCTTCCATATCTCTTAAACTCTAGTTCACACATACTGTCGACTATTGGACCAAAATTTTTAAACTAGGATTTTTCACTCCATAATTCTCTTTTCCACTGATCTTCATTCCAATCTTTGTGAGCTTTAGCATATCTTAGCCTTTTTACCCTATTCCCTTTCCAAAAAAAGGGGTTTCTTGTCTGCTACCCCTCCACAAAGACCATTCCTGATCAAGCTGCTTCGGATTGTAGAAGGGTCAACTTGGCATACCGATGAAGTTGCCAGATGCTGAGCCAGGTCCTTGCTGGACTTCTTCCGGTCTCTCAAAGAAGAAACTCTGAAAAACTTCTCATCAGATTTTGAAAGTTTTCCTGGCCTTCCAGTTCATTTTTGTCTTTGGCCTCTCCTGATTCTTCAAATTTCTTTATAACAGCTTGAATACCACATCTTGAGTATCCAGGTTGTTTGCTGATTTCCCTTTTAGAGTGGCCTTGCTGATGTAAAAGTATGATTTTATGTCTGTCACATTCTATGATTTTTGGCATTTTGAATGGAATGTCGTTATTGAATGTTGGTCTTATTAGCAAGCTTCAAATTAATTAAAAACTCATACCACATGTATATGTAATGCTCAAGCATGTCTTGCACAAACCTGGTGTAATAGACCTTTTTCACAGCAGTCATTTTGACAAGAAATAGTAGGACAAATATAGTTGTTAACAATGACATTAATTAGGGTTCCGTACCATTAAGATTTACAAGAGCCAGACAAAATGATTTTGTAAACAATTCATGTAAATAAACATGCAAAAGCATACATGGTTCACCTCACTGTTACACTATTGTAACTCTCCCTAAGCTAGCGTAACAAAAACAGAATTTATGTTTACCTGATAAATTACTTTCTCCAACGGTGTGTCCGGTCCACGGCGTCATCCTTACTTGTGGGATATTCTCCTCCCCAACAGGAAATGGCAAAGAGCCCAGCAAAGCTGGTCACATGATCCCTCCTAGGCTCCTCCTACCCCAGTCATTCGACCGACGTTAAGGAGGAATATTTGCATAGGAGAAACCATATGGTACCGTGGTGACTGTAGTTAAAGAAAATAAATTATCAGACCTGATTAAAAAAACCAGGGCGGGCCGTGGACCGGACACACCGTTGGAGAAAGTAATTTATCAGGTAAACATAAATTCTGTTTTCTCCAACATAGGTGTGTCCGGTCCACGGCGTCATCCTTACTTGTGGGAACCAATACCAAAGCTTTAGGACACGGATGAAGGGAGGGAGCAAATCAGGTCACCTAAATGGAAGGCACCACGGCTTGCAAAACCTTTCTCCCAAAAATAGCCTCAGAAGAAGCAAAAGTATCAAACTTGTAAAATTTGGTAAAAGTGTGCAGTGAAGACCAAGTCGCTGCCCTACATATCTGATCAACAGAAGCCTCGTTCTTGAAGGCCCATGTGGAAGCCACAGCCCTAGTGGAATGAGCTGTGATTCTTTCGGGAGGCTGCCGTCCGGCAGTCTCGTAAGCCAATCTGATGATGCTTTTAATCCAAAAAGAGAGAGAGGTAGAAGTTGCTTTTTGACCTCTCCTTTTACCAGAATAAACAACAAACAAGGAAGATGTTTGTCTAAAATCCTTTGTAGCATCTAAATAGAATTTTAGAGCGCGAACAACATCCAAATTGTGCAACAAACGTTCCTTCTTTGAAACTGGTTTCGGACACAGAGAAGGTACGATAATCTCCTGGTTAATGTTTTTGTTAGAAACAACTTTTGGAAGAAAACCAGGTTTAGTACGTAAAACCACCTTATCTGCATGGAACACCAGATAAGGAGGAGAACACTGCAGAGCAGATAATTCTGAAACTCTTCTAGCAGAAGAGATTGCAACTAAAAACAAAACTTTCCAAGATAATAACTTAATATCAACGGAATGTAAGGGTTCAAACGGAACCCCCTGAAGAACTGAAAGAACTAAATTGAGACTCCAAGGAGGAGTCAAAGGTTTGTAAACAGGCTTAATTCTAACCAGAGCCTGAACAAAGGCTTGAACATCTGGCACAGCTGCCAGCTTTTTGTGAAGTAACACAGACAAGGCAGAAATCTGTCCCTTCAGGGAACTTGCAGATAATCCTTTTTCCAATCCTTCTTGAAGGAAGGATAGAATCTTAGGAATCTTAACCTTGTCCCAAGGGAATCCTTTAGATTCACACCAACAGATATATTTTTTCCAAATTTTGTGGTAAATCTTTCTAGTTACAGGCTTTCTGGCCTGAACAAGAGTATCGATAACAGAATCTGAGAACCCTCGCTTCGATAAGATCAAGCGTTCAATCTCCAAGCAGTCAGCTGGAGTGAAACCAGGTTCGGATGTTCGAACGGACCCTGAACAAGAAGGTCTCGTCTCAAAGGTAGCTTCCAAGGTGGAGCCGATGACATATTCACCAGATCTGCATACCAAGTCCTGCGTGGCCACGCAGGAGCTATCAAGATCACCGACGCCCTCTCCTGATTGATCCTGGCTACCAGCCTGGGGATGAGAGGGAACGGCGGGAACACATAAGCTAGTTTGAAGGTCCAAGGTGCTACTAGTGCATCCACTAGAGCCGCCTTGGGATCCCTGGATCTGGACCCGTAGCAAGGAACTTTGAAGTTCTGACGAGAGGCCATCAGATCCATGTCTGGAATGCCCCACAGCTGAGTGACTTGGGCAAAGATTTCCGGATGGAGTTCCCACTCCCCCGGATGCAATGTCTGACGACTCAGAAAATCCGCTTCCCAATTTTCCACTCCTGGGATGTGGATAGCGGACAGGTGGCAGGAGTGAGACTCCGCCCATAGAATGATTTTGGTCACTTCTTCCATCGCTAGGGAACTCCTTGTTCCCCCCTGATGGTTGATGTACGCAACAGTTGTCATGTTGTCTGATTGAAACCGTATGAACTTGGCCCTCGCTAGCTGAGGCCAAGCCTTGAGAGCATTGAATATCGCTCTCAGTTCCAGAATATTTATCGGTAGAAGAGATTCTTCCCGAGACCAAAGACCCTGAGCTTTCAGGGATCCCCAGACCGCGCCCCAGCCCATCAGACTGGCGTCGGTCGTGACAATGACCCACTCTGGTCTGCGGAATGTCATCCCTTGTGACAGGTTGTCCAGGGACAGCCACCAACGGAGTGAGTCTCTGGTCCTCTGATTTACTTGTATCTTCGGAGACAAGTCTGTATAATCCCCATTCCACTGACTGAGCATGCACAGTTGTAATGGTCTTAGATGAATGCGCGCAAAAGGAACTATGTCCATAGCCGCTACCATCAACCCGATCACTTCCATGCACTGAGCTATGGAAGGAAGAGGAACGGAATGAAGTATCCGACAAGAGTCTAGAAGCTTTGTTTTTCTGGCCTCTGTCAGAAATATCCTCATTTCTAAGGAGTCTATTATTGTTCCCAAGAAGGGAACCCTTGTTGACGGAGATAGAGAACTCTTTTCCACGTTCACTTTCCATCCGTGAGATCTGAGAAAGGCCAGGACGATGTCCGTGTGAGCCTTTGCTTGAGGAAGGGACGACGCTTGAATCAGAATGTCGTCCAAGTAAGGTACTACAGCAATGCCCCTTGGTCTTAGCACAGCTAGAAGGGACCCTAGTACCTTTGTGAAAATCCTTGGAGCAGTGGCTAATCCGAAAGGAAGCGCCACAAACTGGTAATGCTTGTCCAGGAATGCGAACCTTAGGAACCGATGATGTTCCTTGTGGATAGGAATATGTAGATACGCATCCTTTAAATCCACCGTAGTCATGAATTGACCTTCCTGGATGGAAGGAAGAATAGTTCGAATGGTTTCCATCTTGAACGATGGAACCTTGAGAAACTTGTTTAAGATCTTGAGATCTAAGATTGGTCTGAACGTTCCCTCTTTTTTGGGAACTATGAACAGATTGGAGTAGAACCCCATCCCTTGTTCTCTTAATGGAACAGGATGAATCACTCCCATTTTTAACAGGTCTTCTACACAATGTAAGAATGCCTGTCTTTTTATGTGGTCTGAAGACAACTGAGACCTGTGGAACCTCCCCCTTGGGGGAAGTCCCTTGAATTCCAGAAGATAACCTTGGGAGACTATTTCTAGCGCCCAAGGATCCAGAACATCTCTTGCCCAAGCCTGAGCGAAGAGAGAGAGTCTGCCCCCCACCAGATCCGGTCCCGGATCGGGGGCCAACATTTCATGCAGTCTTGGTAGCAGTGGCAGGTTTCTTGGCCTGCTTTCCCTTGTTCCAGCCTTGCATTGGTCTCCAAGCTGGCTTGGCTTGAGAAGTATTACCCTCTTGCTTAGAGGACGTAGCACCTCGGGCTGGTCCGTTTCTACGAAAGGGACGAAAATTAGGTTTATTTTTTGCCTTGAAAGGCCGATCCTGAGGAAGGGCGTGGCCCTTACCCCCAGTGATATCAGAGATAATCTCTTTCAAGTCAGGGCCAAACAGCGTTTTCCCCTTGAAAGGAATGTTAAGTAGCTTGTTCTTGGAAGACACATCAGCCGACCAAGATTTCAACCAAAGCGCTCTGCGCGCCACAATAGCAAACCCAGAATTCTTAGCCGCTAACCTAGCCAATTGCAAAGTGGCGTCTAGGGTGAAAGAATTAGCCAATTTGAGAGCATTGATTCTGTCCATAATCTCCTCATAAGGAGGAGAATCACTATCGACCGCCTTTATCAGCTCATCGAACCAGAAACATGCGGCTGTAGCGACAGGGACAATGCATGCAATTGGTTGTAGAAGGTAACCCTGCTGAACAAACATCTTTTTAAGCAAACCTTCTAATTTTTTATCCATAGGATCTTTGAAAGCACAACTATCCTCTATGGGTATAGTGGTGCGTTTGTTTAAAGTGGAAACCGCTCCCTCGACCTTGGGGACTGTCTGCCATAAGTCCTTTCTGGGGTCGACCAAAGGAAACAATTTTTTAAATATGGGGGGAGGGACGAAAGGAATACCGGGCCTTTCCCATTCTTTATTAACAATGTCCGCCACCCGCTTGGGTATAGGAAAAGCTTCTGGGAGCCCCGGCACCTCTAGGAACTTGTCCATTTTACATAGCTTCTCTGGGATGACCAACTTGTCACAATCATCCAGAGTGGATAATACCTCCTTAAGCAGAATGCGGAGATGTTCCAACTTAAATTTAAATGCAATCACATCAGGTTCAGCCTGTTGAGAAATGTTCCCTGAATCAGTAATTTCTCCCTCAGACAAAACCTCCCTGGCCCCATCAGACTGGGTTAGGGGCCCTTCAGAGATATTAGTATCAGCGTTGCCATGCTCTTCAGTATCTAAAACAGAGCAGCCGCGCTTACGCTGACAAGTGTTCATTTGGGCTAAAATGTTTTTGACAGAATTATCCATTACAGCCGTTAATTGTTGCATAGTAAGGAGTATTGGCGCGCTAGATGTACTAGGGGCCTCCTGAGTGGGCAAGACTCGTGTAGACGAAGGAGGGAATGATGCAGTACCATGCTTACTCCCCTCACTTGAGGAATCATCTTGGGCATCATTGTCATTATCACATAAATCACATTTATTTAAATGAATAGGAATTCTGGCTTCCCCACATTCAGAACACAGTCTATCTGGTAGTTCAGACATGTTAAACAGGCATAAACTTGATAACAAAGTACAAAAACGTTTTAAAATAAAACCGTTACTGTCACTTTAAATTTTAAACTGAACACACTTTATTACTGCAATTGCGAAAAAACATGAAGGAATTGTACAAAATTCACCAAATTTTCACCACAGTGTCTTAAAGCCTTAAAAGTATTGCACACCAAATTTGGAAGCTTTAACCCTTAAAATAACGGAACCGGAGCCGTTTTAAACTTTAACCCCTTTACAGTCCCTGGTATCTGCTTTGCTGAGACCCAACCAAGCCCAAAGGGGAATACGATACCAAATGACGCCTTCAGAAAGTCTTTTCTAAGTATCAGAGCTCCTCACACATGCGACTGCATGCCATGCCTCTCAAAAACAAGTGCGCCACACCGGCGCGAAAATGAGGCTCTGCTTATGCTTTGGGAAAGCCCCTAAGGAATAAGGTGTCTAATACAGTGCCTGCCGATATTCTTATATCAAAATACCCAGATAAAATGATTCCTCAAGGCTAAATATGTGTTAATAATGAATCGATTTAGCCCAGAAAAGTCTACAGTCTTAATAAGCCCTTGTGAAGCCCTTATTTATGATCGTAATAAACATGGCTTACCGGATCCCATAGGGAAAATGACAGCTTCCAGCATTACATCGTCTTGTTAGAATGTGTCATACCTCAAGCAGCAAGAGACTGCATACTGTTCCCCCAACTGAAGTTAATAGCTCTCAACAGTCCTGTGTGGAACAGCCATGGATTTTAGTTACGGTTGCTAAAATCATTTTCCTCATACAAACAGAAATCTTCATCTCTTTTCTGTTTCTGAGTAAATAGTACATACCAGCACTATTTCAAAATAACAAACTCTTGATTGAATAATAAAAACTACAGTTAAACACTAAAAAACTCTAAGCCATCTCCGTGGAGATGTTGCCTGTACAACGGCAAAGAGAATGACTGGGGTAGGAGGAGCCTAGGAGGGATCATGTGACCAGCTTTGCTGGGCTCTTTGCCATTTCCTGTTGGGGAGGAGAATATCCCACAAGTAAGGATGACGCCGTGGACCGGACACACCTATGTTGGAGAAAATATAATGATACGAAAATTATCAATCCTAGGATTGATGGATTGTACACCTATATAGCACTCATTCCCTAATTGATAGTGGCAAAAATTGGACAAGATCTGTGTCTCCTGGGAGGAGAGTGTGCATGGGGATGTTATTAAAATATAACCTTTATTGGTAATTTTTAAAATACAAGGCAACAAACACAATTGACATACATACTTTATTAAAAACACAGGTTTGGGTCTTTGAAAGTTTTATCCGTTATTCACGGAATACCTTATGTGGTTATGGTGTATATTAGAAATCACTTGAGTTTCAAGTCTCAGTAATTGTATAATATATTAATATACTTAGAGCTTACATCCAGTGGAGCTGTTTGGTTATGATATTTACTCCAATATTATATATGTGGTCTGTGACTCACTATTGAATTCAAATTATAGTATTAGAGGTATTAACATAAATATCCCATAGTAACACCAAAGTTTGTTATTAATGCTTATAGTATTGCATAGAATATGTGTCTTAGTGAGACAATAACAGATTTCCTTGTAGTTGTATTCTTTGTGTTATATATAGGTACATATATCTTAGTATACTATTAGTGGAGATACATGCAGGATGCTGTTTTAAATAGCCTCCTAGCTATTTAGAGACAAAGAGTACTGTCTGTATGGAGTATAGTAACACTGGTCAGTGAGTTAACACATTAACCCCTGTAAGGTATTTTATTCGTATATTTATCAATACTTATGTATACAGGAGTATTATGCTTGTACCGCTGTGCAGAGATTGGTTATGTTGCTATAAATCCATTGAATTTTTAAAGTTGATAGTATGTACTATACTTGTTGTAATAGCAACAAATTAAGTAACATTGTAACTCTGTTGGATTGTTAATGTGTTTATTTACATGGAGAATGTTACTTTCATTATATATATAAAGGCATTACTTGGCGGGCTTGGATCTTTAATAATATTGATAACACGCTTTCAATATAAGTTTACAAGAGAGAATTTTATAATGATATTCTCACCATTTGTTATTCTAATAATTAATGTTGAAATCTTACAATGTAGGAGTTATGGCAATCATATGAGTATGTTGTAATGCTATAATAAAGTGGCTGCTCTTAGTGACTTCGCTACGCTCTTAGTTTATATCAAATATTGCTTAGTGATAGAAACTAGTTGAATCGTATTGTCCACTTAGGCATAGAAAGTCATTAGCGGCATTGTGACGAGAACTCACTGAGTACTTGCGGTATTATCTGTATAGTTAAATCTCTATATTAATAACCGCTTGCTGAATCCACGCTATAGATACTGATTAGATTTAAAATAATTCACTGAGTATTTGCGATATTATATCAATGTTTGATGCATCGCATCATTAACCGCCTACAATATCTGCACTCCTTGCGATAATATATCTGTATTAGATGTGCCACCTTACTAATCGCTTACTAAATCCAAGGCTGTAAATGCCGGTTAGGCTTAAGGTGCTTCACTAAGTATTTGCGGTGTTATATGTGTATTCAAAGCTCCATATTAGTAACCGCTCGCTGATTCTAAGCTTCTAATGTCAGTTGGACTTAATATATTACTACTGAGTTAAATCTCATTTTCGAGTAAGTTTACTTGATATTGTGCACAACCACAATAGTTATATATAATAAAGACCTCTGTTCCTGCTAATTAAAAAATGCTGACTGGCATTCTACAAACAATTCCCTAACATGTTTCGCCACTGAACGTTCAGTGGCGAAACATGTTAGGGAATTGTTTGTAGAATGCCAGTCAGCATTTTTTAATTAGCAGGAACAGAGGTCTTTATTATATATAACTATTGTGGTTGTGCACAATATCAAGTAAACTTACTCGAAAATGAGATTTAACTCAGTAGTAATATATTAAGTCCAACTGACATTAGAAGCTTAGAATCAGCGAGCGGTTACTAATATGGAGCTTTGAATACACATATAACACCGCAAATACTTAGTGAAGCACCTTAAGCCTAACCGGCATTTACAGCCTTGGATTTAGTAAGCGATTAGTAAGGTGGCACATCTAATACAGATATATTATCGCAAGGAGTGCAGATATTGTAGGCGGTTAATGATGCGATGCATCAAACATTGATATAATATCGCAAATACTCAGTGAATTATTTTAAATCTAATCAGTATCTATAGCGTGGATTCAGCAAGCGGTTATTAATATAGAGATTTAACTATACAGATAATACCGCAAGTACTCAGTGAGTTCTCGTCACAATGCCGCTAATGACTTTCTATGCCTAAGTGGACAATACGATTCAACTAGTTTCTATCACTAAGCAATATTTGATATAAACTAAGAGCGTAGCGAAGTCACTAAGAGCAGCCACTTTATTATAGCATTACAACATACTCATATGATTGCCATAACTCCTACATTGTAAGATTTCAACATTAATTATTAGAATAACAAATGGTGAGAATATCATTATAAAATTCTCTCTTGTAAACTTATATTGAAAGCGTGTTATCAATATTATTAAAGATCCAAGCCCGCCAAGTAATGCCTTTATATATATAATGAAAGTAACATTCTCCATGTAAATAAACACATTAACAATCCAACAGAGTTACAATGTTACTTAATTTGTTGCTATTACAACAAGTATAGTACATACTATCAACTTTAAAAATTCAATGGAATTATAGCAACATAACCAATCTCTGCACAGCGGTACAAGCATAATACTCCTGTATACATAAGTATTGATAAATATACGAATAAAATACCTTACAGGGGTTAATGTGTTAACTCACTGACCAGTGTTACTATACTCCATACAGACAGTACTCTTTGTCTCTAAATAGCTAGGAGGCTATTTAAAACAGCATCCTGCATGTATCTCCACTAATAGTATACGAAGATATATGTACCTATATATAACACAAAGAATACAACTACAAGGAAATCTGTTATTGTCTCACTAAGACACATATTCTATGCAATACTATAAGCATTAATAACAAACTTTGGTGTTACTATGGGATATTTATGTTAATACCTCTAATACTATAATTTGAATTCAATAGTGAGTCACAGACCACATATATAATATTGGAGTAAATATCATAACCAAACAGCTCCACTGGATGTAAGCTCTAAGTATATTAATATATTATACAATTACTGAGACTTGAAACTCAAGTGATTTCTAATATACACCATAACCACATAAGGTATTCCGTGAATAACGGATAAAACTTTCAAAGACCCAAACCTGTGTTTTTAATAAAGTATGTATGTCAATTGTGTTTGTTGCCTTGTATTTTAAAAATTACCAATAAAGGTTATATTTTAATAACATCCCCATGCACACTCTCCTCCCAGGAGACACAGATCTTGTCCAATTTTTGCCACTATCAATTAGGGAATGAGTGCTATATAGGTGTACAATCCATCAATCCTAGGATTGATAATTTTCGTTTCACAAAACAAGTACACAGCACCTCAGCCATTTTTTTGTAACCAAATATATCTGGACTGATACCTATATCTTATTACCAGATCCAGAGACAAATAGGCTACCCTAAGTTGTAAATTTAAGCAGTGCCATTAGTACCCCCCTTTTTCTTTGTTGAAAAATATAATGATATTTACCAGCTAAATGTGTTTTAAAAAATATGTTTACTAAACTGGATCTTAAAACTAGCATATGAATGAAATTTTAGCACTGACTCTGGTGCAAGTCCTCAGCCTTGCCAATTAGAGAAGACGGGCAAGTACATCTAATCAGATACTATACCGGCCCCCTTTGTAGATTTGAACCAAAGTGCACACTCGCATCTCTTAAAAGGGATAGTTTAGTCAAAATTCAACTTTCATGATTTAGATAAAGCACTGGTTTTCAAACCTGTCCTCAGGCCTCCCTAACAGGCCACATTTTGTGGATATCTGAACTGGAGCACAGGTGAAATAATCAGCTGATTAGTAAACACGGTTATTTTACCTGCTCTCACACTAGGTAATTCTGAAAATCTGGTCCGTTGGGGAGGCCTAAGGACAGGTTTGAAAACCAGTGAGAGAGAGCATGCAATTTTAAGTAACTTTCTAATTTACTCCTATTATCAATTCTTCGTTCTCCTGGTATCTTTATTTGAAAAAGAAAGAATGTAAGCTTAGGAACCAGCCCATTTTTGGTTCAGCACCTGGGTAGCGCTTGCTACTTGGTAGCTACATTTAGACACCAATCAGCAAGCACTACCCAGGTGCTGAACCAAAATAGGCGACTCCTAAGCTTACATTCCTGGCTTATCAAATAAAGATACAAAATGAACGAAGACAATTTGATAATAGGAATAAATAAATTGCGTAAAATTGCATGCTCTATCTCAATCATGAAATAATTTTGTCAAGACTATCCCTTTAAATTTAGAGTCTATGGATTATGTGCTGAAAGGTCATTAACATGTCATCTTTAAATAAAAGAGAATACTGAGTGAGCATTACTGAAACAAATGGATGTTTTTTGTTATGTTCACATTGCCTTTTGTTTACAAGGCAGGAAAAGAAGGATCCTGTCACCTGAGCTCACATGCCGCCCATAAGTATCACAGAATTCAACCTACAAACACTTTGAAAGCTTACCATCCTTTTTTGGATCCAGAATATTTCATAAAACATTACTCACATTTCCAGTTACTCTTCACAGTTTACAGATCCTTAAAGAGTACCAGGCAACATCAAACCTAAGTAGTAATTTTTCTCTTCACATCATTTAGGAAAACACATGCCACACCTGACAATAAGCACTGGGAACTACTGGATTTAATGCATACACCAGGGTGGATATGGCCTAGACATAAAAACATGATCTTCAGACTCAAGGACTCTTGAAAACTGGTAATGAAACAAACCCTGACATAGAAATTTGGTAAAGTAACCAGTGACTCTTCATTGCTAGATCTTATTTTGGCAAGGCAAGTTTCTTGCCATTCCATTGAAAGAACCATTAAATGCAGTAGAATTACATACTTAACAAGTGCATAATAAAAAGACATTGATATAGCACTTGTTTTGAATTTCAAATAAGCAGTAGATTTTTTTCTGACATAATTTTTTTTTCTCCCATTTTCCAGCCCCCTGTATCATGTGACAGACATCGGCCAATCAGAGACTAGTATACGTATACTCCGTGAGCTTGTGCACATGCTCAGTAGGATCTTGTTCCCCAGAAAGTGTAAATACAAAAAGACTGAGCAAAACTTGATAATGGAAGTAAATTGGAAAGTGTCTTAAAACTGCTGCTCTTTCTGAATCATAAACGTTTGTTTTGACTTGAGTGTCCCTTTAACTATTTAGATTACATAAAGATGAAAAGCAAACCAAGAGAAGCCATATGGTAGACTGAAGTTCCAAGCAATCGCCTTTGCATTTACCACAAATGCCTGCTTCCATTATATATAAATACTAATATCATACACACAACAGTGCCAATGTAATCCTAAAATCAGCTCTTTAACATAAACATATATTTATTTAAATCAATCACAGTAAAAGCTTAGTTTTAAAGACATCCAGAAAAATTCCAGATACATCCATATAAAAATTTCACTCTCCTGGATGGGATATCTGGCAGCTCAGAAAAACTGTTCTGAATGCTTGAACCAAAGGCACTGTGAGATAAATTTCTGATCACTTATGGATAGAAGTAACTTGCTCTACTTTAGATCTAACGTTCACCTATAGATGTCTGAAGAAATGCTATAACATCATATGGAACCTGTAACGTGTGTTGGAATAACAAGAAAAAACAGTCCTTCAGAGACAGAAAAAAAGATCAATATGTATACAAAAAAGGACTCTTTAGAATAATGTTCTTGAGTTCAGAGATTACCCCCACTGACATTATTTATCAACAATCTAGTAGCTATAAACAAACTATTTAAAAAGTAGGTAATAGACACTCAATTATTGTCAGTATGTTTTAAAAATAAAATCACAGTATGAAGAAGAAAAAAAAAAGACTTTAAACATCATTTAAAGCATCTTCTCATATTTTATAGCAAAAACAAAATTTATGCTTACCTGATAAATTTCTTTCTTTTGCAATGTACCGAGTCCACGGATTCATCCTTACTTGTGGGATATTGTCCTTCCTGACAGGAAGTAGCAAAGAGAGCACCACAGCAGAGCTGTCTATATAGCTCCCCCCTTAACTCCACCCCCCAGTCATTCGACCGAAGGCCAAGGAAGAAAAGGAGAAACTATAAGGTGCAGAGGTGACTGAAGCTTACATAAAAAAAAAAAAATACTATCTGTCTTGAATAGACAGGGCGGGCCGTGGACTCGGTACATCGCAAAAGAAAGAAATTTATCAGGTAAGCATAAATTTTGTTTTCTTTTGCATGATGTACCGAGTCCACAGATTCATCCTTACTTGTGGGATACCAATACCAAAGCTTTAGGACACGGATGAAGGGAGGGACAAGACAGGAACCTAAACGGAAGGCACCACTGCTTGCAAAACCTTTCTCCCAAAAATAGCCTCCGAAGAAGTAAAAGTATCAAATTTGTAAAATTTTGAAAAGGTATGAAGTGAAGACCAAGTCGCAGCCTTACAAATCTGTTCAACAGAAGCATCATTTTTAAAAGCCCATGTGGAAGCTACCGCTCTAGTAGAATGAGCTGTAATCCTTTCAGGAGGCTGCTGTCCAGCAGTCTCATAAGCCAAACGGATGATGCTTTTCAGCCAAAAGGAAAGAGAAGTCGCCGTAGCCTTTTGACCCCTACGCTTTCCAGAATAGACAACAAACAAAGAAGATGTTTGATGAAAATCTTTGGTTGCCTGCAAATAAAATTTCAAAGCACGAACCACGTCCAAGTTGTGCAACAGACGTTCCTTCTTACAAGAAGGATTAGGACACAGAGAAGGAACAACAATTTCCTGATTGATATTCCTGTTAGTAACAACCTTAGGTAGGAACCCAGGCTTGGTATGCAAAACCACCTTATCAGCATGGAACACAAGATAAGGTGAGTCACATTGTAATGCAGATAGTTCAGAAACTCTTCGAGCTGAAGAGATAGCAACTAGGAACAAAACTTTCCAAGATAAAAGCTTAATATCTATGGAATGCATGGGTTCAAACGGAACCCCCTGAAGAACTCTAAGAACTAAATTTAGACTCCATGGCGGAGCAACAGGTTTAAACACAGGCTTAATTCTAACTAAAGCCTGACAAAAATCCAGAAAGTCTGAAACATCTGCCAGACGCTTGTGCAACAAAATAGACAGAGCAGATATCTGTCCCTTTAGGGAACTAGCTGACAATCCTTTCTCCAATCCCTCTTGGAGAAAAGACAAAATCCTAGGAATCCTGATTTTACTCCAGGAGAAGCCTTTGGATTTTTACGCCATATCTTATGATAGATTTTCCTGGTAACAGGCTTTCGAGCCTGAATCAAGGTATTTATGACCGACTCGGAGAAACCCTGCTTTGATAGAATCAAGCGTTCAATCTCCAAGCAGTCAGTTGCAGAGAAATTAGATTTGGATGCTTGAATGGACCTTGAATCAGAAGGTCCTGTCTCAATGGCAGAGACCATGGTGGAAGGGATGACATGTCCACCAGGTCTGCATACCAGGTCCTGCGTGGCCACGCAGGCGCTCTCAAAATCACTGATGCTCTCTTCTGTTTGATTCTGGAAATCAGACGTGGAAGGAGAGGGAAAGGTGGAAACACATAAGCCAGGTTGAACGACCAGGGTACTGCTAGAGCATCTATCAGTACAGCCTGATGATCCCTTGACCTGGAGCCGTAACAAGGAAGTTTGGCGTTCTGACGAGACGCCATAAGATCCAACTCTGGTGTGCCCCATAGCCAAACCAGCTGAGCAAACACCTCCGGATGGAGTTCCCACTCCCCCGGATGAAAAGTCTGACGACTTAGAAAATCTGCCTCCCAGTTCTCTACACCTGGGATATAGATCGCTCACAGATGGCATTGATTTTTTATTATCGATTTTTTTATGGTCGATTATTACATTTTTTCACAAAAGAAAAAAATTCCTTTTAAAAATTTCTTCCAAAATTTTTTTTTCTCTATCTAAAAATCCTTTATCTTAATACGAAAAATAGGTGAATGTTTAATCATTCATATTTTTGTATTGAATGTGGGATTATATATTTTCCCATCGCTAATTTTTGCACACTCCCCCTTGCTCAATATATTTGCACCAAATAACTAATATTTATATGTACTTACCAATATAAAGTGAACATTGAGATATTTGGACAATCGAATATACCTTTTTTAATTATTGAAATGTATAATGAACAATAATACAACATTTGATACACACTGGAAACAGATTGTCATTATGTAACACACCCACAAGACGTTTTTTATCCAATCACAGATAAACACACAGTATTTAAAAGTCTGGAAGATCGTAATGAGCATCTTGATAAAGGCCTGATTAGGCTGAAACGCGTAGAAACTTGCTCATTATTTGTTAAAATCAGTAGTAGGTGAGGTGCATAGAACAAGCTCTAATTCACGGAGTTGTTCCCTGATGCGTAATTCCCACCCATGATCTACTCATTTGTTCATTTGGTAACCCTATTTTGTTCAGCACTATATCCAACCGCTGTTATCTGAACTGAATACACGGACCCTGTCACACGCTGTCCCTGCAGCAGTATCTGCTTAAAGTATACCTAGTAGGTGTGGTGCATAGAGCCTCTTTCAAACATATAAGTGACTCAATATGCGTAATCCCCACCCATGATCTACCATTACCAGGCAGTCTATTTCATTAATACTACTAAAAGTAGCGAAGTCCGTACTGTTTGGCACTTTGAACTTTGACCTCCAAACCGGAACCGGCTTTCAGCATCAGAAGCCTTGCCGCTATTGCTGTTAGCGGAACTCAGAAGCCCTGCTAACATTCACTGATTGTGGAACAAAGAAACCCTTTCCTTCGCTTGTTTGCTTCAACTAACTAACTAACGGCGAGGAAGTCTAAAAACATACCATCATCCTAAGCTAAGTTATAGCTTACAATATTGGCTTCATTGGACGGTAACATTTACACGCTTAAGTGTTTTTGTATATGGACGGTAACATTCACACATTCAAGTGTTTTTTTGGTAACATAATTTGTGCAACATTGTTACCTTAGGGTATCCAATTTAGACCCAGTTCTGCATTCTTGTTCTTAGATATTTATATCATTTATTCAATGTAACATTTTATTTTATTTTATTTCGATGCCTGCATCCATTTTTTAACTAATATTTGTATATTTTATTATCATATGCTTATAAAATATTTTTCCACTTATTTTAGTATATATTATTGTTCATTATTTTGACCTTCTCATACGCTGTCTACAGCGCGTTCCCATATCCCCTTGTTCTATAGTTGTACGCTTAGCCAGGGTAGAAATAGCTCCCTCCACCTTAGGGACCGTCTGCCATGAGTCCTTTATGATGTCAGAAATGGGAAACATTTTCTTAAAAACAGGAGGGGGAGAGAATGGAATACCTTGTTTATCCCACTCCTTAGTAACAATGTCCGAAATCCTCTTAGGGACCGGAAAAACATCAGTGTAAACAGGAACCTCTAAATATTTGTCCATTTTACACAATTTCTCTGGAACTACAATAGGGTCACAATCATCCAGAGTCGCTAAAACCTCCCTGAGCAATAAACGGAGGTGTTCTAGCTTAAATTTAAATATTCATATCTGAATCTGTCTGAGGGAACATTCTTCCTGAATCAGAAATCTCTCCCTCAGAAAGCAAATCCCTCATCCCTACCTCAGAACATTGTGAGGGAATATCAGATACGGCTACTAAAGCGTCAGAAGGCTCAGCATTTGTTCTTAACCCAGAGCTACTGTGCTTCCCTTGCAACCCAGGCAGCTTAGATAAAACCTCTGTGAGGGTAGTTTTCATAACTGAAGCCATATCTTGCAAGGTGAAAGAATTAGACGCACTAGAAGTACTTGGCGTCGCTTGTGCGGGCGTTACTGGTTGTGACACTTGGGGAGAACTAGATGGCAAAACCTGATTTCCTTCTGTCTGAGAATCATCTAATGCCAAACTTTTATAAGTCAAAATATGCTGTTTGCAATTTATAGACATATCAGTACAAGTGGGACACATTCTAAGAGGGGGTTCCACAATGGCTTCTAAACAAATTGAGCAATGAGTTTCCTCAGTGTCAGAGATGTTTAACAGACTAGTAATAAAGCAAGCAAGCTTGGAAAACACTTTATTTAATGAAAAAAAACACAATTTGCAAAAACGGCACTGTGCCTTTAAGAGAAAAAAGGCATACACAAACTGCAAAACAGGTTAAAATTGCTTCAATTTTTCTGAAATTTTAACAGTGTACCCACTAAGCTTTAGAAGGATTGCACCACAAGTTAATAAGCAATAAACCCCCAAATGAAAAAAACGGATTGAAATTTGTCTAAAACCGGTTAAAAAACCCTATATGCACCGTGCCACAGCTCTGCTGTGGCCCTACCTGCCCTTAGGAATGATAATATGGGGTTAAAGCTTCGAATAGGCCCTCAGAAGATCATCAGGACCTCAGGAGAAGTTGCTTGCTGCTTGTCTGTATAACTAAATGCGCAACTGAGGCGCGAAAATAGGCCCCGCCCACCTCACACGATGTTGCTGGGGCCTACACAAATCTAACAAACCTAGTTTGAAAACCATGTGGGTTATAACAAACCCAAAATAAGCCAAATGACCTCTCAAGCAAACGACCCATAAACATAAAAAACGTTACTCCCAGAACACACAAACGTTTGTCCCAATTTTACATAAACAAACTGAGTGCCCAAAAAAACTTAGCCCTTTATGCAAGCTAATAAAACCTCTTTCATACTAGGATTACTGCTTACCCTTCCCCTAATGGGGATACTGTCAGCCTTTCTGAGTTAACACAGTCTCTGCAGAAAAATGACTGAACATACCTCATTGCTGCATAGCAAGAACCATTCCTCACACTGAAGTTTTCCTGTACTCCTCAGCTTCTGTGGGAACAGCAGTGGACCTTAGTTACAAATGCTAAGATCATCATCCTCCAGGCAGAAATCTTCATCTATGTCCTACCAGAGAGTAAATAATACAACACCGGTACCATTTAAAAATAACAAACTCTTGATTGAAGATAAAATAAAAACTAACAGTTTAACACCTCTTCTCTTTACCCTTCCTGCTTAGAGCCAGCAAAGAGAATGACTGGGAGGTGAAATTAAAGGGGGAGCTATATAGACAGCTCTGCTGTGGTGTTCTCTTTGCTACTTCCTGTCAGGAAGGACAATATCCCACAAGTAAGGTAGAATCCGTGGACTCGGTACATCATGCAAAAGAAATAATATTACCCAAATTTACTTTTATACTCAAACTGAAACAATATAGTTAGCCTAGGTAACTCAGTAGAACACTTGAAAAGATTGATTATAGGATACCAGTCAGCAAAAACCAAAATGTATTATAACCACAAAGCTAACATCAAATGGTTTTGTCATACGCATGGCAACCTGTAGGCTCACGACGAGTCTTTTTTGTCATGCAAGGTGGATCGCCGATGAAATGCTGTTTAATAGATCATCATGCGCATAAAAGAGGTTAAATTGCATGCTCTAATGGATTAGAGCATACCAATCTTTTTTATTAACATTAACTGCCCTTTAAAAAAGGTATTCACAGAATTTATAGATTCAAAACTTATTTTTTTAAGATTTTTGTAAAAGCTGAATCATCAGTGACAAACACTTTTTTTAAATTTTACTGATAATCAGGGTGGATAAAAATCAATGATTAAAAAATAATAATTTTGCTTTAACCCCTTTACCCAATTGGACATATATATACTAATCGATAAGCTTGCCCAGAGGGCAGTCTATGTTTAAAAAATACAAACCCCCAAGCTAAAGTTACAAAAAATAAAAAAAGTAAAATTACAGAAAAAAATAAACAAAGCTATCCAAAATAAAAAAAATGAAACCTAAACTAATACCCCTATAAAAATAAAAAATCCTGCAAAATAAAAACACCCCCTAATCTAATACTAAACTACCAATAGCCCTTAAAAACTGCTCTTTTACTTATAAAAATGACCAATTACCCCTAACAGTAAAACCCCCCACCCACCAAACCCCCCAAAATAAAAAAACATAACACTAAAAAAAACCTAAACTACCCATTGCCCCTAAAGGCATTCAGCTCCTTTTCAGACCAAAAAACCCTAATCTAAAAAAAAGAAGCCACCCCAAAAAATAATAAAAAAGCTTAAGACTAAGCCCCAAATAGGTACTCACCGTTCCTGAAGTCCGGCGGAGAAGGTCTTCTTCCAGGCGGCTCCATTATCTTCATCCGGAACGAAGGCAGTGCGGAAGTGCGGAGCTGTCTTCCACGATGCATGGAGGCTCCTCTCCATCCGATGTCTGTCGTACACTGAAGATTGAATGCAAGGTACCGCAATCAATTTGGGGTACCTTGCATTCCTATTGGCTGACATTTTTAAATCAGCCAATAGGATTAGAGCAACTGAAATTCTATTGGCTGTTCAAATCAGCCAATAAGATTTCAGAAGCTCTCATCCTATTGGCGGATTTAAAAATTTTAGCCAATAGGAACGCAAGGTACTCCAATAAATATGGGGTACCTTGCATTCAATCTTCAGAGTGCGATAGACGATCGCATGAAGAGGAGCCTCCAAGCCACCGTGAAACCGTGCATCGGGAAAGCCAGCTCCGCACCTCCACTCTGCTCTGCCTTCGCTCCGGATGAAGATAGAAGATGATGTAACTGCCTGGAAGGAGACCTTCTCCCTGGACTTCAGGAACGGTGAGTACCTATTTGGGGCTTAGTTTTAGGATTATATTTTTTTTAAGATTAGGGATTTAATGGTCTTGAAAAAGAGCTGATTGTCCTTTTAAGGGCAGTAAAAGAGCTGAATGCCCATACAAATGCCCCTTTAGTTTTTTTAGTGTTAGTTTTTTTTATTTTGGAGGGTTTGGTGGGTGGGGGGTTTTTAGCAATTTTTAAATATAAAAACATAAATTATGCTTACCAGATCATTTAATTTCCTTCTGTATAACGAGAGTCCACGGCTTCATTACTTACTGTTGGGAAATACTGAACCTGACCACCAGGAGGAGGAAAAGACACTTCCCCCAGTCATTCTGCCAAGGGAACAAGGAACAGTAGGAGAAATATCAGTGTATAAAAGGTGCCAGAAAAAAAATATAATTTAGGGGGCTGCCCATCGGAGAACATGGGCGGGGGCCGTGGACTCTCCATATACAGAATGAAAATGGAATAATCTGGTAAGCATAATTTATGTTTTCCTTCTTAATATAAGGAGAGTCCACCGCTCCATTCCTTACTGTTGGGAAACCAAGCTCTAGAGAACACTGAATGATAACGGGAGGGACAAAAAAAAGAGAGGCGGACCCTAATCTGAGGGCACCACAGCCTACAAAACCTCTCTCACGAAGGCTGCTTCAGCAGAAGCAAAAACATCAAACTTGTAAAATTTCGAAAAAGTATGTAAGAAGGACCATAGAGGCCTCATTCTTAAAGGCCCAAGAGGATCCACTGCTCTAGTAGAATAAGTCGTAATTCTCTGAGGAGGCTTATGTCCCGCTGTCTCATAAGCTAAGCGAATAACACTCCTTAACCAAAAAGACAAGGAAGTCACAGAGACCTTCTGCCCCTTATGTTTCCCAGAATAGTAGGCAACAAACAAGGAAGGAGTTTGTCTAAACTCCTTAGTAGCCTGAAGATAGAACTTCAAGGTTCAAATCACGTCCTAATTATGAAGCAAACGTTCCTTCAAAGAAGAAGGATTAGTACACAAGGAAGGAACCAAAATCTCTTGATTGATGTTGCGGCCTGACACGGCCTTAGGGAGAAACCCTAACTTAGTACATAGGACAGCCTTATCAGAATGGAACACCAGATAAGGAGGCTCACATTGCAAGGCGGCAATCTCAAAAACTCTGCGCGCAGAAGCAATAGCCAGTAGAAAAAAGAACCTTCCAGGATAACAACTTAATGTCAATTTAATGCATAGGCTCAAACGGAGCCCGCTGCAAAACTTTAAGAACAAGATTCAGACTCCAAGGAGGAGCCTTAGATCTGAACACGGGTCTGATCCTAATCAGAGCCTTAACAAAAGACTGTACATCTGGAAGCTCTGAGAGCCTCTTGGGCAGTAAAACAGACAGGAGCTAAATCTGTTCCCTTAGGGAACTGGCAGAAAGACCCTTCTCCAGTCCTTCCTGGAGAAACGATAGGATCCTGGCAACCTTAACTTTATGCCAGGGGAATCCACGCTCTTCACACCAGAATAAATAGGTTCTCCACACCTTATGATAGATGCAATGAGTAACCAGCTTACAAGCTTGAATGAGAGTATCAATAACTCTCTCAAAAAAACCTCTCTTGGCTAGGACTAAGCGTTCAATCTCCATGCAGTCAGCCTCAGAAAATCTAGATTTTGATGAACAAAAGGACCTTGCTCCAGCAGATCCCTGCGACAAGGTAACTTCCATGGAGGAGAAGATGACATCCCCACCAGATCCGCGAACCATGTCCTTCGCGGCCACGATGGAGCATTCAGTATCACTGATGCCTGCTCCTGCTTGATGCGGGCCACTACACGAGGAAGGAGTGGTAACGGCAGGAAAAGGTCAATTAGATTGATCCTCCAAGGCACTGCTAATGCATCTATTAGCTCCGCTTGAGGATCCCTGGACCTCGACCCATATCTGGGTAGCTTGGTTTTGAGACGAGACGCCATAAAATCTATCTCCGGCGTCCCCCACCTGTAGCATATCTCCGTCCCCCACCTGTAGCATATCTCCGCAAACACTTCAGGATGGAGAGACCATTCCCCCGGATTAAAAGATTGCCTGCTGAGAAAATCTGCTCCCCAGTTGTCCACACCCGGAATGTGGATGGCTGACAGCAAACAGCTGTGGGCCTCCACCCACTCCAGAATCTGAGACACTTCCCTCGTTGCTAGGGAGCTTCTCGTTCCCCCGATGGTTGATGTAAGCCACCAAGGTTGTATTGTCTGATTGGAATCTGATAAACCGGGGCGAACCCAGAAGAGGCCAAGCCTTCAAAGCATTGAAGATTGCTCGGAGTTCCAGAATTTTGTTCCGAGGGAGTGTTCCTTCTGAGACCACATGCCCTATGCTTTCTTGGTACCCCAAACAGCTCCCCATCCTGATTGACTCGCGTCCGTTATCACAATCTCCCAGGATGGTCTTAGAAAGGATGTCCCTCGGGACCGAGCCACCTAGAGAGCGATTCTCTCGACCGGTTGTCCAGGGAAATTTGTTGACAGATCTGAATGATCGCCGTTCCACTGCCTCAGCATGCACAGTTGTAACGGTCTGAGACAGAACCTGGCAAAGGGAATTATGTCCATGCTGGAGACAATGAGACCAATTACCTCCATACACTGAGTCACAGATGGCCTTAAGGAGGTCCGGAGGGCAAGACATGCCGAAGCTAGCTTGCAACGTCTCTGGTCTGTCAGAAATATCCTCATGGATATGGAGTCTATTATAGTACCCAGGAATTCTACCCTGGTGCTTGGAATCAGAGAACTCTTTTCTAAGTTTATTTTCCATCCATGAAATCGAAGAAGATAACGAATGGTCCTCTGCCAGACAAAAAGATGGAGCTTGTACCAGAATATCGTCCTAGTAGGGAGCTACTGCTATACCCCGGGTTCTGGCAACGGCCAGAAGAGCTCCTAGTACCTTCGTAAAGATTCTTGGAGCAGTAGCTAGACCAAACGGAAGTGCAATAAACTGGAAGTGCTGGTCCAGCAACGCAAACCTTAGGAACTGGAAGTGATCCTTGTGGATTTGAACATGAAGGTAAGCATCCTTCAGATCTATAGTGGCCATGAACTGTGCTTCCTGAACTAGAGGAAGGATGGACCTTATTGTGTGCATCTTTAACAAGGGGACATTTAGAAACTTGTTTAAGCACTTTAGGTCCAGAATCGGGCGGAAAGTTCCCTCCTTCTTTAGGACCACAAACAGGCTTGAATAGTATCCCAAACCTCTTTTTGCAATAGGAACCAGGACAATGACCCGTAGGGGTGACAGATCCCGCATGCACCCCAGAAAGGCTTCCCTCTTTTCTCGCCTTGAAGACAGGCTTAAATGGAGATTTCTGCTCTTGGGTGGTTGAGATTTGAAACCTATCTTGTATCCCTGAGCCATGACTTCCAGGACCCATGGATCCTGCACGTCCCTGAACCAAGCATCTGAAAACAGCGACAGTCTGCCCCCTACACGATCCAGAGCCGGATCGGGGCCGCCCCTACAAGCCGACTTGGTCACGGCGGGATTCTTGTTCTGCTCGAATTTATTCCAGGATTGGGCCGGCTTCCAAGTACTCTTGGCTTGCTCGGGCTTAGAGGAGGACTGTTGTCGTTGGGATTTCTCAGAACGAAAGGAATGAAAATTAGAGCCTTGTCCCTTAGACTTGTTCTTTTTATCCTGAGGTAGGAAGGCACCCTTGCCCCCTGTAACCATGAAAATAATGGAGTGCAAACGTGGACCTTAAAAGGAAGGGAAGGGAGTCTAGACTTAGAAGTCATATCCGCAGACCAGGATTTCAGCCAGAGCACCCGACGAGTCTGCACTGAAAAAAACAGAAATCTTAGCATTTAGGTGAATGATCTGCATGTTTGCATCACATATAAAATAATTAGCAATTCTCAAGGCCTTAATTCTTTCTTGGATAACGTTGAGGGGACCCTCCACCTCGATCAATTCCAATAAGGAGTCGCACCAGTAGGCCGCAACAAATCCGAAAAAAATTAAGGGAGTTGGAGGGATGGGGAGCTACATTACAGAATAACAAAAAATATAAAATGATATATATATACATATATATATATATATGGTACAAGCAGACAGCTGCCAGTACTAAAGATGGCCACCAATAGTTTGAGGGTTAGAGAGCTATTTGGTGGGATCAGGGAGGTGGGTGAGTTGAAGAGGATCACTAAAAAAATAATAAAAAATAAAACACCTAAACTGCATACTGGCAGACGGTCTACCAGTACCTAAGATGGTGGTGACCAGTGGTGGGTGAGGGAGGGAAGAGAGCTGTTTGGGAGGGTAATCTCAACACTACAGCTAAAATTAACCTTACAAGCTACTCAATTAACCCTTTGACTGCCGGGAATAATTGAAGTGTGGTGCTCAGCTGCAATTAGCAGCATTGTAATTACCAAAAAGCAATGGCCAAGCCATGTATGTCTGCTATTTCTGAACAAAGGGAATCCCAGAGACGCTTTTACAATCATTTGTGTCATGATTGCACAAGCGGTATGTGAATAATTTCAGTGAGAAACCCAGTTTGTGAAAAAGTTAACCATTTTTTAAAAAATATGATTGCATTTGGCAGTACAAGTAAGGGTGGAATGAAACATACCAAAATGGGCTTAGATCAATACCTTGGGTTGTTTTGACAGGTAAATTAAAATTAAAAAAAAAACAGAAAAAAAACACAACAACAAAAAACAAGGCTCTATTTATAGTTAAATGGAGTTATAGAAAAAATGCAAAAAATTATTCGGTATTTTGGGCAAGTTCTTCTCTGAAATTTCCGGTAGTGAAGGAGTTAAATCGGATTTTTATTTTTTTTTATTTTCATTTAAATCAGATTTTTAAAATAAAATGCTTTTTGAGGGAAAAAAGTAGTTTTTATTTAAGATGCATTATAATCAAGGTTATCAATCCTGAAATATATATTAGTTTTAAACATATAGCAAGCAAGATGCTGTATATTCATGGCTGTAATGTTTAATTTTTTTGGTAAATTAATTCCATTAATCCATTCACAATGTCATGGTCTCCCAGAGGTTTCTGTTGAAGATATTATCACATATTATTGTTTTTGTAGTTCTCAAAACTGTGGATTTGTGTCTGCAGAAATAATATGCCCTTTCTTTACAGCAAAAAATTATATAAAATAAACATACAGACCTTAAAGGGACATAATCATGAAAGAAAACATTTGGGTTTCAGATAGAGCATGCAATTTTCAGATTTACTTATTTTATCAAATTTTGCTTCTTCTGAGTCTACTTATTTCTGCTTTTCTACAATGGATACCAAGAGAATTAGGCAAATTAGAAGAGAAGTACTTTGGAAGATTGTTAAAAAGTGAATGTTCTTTCTGAATCATAAAAGTTAAAGGGCCACTAAACCCAAAATCTTTCTTTCATGATTCAGATAGAACATACAAATTTAAACAACATTACAATTTACCTCTATTATTTATTTTGCTTCATTTTTTAGATATCCTTATTTGAAGAAAAAGCAATATACATGGGTGAGCCAATCACATGAGGCTTCTATGTGCAGCAACCAATCAGCAGCTACTGAGCATATCTAGATATGCTTTTCAGCAATGAATATCAAGAGAATAAAACAAATTAGATAATAGAAGTAAATTAGAAAGATGTTTAAAAATGCATTCTCTTTCTAAATCATGAAAGAAAAAATGTGGGTATCATGGCCCTTTAAGTGTTCCTTTAAAGCCATAGCTCCCAAATAAATATATGTACACAAAAATCAACCCATACTAAGTTTCAAGAAGCTCAATGAATAGAAGATTGTTTGGAGTGGAATAGATCTGTACAAGGACCTAGGTGTGAGAAGGGAGGGGTTAGCATTAAAAATTAAATATAATGTTAATGTTTTATTTAAATAAAACTATTTAAATTGTTATTATTGAGGTAATCATTGTTCTCATTCCAATAAAGTACAGCTGAAAAGTTGATCAAATATGAATGATTAACTAGCTCCAGCAGTCTTGGCTGTAAATTAGGGAAGGGGGCCTGTTATTGCAGGGAGGGGGGGTGAGGGCACAGCTACATAAATAAATAATAAATAAAATTAGTACTTAAAGGGATATGAAACCCAATTTTTTTATTTCATGATTCAGATAGAGCATGCAATTATCAAATTTTCTTTGTTCTCTTGGTATCTTTATTTAAAAAAAACAGAAATGTAAGTTAGGAGCCGGCCATTTTTCGTTCAGCACCTGGGTAGAGCTTGCCGATTGCTGGGTAAATGTAGCCACCAATCAGCAAGTGCTACCCAGAGTTGATAATAGGAGTAAATTAGAAAGTTGCTTAAAATTGCATGCTCTATTTGAATCATGAAAGAAAAAATTGGGGGTTTTATATCCCTTTAAGCTGTCTTCCAGTACCTAAGATGGCATACGCTATTAGGAGGGGGAGAGGTAGAGAGCGGTTTGGGAGGGACCAGGGAGGTGGGATAGTAAGGGTGGATTCTACACTGCAGCAGTGTTAATTTTGACGGCAAGTTTCAATTTAGTCTTAGTTTTAGTCTTTTGACTAAAATTCCATTTTAGTTTTAGTCGTATTTTAGTCATCTGAATTGTTTTAGTTTTAGTCTAGTTTTAGTCGACTGAATCTCCAGTAGATTTTAGTCGACTAAATCTCCAGTAGATTTTAGTTGACTAAAATCTAAGGGGTGTAGTTAAAGTGTAATGCATTATTTAAACAATATTAAAACTTTAACAGTTCTCTGTTAATAATTAAAACAAGTATCAAGTAACTCAACACAACAAAAAGTTTCTGCAGCTAGCACAGGCACAGCATAACTTAAACCCATATTCATAGGTTATACTTGTTTCTATAGGAATAATCAATTGATTGTTCACAGATTCGAAAAAATTTCGGCAACGATATTAGCACTGCTCTAGAACTTCCAAACTTATTATATACTCCAGGAGTAAAGGTTTATTAACCTGTTTTTATTTATGGTATTAAGGTTTGAACATGCAATACAGATTTAACAGATTTAACTGTTGTGGTATATAACGTCTTTATTTTTCTTAAAATTTAATAAAATTAAGTTTCGTAAATTTTACAAAAGAGCAGAAATTGGATATGGATTGATTATAACGCCTTGCATAAAATGTTTTTGTCAGCAAATTTTGATTTAGTTTTAGTCATAGTCTTTTGACTAAAATGCCATTTTAGTTTTAGTCGTATTTTAGTCATTAGAATTTCTTTAGTTTTATAGTCATTTTAGTCTAGTTTTAGTCAACGAAATTAAAGTGAAGGTAAAGTTGTACCTATCTACAAACCCTAATGAATTAGTAATAGTTAAAAAAAATGCAATCGCTAACTTTTTTTTTCAGAATGTATTAAAAGTGTATGTAAAAATAAAGGTTTATATTACCCCACCGTTATGTTCCTTACTCCTCCCATCAGCTATTTCCTTATCTTGGAGAGAGTGACGTATAGAGCGGTCCCACCCGCTCTATACGTGTCTCCAAAGCGAGTTCACAAGGATCCTATAAATTGCGCATGCGCATTGCGTCGACTACTCTCAGCAATGCGCATGCGGTGATATACTATGTTAATGCAAATCATTCATGATTGCAATAGGCATGCGCAAAACGGGAGCGCGCTTGTCTTACAAGCCCAAGAAATAATGTAAACGCATGCGCAGATCATCCAGGAGTCGGATGACGTAGGTTGACGGCCGCCTAACGGCCAGATTGTCAATTGGGTGCTGAAAAAACGTGACCTGCCATCAAAAAAAAAAAAAAAAAGACAGGTTGCATTTACGGATTGAACTAAAGTAAGTATAAAAGGCTAAAACTCGATTTATACTTAGAATTGAAAAAAATTATGAATTAAAGTGCTATTCATTTAGGGTGACAAGTGTAATTAGCTAATGCGATAGAGCGCACTTTACCTTCACTTTAACACTGCACTGCAGAAAATAAAGTTAATTTATAAAAAAAAAAGAAAAAAGGCCATAAAAACGTAATACTGGCAGACTGTCTGCCAGTACCTAAGATGGTGGTAAGGAGTGTGGGTCGTAGTGGAGAGCTGTTTAGGAGAGATCAGAGAGGTGGAAGGGTAATCCTTACACTAGAATACTACAACCCTTGTCAGCTACCTTATTAACCCCTTCACTGCCAGGAATTTCATAAGTATCGTGCGCAGCTGCAATTAGCAGCCTTCTAATTACCAAAAAGCAATGGCAAAGCCATGCATATCTGAATTTTCTCTAGAATTTCTGGGAGTGAAGGGATTAATTATCTATCTATGCATATCTAACGATTTATAACCAAATCAGTAATGGTCTGATATAACTGGAAAAATAATTTGAAAAGTTATTATTCTAAAAATCAAAACCATGATTTAAAATCGGTCTTATCTGGATTGGATGAGACTCTTAAGCGCTTGTGCTTAATTACCCAATAAGGAAAGATAGTCTTACTATGTAGTTGGATTCAATGAGATCTATTTATTTTTAGAATTATAAATACATACAATAAAATTTAAAACAATAGAAATTGATTCTTAAAACAAATCTAACTGGTTGGCCAACCATACAGTGTGAATAAAATGATATAATATGTTTTCCAATCCCTGTTACTTAGTGTGTTATACAAACATATCTGTATATTTGAATTTTTGAATTTTGGTTTAATTGCAGATATTTTTTATGGATTTGATATAGTGGACTTGTGAAGAAGTATGGTATCCACAAAGAATATTCGCAATATTAATTCTTAATTACCATATTTACCATATTCGTTTGTTTAAAGCTGAACATACATAATTAAAATAGCGTCAATGGTATCAACAATATAATTAAAATAGCGTCAATGGTATCAACAATAGTAACAAATAATAAAAGTGAAACAAAAATAAAGTGATACAGTAAAAATCGTATAAGTTATGAAAGATAAAGTCTTTCTGCCGTGATCGTTAGAGTAATTGTTAATTGCTTTTTGTTAAAAGCGCTGTTGTTAAGTCCTCCGTGGGGATAGTATGTGCGGGCGTGCTGCAACACGTTTTTATCTAATTGCTATATATATTGCGATTATAAGTCACTGTTAAGTAGTTTTGGTTATCTGTCCTTCACATTAACTTCCTTAGTTGGTGTAGGTATAATAAATCTTACCCGTTGTTTCTTTTGGGATACTTTGTTTCTGGTCTAGTTTCTTTTTGTACCCAATTCAATCTTTACTGTGATGAATGTGGATCGGAAGCCGGGATAGCCGCTGCCGGTGTTGTAGTGGTTTCAGTATGTCGAGTTGGTTTGTCTCTGCGATTACACACACTTGAAGAAGTAGATGCTGGGGTATTGTGGTAGTGTGCTTTAACCGTTAATCCTTTTGTCAGATGGCTGGGCTTTTTGCCTGGTTCAGGTTTTCAAAACCTCTTGAATTGTTGCGAATGTGTTCTGTTTAGATCCGTACTCTATTTGTTTCAGAGTATCCGATCTGCAGGTGTCCACAGGTTTCTTTAGGCCCAATTATTAGGTAAGGTATTTCAGTTGTTCTTGGCGGTCCTTTGAAAGGAGGACTAGGTGCTTTGAAGGTTGTTCTTGAACGCTTCAGAATATCTTTCAAGCGTATTTGTTGGTCCGTGGTTTGATGTAGTCTTGGCGGTCCACTTCGAAAGTGGACTATGAAAATGTTCAGTGTAGTAAGGAGTAGGCAACGCGTTTCAGCTGATTAATACAGCCTTTATCAAGCATATCCTTGCAGTTGTAAACAGTGGGTTTTTGTATTCTGTGATTTGATTCTATTGGATCCCCTAGGTAGTTGTATCTTTACAATCTGGTGATCCTATTGGTTGTTGTGTCGGTGCTTTTGATTGGTCATTCCTTAGCATGTGACCTATTAATGGTTCAGTTTATCACGGTGATGGGGGAATTTTCACTTATTTGTATCAGATGACCAAGTAAATGCATAAAACGTTATGAAAACTTGTTCCAGTAGTAAACACAAATACGAATGTATTGTTATAATAAAAACATAAATAACTTTTTGTACGTCAGAGAATCTGTCCTTACAGGGTTTGTGAGTCAGTATAAGGTTTTTGGTATATGCCAATTTGAATATTTATTATGTTCTATTTAGTCCTTTAGTGCAAGAATTCATATTTTATTGTTGGTTCAATTCTAGGGTTGGTAAATTAGAGGTTTAGTCATTTGTTTTGATGATGCAATTTAATATAACAGTGGAATGGGAAATTTCAATTTTGCGTGTTCTTGTTTGATCTTTAGTAATCGTTTGTTAAAAAGCAGTTTTTTTATTAATAATCGTTATTTCCATTATTATTGCTTTGGTGCAAGTATATGAAACATGCATTATTGGTTCTGGAATTTTTATTCCTATTTTTGTAATTTATTTATTTTTAGTGTTCGTTCTTTTATAATCTTTTGTTGAAGAGCAGGTTAATCTTTTGGTATTCATCATTTCAATTGTATTGGTTCAAGGATATAAAACATCCATTATTAATAGTTGTGTATCAATCTGTTGGGTTTCTCTTCCGAATTTGGAGTGTTTGTTCTCTTTTAGCCTTTGTTGAAAGAGGGTATCATAAAACGATTTCTTAAAATTTGGTGAAATTTTGAATTGTTTATGAAGTGTTGTTATCAGATGCATTATTATTGGTTCTGGAATTTTTATTCCTATTTTTGTAATTTATTTATTTTTAGCATGCAGACATGCAAAAAAAGCTAAATCATTCAAATCCAGCATCACAAACAAGGAATATAAAATAAAAGAGACTATAAGATGTACAGACACAAACATAATATATCTTATAACATGCACAAAATGTGACAAACAATATATAGGTGAAACGGAAAGGATGATAAAAGAACGAATAAGGGAACACATATTATCAATAGAAAAATCGGAACTAGAAAGAAATAAAGACCTGCCAGTTCCCAAACACTTCAGAACTTGCAATAACAGCAATCTAAAATATTTCAACTACACAGCTATACAAAAAATTAAACAAAATATAAGAGGTGGTAACCAGGCAAACAACCTACTTAAAAAAGAAGCAAAATGGATCTTCGAAATGCAAACCTTAAGACCAAAAGGTCTGAATATAGACTTCAGTCTAAACTGTTTCTTGAATACTTGAACCACAAAAAATCCTGCATGCCAACACCAAAAACCCAATCTGATAACAACACTTCATAAACAATTCAAAATTTCACCAAAAATTTAAAAAAATCGTTTTATAATACAATCCTTCAACAAAGGCTAAAAGAGAACAACCACTCCAAATTCGGAAGAGAAACCCAACAGGTTGATACACAACTAATAATAATGGATGTTCTATATCCTTGAACCAATACAATTGAAATGATGAATACCAAAAGATTAACCTGCTCTTCAACAAAAGATTATAAAAGAACAAACACTAAAAATAAATAAATTACAAAAATAGGAATAAAAATTCCAGAACCAATAATAATGCATGTTTTACCAAAAACCCAATCTGATAACAATACTTCATAAACAATTCAAAATTTCACCAAAAATTTTTAAAAAATCGTTTTATGACACACTCCTTCAACAAAGGCTAAAAAAGAACAAACACTCCAAATTCGGAAGAGAAACCCAACAGGTTGATACACAACTAATAATAATGGATGTTCTATATCCTTGAACCAACACAATTGAAATGATGAATACCAAAAGATTAACCTGCTCTTCAACAAAAGATTATAAAAGAACGAACACTAAAAATAAATAAATTACAAAAATAGGAATAAAAATTCCAGAACCAATAATAATGCATCTGATAACAACACTTCATAAACAATTCAAAATTTCACCAAATTTTAAGAAATCGTTTTATGATACCCTCTTTCAACAAAGGCTAAAAGAGAACAAACACTCCAAATTCGGAAGAGAAACCCAACAGATTGATACACAACTATTAATAATGGATGTTTTATATCCTTGAACCAATACAATTGAAATGATGAATACCAAAAGATTAACCTGCTCTTCAACAAAAGATTATAAAAGAACGAACACTAAAAATAAATAAATTACAAAAATAGGAATAAAAATTCCAGAACCAATAATGCATGTTTCATATACTTGCACCAAAGCAATAATAATGGAAATAACGATTATTAATAAAAAAACTGCTTTTTAACAAACGATTACTAAAGATCAAACAAGAACACGCAAAATTGAAATTTCCCATTCCACTGTTATATTAAATTGCATCATCAAAACAAATGACTAAACCTCTAATTTACCAACCCTAGAATTGAACCAACAATAAAATATGAATTCTTGCACTAAAGGACTAAATAGAACATAATAAATATTCAAATTGGCATATACCAAAAACCTTATACTGACTCACAAACCCTGTAAGGACAGATTCTCTGACGTACAAAAAGTTATTTATGTTTTTATTATAACAATACATTCGTATTTGTGTTTACTACTGGAACAAGTTTTCATAACGTTTTATGCATTTACTTGGTCATCTGATACAAATAAGTGAAAATTCCCCCATCACCGTGATAAACTGAACCATTAATAGGTCACATGCTAAGGAATGACCAATCAAAAGCACCGACACAACAACCAATAGGATCACCAGATTGTAAAGATACAACTACCTAGGGGATCCAATAGAATCAAATCACAGAATACAAAAACCCACTGTTTACAACTGCAAGGATATGCTTGATAAAGGCTGTATTAATCAGCTGAAACGCGTTGCCTACTCCTTACTACACTGAACATTTTCATAGTCCACTTTCGAAGTGGACCGCCAAGACTACATCAAACCACGGACCAACAAATACGCTTGAAAGATATTCTGAAGCGTTCAAGAACAACCTTCAAAGCACCTAGTCCTCCTTTCAAAGGACCGCCAAGAACAACTGAAATACCTTACCTAATAATTGGGCCTAAAGAAACCTGTGGACACCTGCAGATCGGATACTCTGAAACAAATAGAGTACGGATCTAAACAGAACACATTCGCAACAATTCAAGAGGTTTTGAAAACCTGAACCAGGCAAAAAGCCCAGCCATCTGACAAAAGGATTAACGGTTAAAGCACACTACCACAATACCCCAGCATCTACTTCTTCAAGTGTGTGTAATCGCAGAGACAAACCAACTCGACATACTGAAACCACTACAACACCGGCAGCGGCTATCCCGGCTTCCGATCCACATTCATCACAGTAAAGATTGAATTGGGTACAAAAAGAAACTAGACCAGAAACAAAGTATCCCAAAAGAAACAACGGGTAAGATTTATTATACCTACACCAACTAAGGAAGTTAATGTGAAGGACAGATAACCAAAACTACTTAACAGTGACTTATAATCGCAATATATATAGCAATTAGATAAAAACGTGTTGCAGCACGCCCGCACATACTATCCCCACGGAGGACTTAACAACAGCGCTTTTAACAAAAAGCAATTAACAATTACTCTAACGATCACGGCAGAAAGACTTTATCTTTCATAACTTATACGATTTTTACTGTATCACTTTATTTTTGTTTCACTTTTATTATTTGTTACTATTGTTGATACCATTGACGCTATTTTAATTATATTGTTGATACCATTGACGCTATTTTAATTATGTATGTTCAGCTTTAAACAAACGAATATGGTAAATATGGTAATTAAGAATTAATATTGCGAATATTCTTTGTGGATACCATACTTCTTCACAAGTCCACTATATCAAATCCATAAAAAATATCTGCAATTAAACCAAAATTCAAAAATTCAAATATACAGATATGTTTGTATAACACACTAAGTAACAGGGATTGGAAAACATATTATATCATTTTATTCACACTGTATGGTTGGCCAACCAGTTAGATTTGTTTTAAGAATCAATTTCTATTGTTTTAAATTTTATTGTATGTATTTATAATTCTAAAAATAAATAGATCTCATTGAATCCAACTACATAGTAAGACTATCTTTCCTTATTGGGTAATTAAGCACAAGCGCTTAAGAGTCTCATCCAATCCAGATTTTACCCCCACTTTGAAGTTTGTGAGATTACTTCTTCGAGACTCCCTAGCTTTTACCCCCACAGCGCATAGTTTATTAACCCAACACACCAATACACCTTAAAATCGGTCTTACAAACTAGTGATTAAAATCATAATTTAAATCAATTTGATTTAAATCAAATCCATCCTGCTTAGAATACAAAGAGATTGAATGTTCAGAAGAAGAGAAGCACTTATCTAATATGGCAGAAACTGAAACCCTATAGAAAACGTAAGGAATCTGAAGAAATTTTTTATCTACATATTTTGTGCTTAACATGATGAGACAGAGGAGACAATAATATAATAATATTTTGCAAAAAGTAAACGTGCACTGTGAACAGTACTACAATGTTAGACAATACACTCAGAGTAGAGATGGTAAATTTAAAATCTGCAGAGACAGAATAGGTAAGAAAAAGTGGGATATGTTAAAGCACATACTGTACATTAGCTAATCTATTGGATAGCCAAGACATTTTCAAATGCCTAACTGGGATATGGGAGAGGACCCTAATACATTAATTCTAAATAGTGCAAGGAACATAAAAGAAACAGTTTTACAGCATGGTAAATAATGAATACGGGGGGGGGGGGTATGCTTTGGTAAATAACTTTGCTGAATAACTCCAACACTATGCATGCTGTTGCAGGATACACCCTGTTACAGCAAAGGAGGCCTACCATTGAGTAAAGAAATGGGGGCATATTTATCAAGCTCTGTATGAAGGCTCGCCGGAAACAGAAGTTATGAAGCAGCGGTCTAAAGACCGCTGCTCCATAACCTGTCCACCTGCTCTGAGGCGGCGGACAGAAATCAACCCGATCGAATACGATCTAGCTGCCGATTAGCCGTGAATCTGCATGGGGCTGCATTGCACCAGCAGTTCACCAGAACTGCTGGTGAAATGATAAATGCCGAGAGCGTATGCTGTTGGTATTTATCGATGTGCAGCAGACATGATCCGCAATATCGGATCATGTCTGCTCGCACATTAATAAATAGGCCCCATGGTCTATGAAACCCTTGGGGGTTATTGTTTGACACTGACTTAAAACAAGTAAACATAATATAAAAGGGACAGTCTAGTCAAAATTAAACTTTCGTGATAGGGCATGCAGTTTTAAATAGCGTTCCAATTCAATTTTATTATCAGAAAAAAGCACAATGGAAAGAGGCGCCAATGGTGCAGATCAATGGTGAATCTTATATGCTGCTGATGCAGGACGAACACAGGGTACTCACTTGTATAAAAGGCAATCAATTATGCCCATAGAGATAGGCTGGATTTTTACAGCAGTCCAGCTAGCTGATCCAGAGGCAGCTCTCTAACGACATCCAATGAAAGGCAATCTGTTAGAAAAAGACAATAGATAGAGGCGCCAATGGTGAAGATCAATGGTGGATCTTATAAACTTCTGACAAGAGATGAACACAGGGTATTCACATGTATAAAAGGCAATCAATTATGCCTATAGAGACAGGCTGGATTTCTACAGCAGTCCAGCTAGCTGATCCAGGGTGGCTCCAAAATACAGGGGGTCATCAAACCCAAACTGTATACCAACAGGGTATGAGGGCAGGATACTGGGGTTAGGGATTCTCACCCTAAGAGTAGCGTAGCAATAGACCATACACAGCACATAGAGTTGGTAAAGTTAAAAACAAATTTATTAAAAAAGTTATAAAAATATACCACTCATGTTAGTGCCAATAAAAGTTATGGCTTGTGGAGAAACAGTGCGACGCGTTTCTCAGTTAAACTGTTTCCTCAGGCAATTTTATTATCAAATTTGCTTTGTTCCTTTGGTATTCTTAGTTGAAAGCTAAACCTAGGTAGGCTCATATGCAAATTTCTAAGCCCTTGAAGGCGGCCTCTTATCTCAATGCATTTGACAGTTTTTCACAGCTAGAGGGTGTTAGTTCGGGTGTGTCCCAAAGCACAATTTAACTGCATAATTTAAAAAACTGATTTGATCATAATTTGTGCAACAAATTTAAAATCCATAATATTGGATATTTTTTGTTTTTTTGGGGAATCCCTTAAAAACAAACAAAAAATAATATTTAAACCGCAACCCTAGAAATATCACCATCACAAATCAGATATAAAAACAGTTCGATTACTGGCCCAACATACGTTTTTATTTAATGCTCTTAAAGGGACATGAAACCCAACATTTTTCTTTTTCGTGATTCAGACAGTTTACTACTATTATATCATTTGCTTTGTCCTCTTGGTATCCCTAGTTGAAAAACCAGTAGTGCATTACTGCTGCTTCAATAAACGATACCAAGAGTATGAAGCAAAATTGGTAATAGAAGTAAATTGGAAAGTTGTTAAAAATGGTATGCTCTTAAATTGCGGGGACTGGAGGCTTGTGTGTATGAACCTAAGTAAAACCTGTAACATGCACCTTACTATCTTCATGTATCTTTAAAGTAAAAATATGTGTATTGCTTTGCCTGACATCAATAAAAAGATATTTTTTTTTTTTAAAAATGGTATGCTCTACCCGAATCATTAAAGAAAAATGTTGGGTTTCATGTCCCTTTAAATAATCCACAGCATACTTCTGCCAATGCAAAGAGAACATAAAATGAATTTACTGCTATACCAGACCATAAAATAATCCACGACAACTACCCAAACACTTATATAAAAGTGAATTTTCTCGCAGCAAACAGATAAGCCCACCTAATAAGAGGAAACCAAAGCGGCATTTATTTAACCGCCAGCAGCTCATATAGAACTGCCACCAGCTTGATCTTGAAACTTAATCAAAACACTGGCATAGCGGCGTTTATTTAACCGCAATTATCTCACAAAAGTGATATCAAACAGATACACTTCAAGGTACTAATTTATATATAGTTGCCTAAGATAAGATCTCAATTGCATAGCTGAACTTGAAACAAAGTATCCTATATGAACTATACAGCAACTATTGTTTTATCCACTATAAAATTGTATCTACAAACATTCTGTTAGAAATTACAACTTGTGATAAACCCAAAACTGTATAAATTATAAGATTTCAACGTTATTATTTTATTTTAATTTATTTTTGATATATTATGTACATTTTTATACATAGAGACACCGTGTCATTTTTTAAACTTTGAAGGAATTGTAATAATTTTTGTTTAACTGTACTTTTAGCATCACTACTATTGGGTAAATTTACCATAATCAAATAAAGGATCATATTTATTTCTTAAATAGTTTCGACATCCATTTTTTCCAAAAGAGAATATAAAATTAGGACTCATCAAAACATTAACATATATTGAGCCCACATATTATCACACATATTTACAGTAAGACACATTGGGAATAGCAACTTGTTTTGCGCCACCTACTACAACTAACCATAAAATAATCCACGTTCAGGCCTACCAGTGAGCTCAGGAAATCCACAGAAGTTTTATTTTAAGTATTTTTTTCTAATTAATATAATCACACATACAACCCCAAAGCCCTGAATAGGCCAGGTTGCAAGTACTTTTAGTCCTTACATTGGGATACAGCAAAACTTAGTGGTTAGTGTGCGGGAAGGGGAAGGAATCTGTGTACTTTCCAGGCTAAAACAGATGATGTGTACAAATAAATATTTATCATTTTCTTCTTTTCTTTAGACTTGGAATGGAAAATAATTTATGTTGGCTCAGCTGAGACTGAAGAATATGACCAAGTACTAGATTCAGTGCTAGTGGGGCCTGTACCTGCAGGGCGCCACATGTTTGTATTCCAGGTAAGTTATCTGATTTTATATATATATACACACACATACACACACGTGCATACATATATTTACATAATTGTCTGCACATAATATTGTGTTTATGCGCAGACACATATCAGTTGAACCAGCTTCACCTTGTATTGCAATGTTGATGGCTCAATTTACATGATGAGAGCAGACACACTGTTTATAATGCTGGTACATGGAATACATTAAGAAATGCTCCATACACCCGTGTCACACTGAAACAGTGAGAAGCAGATTGCCTAACACTAGTTTATGCACTGTGATCACAGTCTAAACTGGTTTATAGAGAGGTCTATCAAAGTTCTCCATTTTGAACCACCAACCATAAAAATATTTGTACTGATGGCATTATTGAGTTCTATGGAAAATATTTAGAGTTATAATTACAAATTGAACTGCAGTGGGTACCATTAATCAAGTTACTAGTAATAAAAAAAAATGTTGGTGACAGAAATTATTTATTTATCAGGCAGTTTTGGTAATTCTGCTTTGTCATGAAATTTCACTACAAAAGAACGTTGGGAGTTCAGCTATGCATGGAGCTTAAACAGGAGCTGGATCTCGGAATCAGTAAAATATTATACTTATAAGTAGTATTTTAAATAGAATTTCTTTAAAAGGGACACAAAAGTCAAAATGTAATTTTATGATTCAGATAGAGCATGCAATTTTAAGACTGTTAAAGTCACATCTGTTTTCAAATATACTTGGTATACTTTGTTAAAAGGTATATGTACATATCCCTAGCAGCAGCCTTGCACTACTGGGAGATAGCTGGTGATTGGTCACTACACACATATGCTTCTTGTCATTGGCTCACCATTTGTTTTTAGCTAAGTCCCAGTAGTGCATTGCTCTAGAGATGACAAACTGTGTGTATAACCTTTTTGCAGAGGTTAAACACTTAGTTATAGGAATGCAACATTGTAATAATAAAATGCTCTAATATATTAGAACATTTTCTTTTTGAACTTTTATGGCCATTTAAAACCTTGGTAGAAGAGCTGCAAGAATCTTGGCCCTGGAGATGGTTAAACTCAGAATCTCAAAAACAAATCTGAGAAACTTGAGATATATAAAAGTATGTAACGTTCATGTCTATAATTGTCATAAACAAAAATCTTCACGGTCCTGATTGTATAAATACATTGTAGATCATCAGATTCCCCAAGCTCTTAAAATCTAACCACAAACTACCCTATTACATTAACCCGCTTTACTACATTAATCCCCAACTTTCTGAATGATTCCTAGGGGCATATTTATTAAAGTCTGGCGGACCTGATCCGACAGTGCGGATCAGGTCCGCCAGACTTCGCTGAATACGGCGAGCAATACGCTCGCCGTATTCAGCATTGCATCAGCAGCTCACAAGAGCTGCTGGTGCAACGCCGCCCCCTGCAGACTCGCGGCCAATAGGCCGCCAGCAGGGGGGTGTCAATCAACCCGATCGTACTCGATCCGGTTGATTTCCGGCGATGTCTGTCCGCCTGCTCAGAGCAGGCGGACAGGTTATGGAGCAGCGGTCTTTTTGACCGCTGCTTCATAACTGCTGTTCCTGGCAAGCCTGCAGGCTCGCCAGAAACACGGGGCATCAAGCTCCATTCGGAGCTTGATACATATGCCCCCTAGTGTTTTCCCCAGGACCTTTTTAGCGGGTGCCCCAACTGGCTGATTTCACTGACCACCTGGATAAAAAAATTTTTTACCCAATATTAAGCTAAAAATAGCCAGTATTAAAAATGTTAAATTTGTATTGCCAAATTGTCATTAAATACATTTATGTTAAATTATGCCATTAATTTGTGCTTTTAATAGCTGAAAACGATATAATATTAGAAAATATTACACTGCCCCCACCGGGCTACTTCTAAATCCCACCCGGTTGGCAAAATATTCTGTGAAGAACACTGGTTAGAGTTAATTTGCAGAAGCTCTTTACAGAGAAGGTAGCTGATGCATGGAATAGACTTCCAGTAGAGTTGCTCAGAACAACGGACCAATCCAGGAATGCCTGGGATATGCATAAGGCTAAAATCTAAGCTTACATTTTAGGAGGAAATGTGTGGTTCTGCTTTTTATTTGCAATCAAAAATCTCTTTTGGTAGATCACTCTCTCATTATCTGAAACTCATTACATGAAATATTTTCCTTTCAGTGCAAAATATTGAATTTTTCTTTCTTAAAAACGAGTGCTTTTCTTAGATTGTAGAATTGTTTATACAGCTAAAATCCACCTTCAGTTCCCCTAGATTGTGAGCTGTGCTCCGTCATATCTTTTAATTCAGACATCTCTATTTGTTCTATGTATTGAACTACTGAACTTTTTGTACAGTGCTATAGAATATTTAAGATTAAAAATTTAGTATGGAAAATGGAGTTCAAATGCAGAACTTGCCAAATTTATTTAAACCTTAGAAGCCAACAAGAATATAGAGGAGTCAGCAAAACCCTTTTTTTTATTAGTCAGAATATACAGTCACTACAGCTGTAATAATCTAAAAGTTGAGAGTCAGAAGTGAAATTCTACTAGTCATACCTCAGCCTCTAACATTCTGACTAGCTATTGTTTAAAGTTTTTCCTCTGTCTGAAACCCTGTTAATAACTAGTGGCTGAAGTCATTTTCTTCCCCTATTTGTTTCTGCTGTGGCTGAAGCCATTTTCTTGTGCTACGCATTTTAATGGAAGGATGCATTCAGAATATCACTGTTCTAGTTTAGTTTCCATTACGATTTGGTAATTATGGCAATCGATATATAGTTAATTACATTTATGACAATTCTCATTTCTTTTAGGCGGATGCTGCTAACCCAGGACTTATTCCAGATGCAGATGCTGTGGGTGTAACAGTGGTATTAATTACGTGCACATACAGAGGACAGGAATTTATTAGAGTTGGATATTATGTAAATAATGAATATACAGAAACAGATCTGCGGGAAAATCCTCCAGTGAAGCCTGATTTTTCCAAGGTAATATTTTATAAAGAAAAATAGGTGTGTGTGTGTGTGTGTGTGTGTGTGTGTGTATGTATATATATATATATATATATATACACACATACACACACACACATATATATATACACACATACACATATATATATATATATATATAAACACACACACACACATATATATATATACACACATATATATATATACACACACACATATATATATATATATATATATACACATACACATATATATATATATATATATATATACACATACACACATTCTATAGCAGCAATGTTTGTGTCAACGTACAACTGCTACAAGCAGTGTTACAGTGTTGCAGACCGGCTACTTTAGAATGCTAAAGACATGTGACCACCCTTGAGTGCCTATGAGCTTGTCTAGTTTTACAGATCAGTAGATGTATTGTTTTAAACTACATTTTCTTCTATATTATAAAACTTGTACTCTATGACTGCATTTTCTCACTCTAATTTATAAATTAAACTGTCTGATCTGTCCTGATTCATACTTAGGATAGGACTATTAAATTAGAAAATATGTCTATGGTTGGAGTAGTAGATAATGCATTGAATACAGTCTAATATATACAAATACCAAAAGTTTTATTATATATATATTTTTTTGCAGCTTCAAAGAAATATATTGGCCTCAAATCCTAGGGTAACAAGATTCCACATTAACTGGGAAGACAACGCAGAGAAAATGGAGGAAATGGATAGCAGCAATCCCAACCTTCAGTCCTTGCTTTCCACAGAGGCTGTGCCATCAGCTTCTAAAAGCTGGTGCAACTCTGAGAACTCTCTAAATGTTATGTTAGAATCTCACATGGATTGCATGTGACTGTTTGCCAGACTCACATTTGTACTCTCAAGGAGTTTAAACAAACAGGACTTGTACACACGGATTCTGCATTTTCTGTACAAACAGTCCTGAGAATACTCCAAATGAAAAAACAACAAGTGAACTATAAAACAAACATTTTATAAGTGGAATTCCCAAAATCAGAACAAGGACTTTATCAATCCAGTGTCTCAACTTCAAGCAAGTTACAAAATTAAAGATACTGCTATTTATTATAAAGTTTTTGTTTAGTCTGCAGTAGACGCTACAAATCATCTGTTCCTGTTGCAGATCTCCAGGCTTACACAGGAATCTAAAGTGCAGTCCATAAGCATCAAATAGTCCTTCAATCCCTACAGTTTATAGAATTGTTTTCTCACAGCATTCAATCTAATAAATCAATTTCCATACAAATTTGAGCCGTGACAGCTATGCATTATGTAGATCGGTACGTGATAATTGTCCGACAAATGTTTGAATCTTGTAAATTATAAATTTGTGAATAACTGAATAAATATCAGTTATGTATTTCAATATTTTTCTGCATTTAAAACATTCTAGTGGGAAAAAGACATGATCACATTTTTTTTTACAGTATGTTATTTTAACACTAGCGACATTGTAATTATATGTGTTTAACCCTGCAGCGTCGCTTGTTTTAATATTACTTACCAACGACATTGTAATTATATGTGTTTAACCCTGCAGCATCGCTTGTTTTAATATTACTTACCAACGAATTAGATAATGTACATTTTTTTCACTGGAATAGCACTTTAATAGTGCAATAATAAATTACTGTCAGGGCACTTTATCAGTGCACAAATGCTTGATTTTAGCGGAGTTTAATCCCGCAAATGGGTTAAACACATGGTTAAAGTTAGCTCAAGAGCAGCAACACACAAGTATATGTACTATAATAAAATGCTGTAATGAATTAGAGAATTATATTATTGCACAATTATCTTCCTTCAATTCTGGCTTTTTAGTAGTGGAATTTACACCTGATTTCAATAATTACTATATTAGTGATGAAAGCACATGGCTGAATTCTTTTTTAAACCTTTATAGTAAATAAACCTGTATAATACCCTTTTGACACTTATCATTCAGCAATATTTGATAGTATGTATTGCAGATTCTTTAAAAATGGTTTTCATGCAGGTGAATTTCATAATACAACCTACATTTGGCAAATTGTTTTTAACCATGTAACATTATTTCTCAGGGACAAGATCGAATATTTTTTCCTCTCCACTAATTAACAGAAAAGTTCTATAACATTCTGTAAATGTTTTATGCAGAATTAAAGGTTTTATCTCTTTAATAAGAGTTGAACCATGTAGAAAGTTCATCATTTTCTGTATAACAGAGTATGTTTTATTGAGATATTTTTTTGATGTTGGTTTTTACAATAATGACTGTTTTTCCTTACAGGTTTTTTTGATCCTACATTGTTAGCGGACTTTATTTTCAAGTAAAGGGATAAATATGAATTGAACAAAAATATAGATATGAAAACAAGTTTATAAAAATGATGACAAAAATGCCTATTTGGATCAAAGCTTTTTGTAGCGTTTTCATTTCAAGGTGATCAGAACCAAAAATACCTTTTGCAGGAAAAAAAAAAAAAAGATTAATACTTAAAGGGACAGTCTAGTCAGAATTAAACCTTCATGATTCAGTTAGGGTGTGTATTTTTAAACAACTTTTTTGTCATCAAATTTTCTTTGTTCTCTTGGTATTCTTAGTTTAAAGCCTACCTAGGGTAGGCTCATATGCTAATTTCTAAGCCCTTGAAGGCTGCCTCTTATTTCAGTGCATTTTGACAGTTTTTCACAGCTAGACAGCCCTAGTTCATGTTTGCCATATAGATAACATTGTGCTCATTCCCGTGGAGTTATTTATGAGTTAGCACTGATTGGTTAAAATACAAGTCTGTCAAAAGAACTGAAATAAGGGGGCAGTCTGCAGAGGCTCTGTAACAAGGTAATCAGAGGTAAAAAGTATATTAATATAACGGTTTTGGTTATCCAAAACTGGGGAATGGATAATAAAGGTTATTATTACCCATAAACAATAAAAATTCTGGAGTAGACTGTCTCTTTAAGTTAAAGTGATGTCATATTCATAATATAGTGGGTTTATTGATTTGTAACTTAATGAAGGGAGTGCCTGAAGTTTCTGTAGTTTCTACTTCCCCTTTAGACCCTTCTTCATGAGAAAAAGAGAGAGAAAGAGGGAGAGAGAGAGGGGAATAAGGGAAGGGAGAGAGAAAGGATAAGATACAAAAAGAAAAAGGAGAAAATTAAATAAAAAGGGAAAACTAACAAGGGGATAAAAGGGCATACAAAGAGAGAAGAGCTCTACCAGGAACGAACAACAGCTCAGTAGCTTGTTAAATATATATATATTTATATTAAAAATAAAATATGACGTGGTAGCCATGAAAAAAAGAAGAGGAAATTGCACCAGAATTAAAAGGTTACTAGTCCTTACAAAGGGACTTTATACTGACGCCTAACCCTGCAAACGTAAAAAAAAATAATGCTCCAATACACAGTGGGTGCATATAATCTACAAATACAGACAAAGAAAACATGGCAACTAAAAAAAAAAAAAGCAGAATGTGCTAAAAATGTGGCAAGTGAGTAAAAAGTGATGACTCCAAGGTGAAGAGAGATGAGTGAAAATTATCAAGCATACTCACACATAAGAGTGGAAACTATACAAATACGTCTCTGGTACCGGTGAAACGTATCACAACTAGACAACTGATTGTTCCTCTTTCCCTTCTTGAGTAGGTGAGCTATATATTACAGTAGATATGTGACACGCTATGTTTTACGCTAATCCGACTGTATGTCTCATATAATCCTGCACTATTAACCCCTAACAACACATCTATAAAATGCTAAGGCTGTAAATACCTAAAGATTGGAACAGTTCCTTATTAAAGATGGTAGATTTTGTTTTATATGGCATGTATAAACCTCTAATGGATCTTTAAAAAAGGTTGGATCATCAAGTGTTCTACTTGCTATATTAAACCTCTATTTTATATTTATGTGACTGAACTAAGTTACTTGCGCTACATTGGATTGAAGGATCCTAGGTCTCACCACACCCTTAATTGTTATTGAAATATGTAGATCAGATGGGACTCATCTACTCGTATTAAGATCTTTAAGATATTCCCTAAATTAAGCGAGTTTAATCTGCCTGCTCATTCATAATAATGTCACTACTCCAAAGAAACCCTGCCGGTATCATTTTAATTATACGTTTTAGATATATCTCTACATCCTGTGATGTGCTCTACCAATATCATTCTATAGCAAGATAATGTTATTTATCAGTCACCTGCTACTATGGGCTGACTCTGCTCAATTTCCTATATCATTGTTGTTATTTCATTCCTCCAGTAGAACAGTATAGCATAATACATTGGACATGCTAAGTCTCCAATTACCCTGCACTACTTTCTTCTCTTAGCCTAGAATCTGTACTCTATGAATTTCTAACTTAGAAATTTAGTATTTAAATGGAACATAAAACTTAATGATTAATGTCAATCATTTGAATTCTGAACTCTGGAACAATATTCTTAATATTTGTCACTGACTAATAGATACGGAATGTATTCACCTACGCCTTCCAGAAAAGTCGGCTTGCAAAGAGAGCTATCTATACCCAACTCTAATAGAAAAATGCTCTCTTTCCCTGAGGGTCTAAATTTCTTTACAACATTTTTTTTTTTTTTTCTGTTTCTTGTGTGTTTTGTTTGTGTGCTGTTATAAAGTTAAACAAATGAGAAACTGTTATACTTTATGGTTATGCCTAAAATTGGATTCATATGAGTCTCCACTCAACACCTTATGTACAGAATGCAATCCCACTCTGTTAATTCTATTCAAATATGTACTGTAATTGCTCTGGTACCTTACTTGATGGATAACTATCAATATACTGTATTTTATGATTTTGCTAATATAAATTTAACTGCATTGATATTTTATGTTTCTCAATAAAAAGAGATTAAAAAAAAAAAACATATAATAAACACAAAAATATGTTTGGAGGGTTATAATCTGACTCCCTGGAGTATTCTAATTTAATATATGGTGGCTTCTGTACTTCCTTGAAATACAGCATTTAGACACCAGAAGGTCAGTACCTTAGCTGTTTTCAGACAAGACATTCCTACTAAATGATTGTAGGTGCACAAATAAACAGGGACACAGCCGAATAAGTTACTACTTTGAACAATTGTTTAGGGCTTTATAGACGTTTTTTCCAATTTACTATTGTTATCACATTTTGCACAGTCTTTTTATATTCACACTTGTGAATGTGCACAAGCTCACAGGGTATACGTATCCTAGTCTGTGATTGGCTGATGTCTGTCCCATGGTACAGGGGGCCGGCAAAAGCGAGAAAAAAATAATTTGTCAGAGAAAAATCGACTGTTTATTTGAAATTCAGAGTAGTTGTTATTGCATTGTCTTTTTATTATGCGATTGTCAACTATGTAATTCTACTGCATTGACTGTCCCTTTAAGAGGGAAAATAAAAAAAAAGTAAACAAATGTCCTTATATAGAGGACAGCGAGTCTAACTGATTCCTTGATTATAGTTTAATATGCACAACAGCATTTTTGCATGGGCAATCATCTTTTGATAATAAATTATCTAGAAGGGCTGCAGGGCATTTTTTGCAAGGAATATATAGAAAGCAGCATGAATCTACACAATATAGCCTAGATCACAAGTGGAGCAATACATTTTAATCACTCATTAGCACTAACTGCACTCAAGGTAAAACATGATCGCTCTCAGGTTAGCATTGGTATTACAAGTTGAAAGTAAAAAGTTAGCGTTTAAGTGAAAGACTCAAGTGCCCTAACTTTAGGACTCCCGATAACCCGACCACCCTATCTTTCCCTCCACATAGACTTCTATGGGGCATGCTAAAGAAAGCCTTTTCATTTTATCACTCACGCGATAAGTCAAAACTGTGTTAGAACAACTGCGCTAAAGCCAAAAGGTACGTTAGGAATACTTAAAATTCCTATGTTGCAAAGAAGAAATTATTATTTTTATTTTTAAATATATATTTTTCTCTGGGGTTAACTGCCTGGTTTGCTGGGAACTTTGCAGATGTCTGTCAGTGTTCAGGGCTGTGGAGTTTGCTGTGGCTTAGGATGTGCACCCAAGTCCAGTCTGTGAGTGAGGTCCATTCCTGTGTTTTGTATTTACATAGGGGAGGTTACAAAGCCTGTGTCACACTGGGAGGTTCCCAGTTGGTTTGTTTGGAAGTATGCATTGTGTGGGTGCTGGTTTAGGGTCCCAGGAAGGGGGAGACCTTGTCGTGGTCCTGGGCTTGATCCTTTGGCGCCAAATGTAACTGACTTCCCCCAGTTTTGCTTTTAAACATTACTGTGAACCTGCTGGCGAATGCCAAGCTAAGTTTTTTGTGATATATATATATATATATATATATATATATATATATATATATATATATATATATATATAAATAGTTTTTATAAACTAAACATACAGAGTTGAGAAATATACCTTAAAGGGACATAATCATGAAATAAAAAACTTTTGGGTTTCACAATTTTCATATTTACTTCTTTTATCAAATTTTCATCATTCTTTTATTATCCTTTGTTGAAGAACTCTACTTGGGGCCTAGCTGAACACATTGGGTGAGACAGTGACAAGCAGCTATCTCAGTTGAAAAAAGTAAAACTGTGTTCTTAGCGCAAAATATAAGAGAGATACTGTGCTTTCTTTTAAATATTGATCCAGAGAAGAGATCAAAAATTAAGAACAGTTATTTTGATAACAAAAATAAAGTGCTGGTATAAGAAATAGGAGGTAATAAAAAACAGTACCCATATTGTAAACCTGGTAGCCAGTATTTTTAAATTGGGCTAATTAAAAATGTAGTATCACAATAAAACGAAATTAATAATACTAATTGCATAAACCAAAATAAAATAAAGACAGTTTAATCAAGCAGCTAGCTCACAGTAGTACATTACTTCTGAGCCTACCTATGTATGCTTTTCAACAGTGGATACCAAAAGAACAAAGCAAATTACATAAGAGAAATCAATCCAAAAATTGTTAAAAATGGCATGTTCTTTCTGACTCCCTTTAAAATGACATTGCTCTCCTGCAAATCTGTACACAGAATCAACCCAAACTAAGTTTCAAGAAGCTCACTGAATAAAAGATTGTTTGGAGTGCAATAGATCTGCACAAGGACCTAAGTGTTAGGAGAGAGGGACAAGCATTAAAAATGAATCTAATGTCATTTTTTTAGTTAAATAAAAATATTTACATTTTTATTATTAAGGTAATGTTTTTTTTTAATTTAAATAAAAATATTTAAAATTATTAAAAAGGTAATCCTTATTTTTCTCCTTCCAATAAAGCACAGTGGAAAAGGTGATCAAATATGATATGAATGATTAACTAATTAAGCGGAAGATAGTTCACCTCCCAATGTTTTCAATCATTTTAATGATCTATATATGCATATCTAATAATATATAACCAAATCAGTAATGTTATGATATACCTGGAAAAATAATCTGAAAAGTTATTATTCTAAAAATGAAACCATGATTTAAATTGATCTTACCGACTAGTGTTTGAGCCCTTCCCAGTCAAACACCTTGTGATATTCCATACACCTTTTTTAACCCTTTTAAAACATGTTTTTGAATACAGGTATACCTCACTTCACAGCGCTTCGCTAATACAGCGCTTTGTGGGGCTGAAGTTCATCTTCCAAGGATTTTGAAACAGTGCTGTAATCATCGTGAGAGTGCGAGAAAAGTGACTGGCACCATTTTGTTATGCGCAGTTCACTCTGTTTACAGCATTACAGTGCAATCTGTGTCTGTGTTGTAGTCTGGCAAATTTTACTACAGTAATTGTCACTATTTTACAGGTACAGTATTTATTGAATACTAATTGAATACTGTGCTGTGCTAGTGTTAAACTAAAAGTAGCACTATTGCACCCCTAATATATGTTAGTTCAAATATGTTTACAAGTTTTTAAACACACTGGAAAGTGAAAAAAAAGCTAAAACCGCCTTGTTTCACTTTAATGCGGTTTTCACTTTACAGCGGGGCTCCGGTCCCTTACCCGCTGTATGAGCGGGGTATACCTGTATAAATGTAATTGTATTTATTAACAAAGTGTATATATGAGTATAATACTTTATATTAATATGTTTTACTTGTGTTTTGTGAATCTTTTTTAACCCTTGCACTTTACAGCTTGCGCAAATTCTTCTAGCGCTATTTGGGCTTTCGCTTGAGCACAACCCATAACTTTTAACCCTTTCATGACATAGGCAATTGTCCAAGTTCTGAACGTAAACAAAATCTTGAATTTCAGCTATATGTCTTTTCAACCATAATTTACCCCTTTCACATTAAGTGCACCCACACTAATTATATATTGTTTTTCAGAGGACCGATAGGGCTTTCTTTTGTCATCAAATATTTATTTCTCAACTATAATTTTATATGAAAAAATTCCAAGTAAGTGTGAGAATTTAAGAAATTTTAAGTTTTCCAAACGATTTTATTGGGAATATCATATCATCATCCTGATATATATTACTGCAATAAAACACCCATACTTGTGTTCAGCGATGTCCCATGAGTATAACGAGATACCCCCATGTACAGGTTTTCTGAGATTTCTGGAATTTACAAGGCCCAACATAGGACCTACCCATTTACATAGAAATCTGGCACATTCATTTTCTGGGCTTAAGTCTCCTGTCATACATTATAGCAACCCAGGAATGAAAATTACTCCGATCATGGCATACCATTTACAAAAGTAGACACCCCAGGGTATTCCAAAAGGGCCATGTCACATCTTTTTGTGAAGCCCCTTAGTCACAGCACCTGGCCAAATGTAGTGGTCATTTTTGTTGTATGCGTTTTTTACACAAACACTGCATTTTGGCTGTTTCTGTCATCAACCTTTTATGTTTGGCTGCTATAAAACACACATATTTGTGTTTGTCAATGTCCTATGAGTACAACAGTACCCCCCATGTACTATGTTTTGCTGCTATAAAACACACCTATTTGTGTTTGTCAATGTCCTACAAGTACAAGAGTACCCGCCATGGGTTTACAGAAGTTACAGGGCCAAATATGGGGTCTGTCCATTTACATGGAAATTTGGCACATTCATTTTATGGGCCTATGTCCTCTTTGAGACATTATAGCAGCCCAGAAATGAAAATAAACCCATCATGGCATACCATTTACAAAAGTAGACACCCCAGGGTATTCCAAAAAGGGCCATGTCACGTTTTTTTGTGAAGCCCCTTAGTCACAATACCTGGCCAAATGTAGTAGGCATTTTTGTTGTATACGTTTTTTACACAAACACTGCATTTTGGCTGCTTCTGTCATCAACCTTTTATGTTTTGCTGCTATAAAACACACATATTTGTGTTTGTCAATGTCCTACGAGTACAACAATACCCCCCCCCCCCATGTACAGGTTTTATGGGGTTTACAGAAGTTACAGGGCCAAATATGGGGTCTGCCCATTTCAGTTTTCATGCGTGGAAATTTGGCACCTTGATTTTCTGGACCTATGTCCATTTTGACACATTGTAGCAGCCCAGGAATGAAAATTACCCCATAATGGCATACTATTTTCAAAAGAAGACACCCCAGGGTATTCCAAAAGGGCCATGTCACATCTTTTTGTGAAGCTCCTTAGGCATAACATCTGGCCAAATGTAGTGCTCATATTTTTTGTATGCGTTTTTTGCACAAACACTGCACTTTGGTTGTTTCTGTCATCAACCTTTTATATTTTGCTGCTATAAAACACACATATTTGTGTTTGTCAATGTCCTACGAGTACAACAGTACCCCCAATGTACAAGTTTTATGGGGTTTACAGAAGTTACAGGGCCAAATATGGGGTCTGACTATTTCAGTCTTTATGCATGGAAATTTGGCACCTTGATTTTCTGGGCCTATGTCCTCTTTGAGACATTATAGCAGCCCAGGAATGAAAATTACCCCATCATGGCCATTTGCAAAAGTAGATAAACCAGAGTATTGAAAAAAGGACTATGTTTAGTCTTTGTTTGTAGCCACTTAGTCACAACATCATTTTTAGTTTATCACAAAAACACTGCCTTTTTGCTGTTTATATCATCCTTCTATGTTTTACTGCTATAATACACCCATCTTTGTGTTCAGCAATGTCCCATAAGTACAACAATACCCCCTATGCACAGGTTCTACGTGGTTTCAGGAAGTTACAGCGCCCAATATAGGGTCTGCCAATTTGCATGGAAATTTGGCACATTGATTTTCTGGAACAATGTTGCCTTTGAGACAGTATGGCAGCCCAGGAATGAAAATTACCTCATCATGGCATACCATTTACAAAAGTAGACAACCCAGGGTATTGAAAAAGGGTTATGTTTAGTCTTTTTTTGTAGCCACTTAGTCACAAAACCTGGTCAAATTTAGTGGTCATATATTTTGATTTGCTTTTTTTCACACAAACACTGCCTTTTTTCTATTTGGATCATCATCCTTATATGTTTTACTGCTATAATACACCCATATTTGTGTTCAGTGATGTCCCAACAACAATACCCCCCATGCACAGGTTTTATGGGGTTTCAGGAAGTTACAGGGCCCAATATAGGGTCTGCCCATTTACATGGACATTTGGCACATTGATTTTCTGGACCTATGTTGCCTTTGAGACAGTATGGCAGTCTAGGATTGAAAATTACCCCCCTCATGACATACCATTTGCAAAAGTGGATAACTCAGGATATTCTAAAATCAGTATTTTAGTTGTTTTGTATAACTTATCATGGCCTTAGAGTGGATGGGTTTAACGTATAAGGGGGCAGGACAAGGTCAGGGGATTTTATGAAGTTAGGAATACAGAATAATAAAATAAATTAGGAACACATACAGGTTGCTTTCAAATTAAAAGTTTAACTCTGTGTGATATACAGTATTCAAAAGCAATCAGTGATACAGAGGCCAGGTTGAGAGGGGCAGTCAGGGCAATGGTAACTAGAATCCTTCCTCACTCCTTTTTTATAGCAGACTCTGCATCTTTTCTGGGGTGTTTGTTTGCAGGCAGTAGGGGGGGATCCTAGTGGGAAAATGCCTGCCGCAGAGTCGCTCGACATTTTCAGATTGAACAGTGGAAGGATTAGGGGTCTGGTTAAACAAAATATCAGATGTTACATTTAACACAAATTCCAAAAAAGTATAAGGTTTCCCTTTGCCTGATTTTTTGTAGCGCACATATGCATTATATACTGCGATCTGCATAATATAAAAAGCTACTTTTTTGTACCAAGTTCTTGTTTTTCTTTGAATTAGATATGGCTGCAGGCACCGGTCAGCTAAATCTACCCCCCCCCCATGTTTTTGTTGTACTCCACAATGCACTTTGGTTTTAGGATCTGTGCAGATCTTCCCTTCACAGACACTGGCACTGTAGCTTCATCGTGCATTGTGGAGAGCATGTACACATCTTTTTTATCAGTGTACCGAAGGGCCAGTAGCTCATTGTGGCGTAAAGCTGACTTTGTACCCCTACTTTTTTTTCCATACGTCAGCTTCTGGGGGGAAACCTGTGCAATTTTTTTCTCGTTGTGCCACAGGCCACGGTTTCAAAATGAAATAAAAATTTGAATAGCTCTGTGCTCGTGTAAAAATTATCGAACCACAAATGGTACCCTTTATTTAGCAGGGGTAGTAGGAGATCCCACACAATTTTCCCACTTGTTCCAACTGAATCTGGGCAGCCAAGTGGATCCAAGTGGCTATCTTTACCCTGGCAGATGCGAAATGCCCAGGTATACACAGTACTGCATTCACAGAGTTTATAAAATTTTACCCCATAGCGGGACCTCTTTGATGGTATATATTGCTTGAAAAGCAATCTCCCCTTTTATTTCATGAGGGACTCATCAATGCAAATGTCCTGCTCAGGGATGTAAACGTCTTTAAATTTTTGGGACAGGTGGCTTATCAGGGGCCTTAGTTTATATAACCTGTCATGCAGGGGGTCATTTCTGGGGGGGCACTGGGTATTATCATTAAAATGGAGAAAACGCAGCAACTGCTCATATCTGTCCCTCTTCATAACCCCTGGAAAAAGAGGGGTAGCCAGGATGGGGTTCTGGCTCCAGTATGATTGTATGCTTGGTTTCTTCACAATCCCCATTATTAATGTCAGGGCCCAAAACTTTTTAGTCTCCGGTATGTCAGTCGGGTGCCAGGTATTTTTTCTGACAGAGATTTTTGGACAAATACTGGCTGGCATATAAATTTGTTTGAGCAACTATATCCTCAAACATGGCATCTGTCAGAATCAGGAAGATATAGTTTATTGGCTCACATACTGGAATATCACTTGTGATGCCAGGAGTCTCTGTAAACTCTGAGGTGAGGGTAGGTGGCGCAAATCAATGCTGATTCCCTGTAACAACGTGTTACTATCCCAATGTTGGTTGTAAATATCTTTATATTCTTCGTTATGTGAGTATTGCTGTGATTCTATTTAGCCCAAATTGCTACGTTTTAATTACTACAATTGCTATTAATTTCGAGTATTCTATTTGTGTGACTATGTATTAATAATATACTCCTTACATAAATAAAAGCCAATATGCTGGTTATGTATAAAACAATTTTATTTAGTCATAAAATATATATATATGTATACACTTTTCATATTATTGACACCGGTGTCTAATGATACTTTTTAAAAAAATATAAAATATACAATATCAAGTTAAAAGTAAATAGAATGATGATAAAAAGATATTAAAACGTAGGTATATGCGTTAAGAGTTGCGTGTTTCCACAGTAAAGGCCAATTTACATTGGTAGGTTTACAATGTTATTGACATTCAATCTGTATATATTTTAGCAATGTGCTTCTAATAGTCCTGGTTTTCTAAACGCTTTAACCTTACAGTTTTGGCCGGGTATACGTGATGGTTCACTATATTATATTAGTGCTGTTAGTGCTGTATTAATTGTGCTTTAAAAGTACCTTAAAGTGTATCCGTGTGATGACACTTTTTACGTTGGAGAATACTGCGGTTAAATATATGCCGCTATTTGATTCCCTTTAGTGTATCCGTCTGATGACACTTTATACGTTGGAGATTACTGCGGTTAAATATATGCCGCTGTTTGATTCCCTTTAGTGACTGGGTTTGCTAGGTGAGTCGTGATGTTAGATCTCTCTGGCGGTTAAATATATGCCGCTACGATGACTTTGTTGCAGTCTGAGTTCAACCTGCAGTAGATAAAAATAGATGATGTTACTCTTCGTGGTGATTCACACTGACGAAAATGCTTCCTGCGGTTCCCGTGACCGCTTGATGTGTTGTCGGTCAGTGACCGATCTGGCTCCTAAAGGATGGTGGTTCCTGATACTTTCTCCGTCAGGTATGAAATCTTTGCCGCTTCAGATGTTTATTCTTCTGCCTCCGTTTACTATAAGAGAAAGAAGCACAGAGGCGCCAACATGGCCTAGTAACGTCACGGCAGTCAGATACAAAACATCAGCAGGATAGGAAATATACTCACAAGCGTAGCGCACCCAAATGGTGCTATTGTGGCAGCCTGGAACATCAAACAGTGGTCCAGCTCACTGGTGTCTCCAGCCAGATAGAGATGATCCTTGGCGAGGGCCTATCCTATGATGCCTATAAGGGCAAAAAAGGCACACACATAGCCCAGTAACGTTTGTACACCAGATATAAAAGGATTCAAGGTTGTACTTACAGGAAACAAAGCACCACCAGGTGCAATATCAGCAGTACTAGGACCTCTCAGCCGCCCAGTGGACTGTGGAATCCAATTTGCAGGATGCAGAAAATCACCACTTTGGAAGATAGAACTAGCACACACACTCTGCCCCCAAACAGGAGCAGAATAATTGTGATAAAGCAAGTGTATATTTAAAAACTTTTATTTTAAAAACAGCAACATGTTTCTCAGCCACCACAGGCTGTTTCCTCAGGCTATCAAGCTGAGGAAACAGCCTGTGGTGGCTGAGAAACATGTTGCTGTTTTTAAAATAAAAGTATAGATCACGCCACACCAGGATGACCGTCCTATGACAGAGAGCTGCCTTCTTTCTTTTGGATTATTCTTTGTGTGGACATTTTTGTTATTTGATTATACTAATATCATCTGGGTCCACTTGTGAGCATATCATCTCTAATAATCTGATATAAGTGTGCTAGGTTTATTGTATATTCTCTTAATTATCTGTATATATCTGCTTACTGTTTGCTGCTTATTGTTAGCGCCCCCTAGGAGTGTGGTGTATGTTTTATATGCACCACCCTCCTTATATCTTTTGCCTCCGTTTACTGTCGGTCAGTGACCGGTCCGGCTTTTGTTCTTTGATGTTTGGATGGAAGCGCTCTTCTTGTGTCCTGCAAATCCGTGTGAGGGTGCTCGGGTATCAACGCGTTTCGGCTTCAAAGCCTTTCTCAAGATACCTGATGGGTAGATTGGCCTGCTATTTATACCTGTTTCGGTTAACTGTTAAACTGCCAGTAAGATGTTATTGTAATTTTCACTTTTAGTTAGTTTGTGAATTTGAAGATTTTAACATTCAACAAGACTTGATTCTGGGTAAATTATCTTACAGACATACTTTTCAGATATTTGTACTTTATCATTTGTGATTATTCATTTCTTATTGTGCACAATATTGCAACATGGCTATGAGGAGTATGTTATTAATCATATATCAAGACTTGATTCTGGGTAATTTTTCATACAAACATGTTTTTCAGATGTTTATACTTTGTCGTATGTGAGTATTCATTTTTTATATTGTGCACACTTTGGAGTGTGTTATTACGTTCCCCAGATATTTATGGCTGTGCGCTAGTTTGTTGATTTTAACTATATGTGTTTAGGCGTAAAAATCTTTATTAGCATAAACTCTGATTATAGGTAAAATTTAAATAAAATTGATAATATCGACAAATTATTCTAGTTTGTGGTAATAGATCGACAAATTATTCTATGGTGTGGATAGTTATTTTATTATCTTATACAGATTTTACAAATCCTGAATTTGTAGATCAGAAGTTACAACACCTAAAATTTTAAAATTTCAAATTTGTAACTTTTTACTTCGTTGACGGACTCTAACATATATATATCCCTAACTAAAACCGTTGTTCGATTGTAAAACTGGTACATCATTAACTTCAGGTTTGGAGTATTGGGACGTATAGCGATGAACTGGTACATCTTTGACTTTGCGTCTGGACTATTAGGAAGTGTCTTGATATATTATTTCGTGTGTCTAATAAATTAATAATCATTGGAATTTTGAATTTGATTGTTCCTTGATGTGTTTTATATATACCTATTGCGTGATACGGAAGTAATTAAAGTCTTATTTTCCATAGATAATTTGGTTTGGGGTGTGCTACAGGATGGCGTTTAAGTCCATTTCACTATTTAGACCTTTTGGGTGTAGAGTACCCATTTCGAATATTAATTTGGCTTCTTGGTGTAGAAGTTGTTTTGAAGTGTGCGTATAGTTTTGTGTTATCTCTTTCTTTTTCAATACTTAGGATGTGTTCTCTCATCCTGTCCTTCAACTTTCTGCTCGTTTGGCCTAAGTATTGAAGTTTGCAAGTGCATTCTATTAGATATATGATATTGTTATCCGTGCATCTGATAATGTCATTTATTTTTACTTCTTTATTTGTCACAGTTGATCTGACTGATTTAGATTTGGTACTGTGTTTACAAGATTTACACTCATGGCATGGGAAAAAAACAGATATGGTTTCATTATTAAGGTCTCGTTGGATAGTGTGATTTTTTTGTTGTTTGTACTCGCTAGGTGCTAGGATATTTTTCAGACTGGTGGCTTTTCGAAATATAATATCTGGATGTTGTTTTAATCTTTTTCCAAGGATAGGGTCACTTTTTGCAAGATGCCAGTGTTTCTTTATAATGTTTTCTATCTGTTTGTATTGGCTGGAATATGTGGTGATGAATGGAATGTGATAAGGGTCTCTGTCCTCATGTTTCATCGTGTTATTTTTATCCTCCAGAAGGGCCTTTCTATCTATTGATCTGACTTGTTTTTTTGTGTCTACTAGAATTTTAGGGTGATATCCCTTTTCAGCAAATCTTTTGTCTAAAATTTCAGCTTGTGTGTCGTAGTCAGTTACTTTGGTGCAATTCCTTCTTATTCTCGAGTACTGCCCTTTAGGTATATTATTCTTCCATTTTGCATGGTGGCAACTTTTATAGTCAATGTAGCTATTTGCATCTACTTTCTTAAAGAAAGTCGTTGTGGTGATTTCGTTATTTATTATGGCTATCTCTATGTCTAAAAAGCTGATTTTAGTTTTGTTATGTTCATGTGTAAACTTTAAACCGAAGTCGTTATTATTAAAGTCTAGTATGAACTCTTCTAATAGTTCCTCATCTCCTCTCCAAATGATGAATATGTCATCTATGAACCGTTTATAGAGCACGAGATTCGCACCCCACGGAGTGTTCGATAAAAATTGCTCCTCAAAATGTCCTACAAATAAATTAGCGTAACTGGGTGCGAATCTCGTGCCCATAGCTGTTCCTCTTTTTTGTATATAATGACTTCCGTTGAAAGAAAAATAGTTATTTCTGAGTATGAATTCCATACACTGCAATATAAATTCTTTTTGGGGTTTTTCCATTTCGCTGTCTTTCGTTAAAAAGGAATTTGTGGCTTCTAAGCCTTTTGAATGGTCTATGCATGTGTATAAGCTACTTACAACGCAAGTAACTAGGATGTAGTTTTCTTTCCAATTGATATGATCAATTAGATTCAGGAAATGCTTAGTGTCTCTTAAGTGAGAAGGTATGTTTTTGACATATTTTTGAAGAAAGAAGTCAGTGTATTGAGATAGGTTTGATGTCAGTGAGTTTATTCCTGATATTATGGGCCGTCCTGGGGGGTTGGTTAAATCCTTGTGGATTTTCGGCAGGAAATAAAAGACTGGAGTTCTGGGATGTTCTATCAAAATAAAATTGAGTTCTTGGTTATTTATTATGCCTTTGTCTTTTGCTGAGAGGATCATTTTTTCTAAATTCTTTCTCATTTGCTCTATAGGGTTACCTGTTAATTTATTGTATGTGGTTTTGTCCCCTAATAATCTGTCGGCTTCTTTAAGGTAATTTTCTGTGTCCATAATGACAACTCCCCCCCCTTTATCAGCTTGTTTTATAGTGATGTTTTTGTTCTCTTTAAGCTCTTTTAGAACCTCATTTTCATTTTTACTTAAATTCCATTTAAGCTCTTTATTTTCTTCTAGTTTTTCAATATCCTCTTTTACCTTTTTCTCAAATGTTTCAATCATACTACCTTTTTCTTGAGTGGGGTTAAAAGTGGATTTTTGTTTGAAATTGGTGTGAATGTATTTTGATGTGTAGTTACTGCTATTTTCCAGAGGATTTTTCAAAAAATACTTTTTAGGGCTAATTTTCTTGTGAATTGATTCACATTAATCAGGGTTTCAAATTTGTTGATTTTACAGGACGGGGCAAATGATAGACCTTTGTTGAGTATTGTTTTTTGTTTGTCATTTAGTGTTAATTTACTCAAATTAAAGATACCTTTAGGTTCTATTTTGATTTCTTCGTTGCTTTTTTTGAATCTCCCTCCCCTTCCTCTGTTTCCTCTAATCTTCTTTTTCCTTTCGGTGGGTCGTGTGTTTGGTTTGGGCCTTCTTCTAAAAAAGATCTATGGTTTATTGTTTTGGTGGATGTAGTGGGAGTTCTAGCTTCTTCTTCCTGACTTAGTGCACTGTATCTGTTTTGGTGTTCTAAATTTCTTTCTGGTGGATGTGTGGTGGTGCTCTGTTTTTTGAAATTTTCTTTTGTTTTCGGTGATTGTGGTCTCTTAAAATTTTCCTTTGGTGTTTCCCTATCTAGTTTTTCTTTATTTTGATTTCTCCAAGTGTGATTGTGATTGTAATTGTCATAATTGTGGTTTTCAAATCTTCTTTCCCCATGGTTTCTATGATTTTGAAAATGTGAATCTCTATTCTCATCTTGGTAGTGTTCATATTTGTTAAAATGTGAGTCTCTGTTTTCACCTCTATACTGTTCATTTCTATTGTATTGGTGCTCATTAGCATCTCTATAGTTATTTCTGTAGTGGTGATTTCTATTTGAATTTTGGTAATTATTTGAATTTTGGTAATCGTGCTGTATATAGTTTCTGTGTTCTTGTGTATATTCCTCTTCCGTGTTGTGTCTATTATCTTCCTTGTGTGAATGTCCCGTGTTCCTTCTTCCTTGTTGTAATTCTCTATTGCTATGTCTATATTCATTATAAGTGTATTCGTTATGTCTATAGTTGTCACGTCTGTAATTTCTATTTCTATCATTGTCCCAGTTTCGGTATTGATTATAGTAATTACTTGGTCTTTGGAATCTATTTATGTAATTTCCTTTGTTATGATTGTGGTATCTATGATAGTTATAGTTGCTATCATTTCGTGTTTGATTCAAGGTCTTTCCTGTGTTTTGTTGCTCAACCTGCATGTTCCCTGTCTCTGGTTCATTAATGAATTTTTTATTATTACTAAAAAGTAATCTGTGATTAGGTTGTGTTTCTTCATTGTTATTATCTGTTTGTCTTTTATAGTCCTCAATGTCTCTATTGAATTTTTTCCATTTTACTTCTATTATGTCTTTGTTCAATTCACCTAGTTTTTTTAGCTATTTCTTGTTGTTTTGTGTTTAAAGAATCTGTTAGATCTGTATGTTCCAATTTTTCTTTATAATTTTGAATTTTGATCCCTAATTCCTGTGAAGTTATTTCTCTTGATTTTATAATTACTGTTATAAGTTTAAGGGAAGCTGTTTCCAGAATGTCAAACCACTCTTTACTATGTTCTTCGTTTAGTTCGAACGTGCAATCTTTTTTAAGTCGTAGTCCCCTAGGGACCATATTTTCTTTTATGTATTTATTTAAGAAAGCTAACTCCAATTTTTGTTTTATTTCCTTAAATAGAATATTTTCTAATTCGCTTATAGTGTCTTTCTCATTTATATAATCTATTTTATTAAAATTTGAGTTCATGGGGTCAATTTTATTTGAAATATCATCAAGAATGTTATTCCTAGTATTAAATATGTCCATACTTCCGAAGTTTATAACTTTGGTGAACCTTTCTTAACAGTCTTGGGATAAAATAATGTATGTACGTTTGGGATAGTGGTTAGACTGTAAGTAAGGAGGGGATCAATGCACACCTTATAAAACTTTATCCCAATGTTTTATAGAAATGAGCTGAGGTGAGGGTAGGTGGCGCAAATCAATGCTGATTCCCTGTAACGACGTGTTACTATCCCAATGTTGGTTGTAAATATCTTTATATTCTTCGTTATGTGAGTATTGCTGTGATTCTATTTAGCCCAAATTGCTACGTTTTAATTACTACAATTGCTATTAATTTCGAGTATTCTATTTGTGTGACTATGTATTAATAATATACTCCTTACATAAATAAAAGCCAATATGCTGGTTATGTATAAAACAATTTTATTTAGTCATAAAATATATATATATGTATACACTTTTCATATTATTGACACCGGTGTCTAATGATACTTTTAAAAAAAATATAAAATATACAATATCAAGTTAAAAGTAAATAGAATGATGATAAAAAGATATTAAAACGTAGGTATATGCGTTAAGAGTTGCGTGTTTCCACAGTAAAGGCCAATTTACATTGGTAGGTTTACAATGTTATTGACATTCAATCTGTATATATTTTAGCAATGTGCTTCTAATAGTCCTGGTTTTCTAAACGCTTTAACCTTACAGTTTTGGCCGGGTATACGTGATGGTTCACTATATTATATTAGTGCTGTTAGTGCTGTATTAATTGTGCTTTAAAGTACCTTAAAGTGTATCCGTGTGATGACACTTTTTACGTTGGAGAATACTGCGGTTAAATATATGCCGCTATTTGATTCCCTTTAGTGTATCCGTCTGATGACACTTTATACGTTGGAGATTACTGCGGTTAAATATATGCCGCTGTTTGATTCCCTTTAGTGACTGGGTTTGCTAGGTGAGTCGTGATGTTAGATCTCTCTGGCGGTTAAATATATTGTGATGCCAGGAGTCTCTGTAAACTCTGGCATTTATGGGGCAGTAAAATTTGGGGGTAGCCAATTGTGTTCATTTGTGAAATGCCTCCTTTTAGGTGGCGGGCAGGGAGCACCAGCATTAGATGTATCACTCAGGGGCTCTATATCTGATGCCGTAAGGGTTGCGCTGTCAGACAGAGCAGAGAGAGTTTCACTCCCTGAATCTTCAGCAAGAATGGCATAAGCCTCTTCTGCTAGATAGCGTGCCATAAGGGATTTTTTTCAATACAAATTCCCACTTCACCTCCCCCAAAATCCCACTAAACCACCCCAATTACCACCTCCCAATTACCACCCACCTATTCCCACCCACCCTATTCCCTCAGATTTTTTGTTATTTCTTTTTTTTATATATATATATATATATATATATATTTATTTTTTTTTATAAACAAAAAAAAAACAGAAAAGCACTGGGAAGGGTAGTGATTGGAAACAGCAGGGAAGGGGTTAACAATGACTAAATGATCCCCAGAAATAAACTTATAGGCACTGATCAAAGCCCTGACAGGCTGATCACTGTGATATTAGGCTGATCACTGTGATATTAGGCTGATCACAGTAGCAGCTCAGTGATCAGCAGCAAAAAAATAAAATAAAAAAAATAATAAGATTAAAATATATATATATATATATATATATATATATATATATATATATATATATATTTGCAACCCCCCACTAATAAACCCAAAACGTTTTTGATCAGCACTGATCAAAGCCCTAACAGGCTAACCAAAAATATATTAGGCTGATCACAGTAGCAGCTCTGTGATCAGCAGCAAAAATATATTTTTTTTTTTTGTATTTATATTTTTTTCCCTCGCTAGCTTTCTACAGCACACCACAAACGCTAAGCTGTCTTCCTCTCTCTCTTAGATTGCACTGAGGGAAGAGAGGAAGTGGATACACCTGTAACAGCCAATGATTCCACTCATTGGCTGTTACAGTGTTACAGGGGACAATCAATACACCCCCTCCATGCTGATTGGATCCTGGGGAAGTGCCTGAGGTGCTAGGCACATCCCCCAACCGGATCCATAACAAAAAAAATAATGGAGGGGGCACAGGAGCTACAAACCGTTATGACGTTAACTTGTAGTATTAGCAATATTTAGTGCAGTCACAATCTCCATTGAAAGTAATGGGTTTGCTAGAGTGATGTTGGCCACACTAAACCTTCTCTGGTTTTACCATGAATTTGTAATATCAAGTTGTGCACTAATTTTAGTGCAATACAGCAATACTGCCTATCGTGTACCGCACCAGCATTGGCGCAACTTCTAATTTGGGCCTATAATGGTAAATTACAATATAAAAGTTTTGCAAAACTGAAAATGTAATTCTGTAATCTAAAAAACAACAAAAATACCCATCAAATTACTTAGGGGCCAAAATAGTCGAACAATCTGAAGACTATTGACTCCACACTGCTGTGTGTTTAACCCCTGAAAAGTGGTTAACAGTCTAGGGATGCACCGAAATGAAAATTCTGGACCGAAACCGATACCGAAAATTCAGGATGATCCTGGCCGAAAACCGAAACGAAACCGAAATTGTTTTTTTCTTTTTTAACTACAGTGTGTGTGTGTGTAGCTGAGAGAGCTTGTAGGCGGGAAAGCTCCAACAAATGGACATGGTTACTTGTACAGTAGGGCGTGATCTGCAGTGAAACTGGAGCTCTATAAGGGAGAGCGTGGTTATAGCCAGACAACAATACGAGGTAGACATGCGTTTTGTTTTTGGTTGTAGTTATCGTTGCGATGGGCGTGGTTGCACCTGATCGTCTCTCATCGTATCTCCGCCTAGTTCATGTCTCACACTGACCCATCACATTATATGTCCGGAGCCCCGAATGGAGTCTGCCTATCACCAGGACTACCGGACTTAGCTATGACCTTATGTGCACGGTGGTTATAGAAGATACTGTGCTTTTTTGTGTACACTGTCTGGTGGGTGCTAATTTGTACCAACTGTGTGCGAGCTTGGGGCTTATGCTTATAAAGTGTGCACTCACATTTGCCTCAGGCGAATAGAATGTCTACGCACAAGAGGCTGATGTATGAGCACTGTATATAAGGCTTAAAGATATTCACTGTGTGTGCTTAGGGCTGTTTCTGATAATATCAAGTGTTTATAAACATGTTACTTATCCTCCTTTGATATTTGTATTCACTATTCAGAACTTTGGTTTCCTTCTCTGCTGGTTTCAAATATCATCATGTAATGGTACTTATGTGTGTGCTCTGTGTACCATGCCAGTGCTGTGCTGCTCACCTTATGCTAAGGATAAACATGTAACTCAATAGAACAGGGGAGGGCTGTACATTTTTAGCCATTTTGGTCCTCTTTAGGCTGAAATTGCAATTGCACATTTTCGGCGGCCCAAATTTTGGTGCATCGCTAAGTATTATTCTTTATTTAGTTCTGCGTAACAGAATCAGATTTAACCGTTTTTGTTTTGTTACCAATTATTAAAATAAAGTATAGTCCTAGAAAACTATTATTATATGCAAAACAGTAAGTCAAGTAATGAACTCAAACAGCAGCTCTAGGCTGGCATCAAATTTAAAATATGCTACACAATAATTTTGCCGAAAATAAAAGGCAAAAAAAACGAAAAACGAAATAACAAAAAATGCTATTTTCGGCCGAAACTTTCTGCGGCCGAAAATTTCGGTGCATCCCTAGTTAACACAGAGTAGAAGTGCGCCTGGGACCTGTGGAGCACTGCTGGTCCAGAGTGGAAACTACCACTGATCCAATTAAAAGCACTAGCTGCACATATGAGTTGTGCAGGGGTTAAACACACAGTAGTGTATGGTCGATAGTCTTAAAGTGACATGCTTTAACAAATTAGAGCATGTCATTTTCGACTATTATGCCCCTTAGGATTCAACAGCTTTTAGTACCACAAAAACTGCAGATATTACTGAGAATTGAAAGCTTTATATATGTTAAGAAGGAATATGACAACCTGATCCAAACGGAAACAGAGCAACCACCATATGCTGTCATACTCACCCTCAACCACCATATGCTGTCATACTCACCCTCAACCACCATATGCTGTCATACTCACCCGCAACCACCATATGCTGTCATACTTACCTGCAACCACCATATGCTGTCATACTCACCCTCAACCACCATATGCTGTCATACTCACCCTCAACCACCATATGCTGTCATACTCACCCTCAACCAGTCGTATGTGGGCCCAAGCTCAGTTACACATTAGAAAAATGACAACCAAACCTCAGAATTAGCAAGCTTACTACCATAGCAAGAACAGGCAGAAGTAAACAGGATCACAGGATACACAATCCTCAATACTCTTAAAGGGATACTGAACCCAATTTTTTTCATGATTCAAATAGAGCATGCAATTTTAAGCAACTTTGTAATTTACTCATATTAGCAATTTTTCTTCATTCTCTTGGTATCTTTATTTGAAAAGGCAGGAATTTAAGCTTATGGGCCGGCCCATTTTTGGTTCAGCACCCTGGATAGCGCTTGCTGATTTAGCCACCAATCAGCAAGCTGAACCCAGGTGATGAACCAAAGATGGTCCGGCTCGTAAGCTTACATTCCTGCTTTTTGAAATAAAGATACCAAGAGAACAAAGAAAAATTGATATGAGTAAATTAGAAAGTTGCTTAAAATTGCATGCTCTACTTGAATCATGCGCTATCTGCATCATAAAATTGGGTTCAGTATCCCTTTAAGTCATATTATAACTACAACAGTACTTAGTAGATCAAGTTAAAGGGACAGTCTACGCCAACATTTTTATTGTTTAAAAAGACAATCCCTGGTCTGGTATGGGGACCGCACCTTTAGAAATGCTGTGCAGACCTAGGCTTACCCTTAGATTTCTTATCCTGAGGCAGAATAACTCCCTTACCCCTGTGATTGTGGCAATAATAGCATCCATCCCAGACCCAAACAGAGATTTACTCTGAAAGGGACAGTCTACTCCAGAATTGTTATCGTTTAAAAAGATAGATAATCCCTTTAACAGCCATACCCCAGTTTTGCATAACCAACAGTTATATTAATATACTTTTTATCTCTGTGATTACCTTGTATCTACGCCTCTGCAGACTGCCTCCTTATCTCAGTTCTTTTGACAGACATGCATTATAGCCAATCAGTGCTGACTCGTAAATAACTCCATGAGAGTGAGCACAATGTGATCTATATGGCACTCATGAACTAGCACTGTCTAACTGTGAAAAACTGTCAAAATGCACCAAGAGGCAGTTCAATGGCTTAGAAATTAGCTTATGAGCCTACCTAGGTTTAGCTTTCCACAAAAAATACCAAGAGAGCAAAGCAAATTTGATGATAAATAAAATTGGAAAGTTTAAATGCTTGTATTGGGCCCTAATAGATTAGGTTAATATATATCTAGAAAGAGGGCAGTACCGTTTTAGCCAGTGTATTCAAAGAACGTAAATATCTTTTGGTAAGAAAATAACAAAGGCCATATACAGGTGATTCCGTCAATAGCTAAGTAACAGTATACTGAAGTCCCTTCATCAGGCATTCTGATGTACAAATAGAGCTCAGTTATATGTATATACTCTATACAGGGTAAGGTATATGCAATGAATAATGACATATATAATGCTTGAACATCTGATGTGTTGTAGTTTTATGGTCAGAGCTTTGGGAAAGGTTTCACGGGAATGTGTGAAGATTTGTGTTTCCTCAACATGATTATTTAGATAAAGGGGTAAACAGAGTGCAGGATGATGTTGTAACTTATGTGTAAAGAGGCTGTCTGTCTCCACTGGGTGTGGGGTATTATACCAGATATCTGTAGTTGTGAGTAAATGTTTTAATATTAAGAAATTAGATTTGCCATGTCCTTGGGAAATATAAGAATTCATAATGCCATTGGTCAGGTTCCATGGCTTTATTAACTCTTGTATTTTCATTTATTTGTTTTTACAAAGTAGGCATGTAGAATATAATATGCAAACTCTACCATCTTACAGTGCTGCTTCTTATCTAAGTGCATTTTCATAGTTTTTCACAATTAGACATAGCTAGTTCATGTGTGTCATATAGATAACATTGTGCTGACTCCCGTAGAGTTATTTAGGAAACAATACAAAAAGAAGGCGAGGCAGGACAAAAAGGGCTTAAAGTTAAAACGTAGCTTTTATTGCCAACACCATGGATAAAAGAAAATTAGCAGCAAAAATAAAAAGCAGTAATGTCAGAGTGAGCTTGGACAGCAGCAGTCTAACATGTTTCGGCTCCTGCCTTACTCATAGACTGTGCTGTCTCAAGCTCACAGCCTGCTTAAAGGGACACTGAACCAAAAATGTTTCTTTTGTGATTCAGATAGAGCATGCAATTTTAAGCAACTTTCTAATTTACTCATATTTTCAATTTTTCTTCATTCTCTTGCTATCTTTATATAAAAAAGAAGGCATCTAAGCTTTTTTCTTGGTTCAGAACTCTGGACAGCAGTTTTTGATTGGTGGATGAATTTATCCACCAATCAGCAAGGACAACCTAGGTTGTTCACCAAAAATGGGCCGGCATCTAAACTTACATTCTTGCATTTCAAATAAAGATTCCAAGAGAATGAAGAAAATTTGATAATAGGAGTAAATTAGAAAGTTGCTTAAAATGTCATGCTCTATCTGAATCACGAAAGAAAAAATTTGGGTACAGTGTCCCTTTAAATCAATAAATCACTCTGACATAGATTGCTAACAGCCAACATAATTAACTGTTACAATGCTGGACAAGAACAAGAAAAGCGTGCACAAACATTATTAATGTTTAGACGGTAGCCAAGTATTGTTTTTGTAAATGTTAATTACTTTGTTAAGGAAATGTATGTTTGGGGATTTCTTTCACATTCAGTGGGTCCCTTTTATAGATATATTGCATCTCATTTGTTGCGAGTTATGTACTTAGATACATTTAGTTCACATTGTCTTTGTGTGCTATGTATTTCTTTTGTTATAAGCACATGGTTTAATGCATTTCTTAGAGTAATATTTAGTAATATTTACGTTGTTGACTATTTTTCATATTGTCACTACTAACTAATGCATTATTAGGGGTTATTTGGTAGCCTAAGTTTTGTACTTAATTGTTAACTACTTTGTAAAGGATATGCATGTTTGTGCACGCTTTTCTTGTCCAGCATTGTAACAGTTAATTATGTTGGCTGTTAGCAATCTATGTCAGAGTGATTGTTTGATTTAAGCAGGCTGTGAGCTTGAGACAGCACAGTCTATGAGTAAGGCAGGAGCCGAAACATGTTAGACTGCTGCTGTCCAAGCCCACTCTGACATTACTGCTTTTTATTTTTGCTGCTAATTTTCTTTTATCCATGGTGTTGGCAATAAAAGCTACGCTTTAACTTTTAAGCCCTTTTTGTCCTGCCTCGCCTTCTTTTTGTATTGTTTATTTGTCAGACTAAAAGGAAGTCTGTATGGCGGTTTGCAGGACACGCTGAAGCGGTGCTTTGAAATTTTGCCTCTCTCTGTGCTTACTTCGTTGTCAAGACGACGGGAGGAGGAACTTTGTGGTAGGAGACTGACCGGACTGGGAGCCACAGCTAAGTGTATGCAGAAGGCTTGTCACGGATAAAAGGTATTGTGTCTCTTGAACAGAACTTGTGATGGTACTTATGCTATACTACTCCTCTTGTGAATTTAACAGCTGCCTGTGCGCTGGGTGAAGGAGCCTTCTATTGTGTATATAGAGTTATTTAGGAGTCAGCACTGATTAGCTAAAATGAATGTCTGTCAAAAGAACTGAGATAAGGGGACAGTCTGCAGAGGCTTAGAAACCAGGTAATCACAGAAGTAAAAAGTATATTTATATAACAGTGTTGATTATGCAAAACTGGGGAATGGGTAATAAAGGGGTAATCTATCTTTTAAAACAATAAAACATTTAAAGTATACTGTCCCTTTAACCAAATTACTGTTTGTATGATAACTAACAGTAACTAGACTAGGTGACAATTTGGTTGCCAAAGTGAAAGCTGTTTCACTTTAAACTTACATCTATCCAATCATGTTGCTAAACCTTCATCACATTATAAAACAAATTAGAATTTTCTTCAATATTTAAAAAATGAGAATACTGTAGCGAAGAACACTTAGTCCTTAACAAAACTCTATTGTCTCCTATTACCACTTCAACACTGTACTTCCATCTTTTAAACACGTGCACATTTGCTTTACGAAAATCTGTTGTTTTTAAAGCTAACTTCTGCTTTGTCCTGCAACAAATCGTTTTTTGTTACATATACAGGAAATATTTGATAAATATCTTAACACACAATCAAAAAATATTAAGGTCATCGTTATTTCAGATACTTTAGAATAAATATTTGTATTTTTTTTTAAGGAACGTCCAACATAACTCCAAAATGACCCACAACAATGCAGTAGTTATCACATTCACACAGATACTTCCACGTACCTGCACTTGTGGAGCCGATGCCAGCAGTAAGCACTGACCTTGGAGAAATCTTTACAGCATATTTCAGAAATTGTGATTTACCAGTTCCAGGGTCTCCCACTAGCAGAAGATGAGACTCACCTATGGAAGTTCAAAACGATGATGAATATTTGCATATAGGGGGAAAAAGTACCAAAACAGCAGAATATAAGTAGAGAAAATTAAACGCAGACGTTTTCTAAAAATTTTATATAACTAGAAAGATGTAACAAAAACCTGTGATGGAAAAATGACAACAAATGCAGCTCAGTAGCTTGTTTTGTATGACAATGCTCAAACACAGTGCTGCCTTTTTAGCCAATGTGTGCCCTTATCACAGGAGACTCCAGTAACATAACAGGTTGATCCCATACAAAATACATTTCTAAGGTGGCACGCAGTTGTGTCTGACCCCAGACGTATGTTCTAACCTATGCATATGGGAACAGAAGGTAGGTTTGAAAGATTCAGCTCCTCCTCATTTAGAAGGTCCAATTAACCAAAGCATACAAACAGGCATATTCAGAGGAGAATCTGACTTATTTTGGGGGAAAAAATGATCCCTCTGGACATGTCACACTAATATAATTAAGAGTAGCACTGTGAGAGGCACCTATGGGTTAAAAAGACTGCATCCCAATTGGGAGACATTCGGACTAAGGCTAGGACCTGACTTTGAGATAAGATAGACATTCAGACCACTGCCAAGTAAACAGCTAAACTCCTATGGCACAATGTAAGTAAGTGGCTTTCCCACCTTATAAATACAATATTCAGTTTCCAGTTGTTATTATTATTTTCATGTTATGGTTTGACAAGTTATTTTTTCCTCTCTATGTTAAAACCCAACTCTTAGGTTTCCCCCTAATATCCCTTTTTTCCACGCAAGAACTCTGCTTACTCAATCTCATAACGAGATGGCAAAGGACACTAAATAATGGGCTGAGAAATACAGACCCATTGAATCACTGTATGAAATGTTTAGTGGAAGCCCTTTGTACTATTGTAATATCTATATGGAAAACCAATAAAAACTGTTTTGGAAAAAAAAAAGACTGCATCCTAAGTAGGAAGTAAACCATGGATAAAGCTACTAAGCACTGTGCTTTCTCAGATAAGTGTAATAATAATTATTTGATTTACACTTTGACATAGCTTTGTTACTCAGCACATACTGACCTCTGACTCTAGTTCCAGCAGAGTCGATTCTTTGCACACCACCAGCCAGCACCATGGCCACCGCCAACTTAACTACAAACATGCCAAATACCTGCGGGCATAAGCTGGCAAGAATTTCATTCCTTCCTGTTAAAATAACAAGGAAATAGTTAAGCAATACTGAAACAAATAAAAAAAAAATATATGATCATTTATTTATAAAGTTTCATAAAATGTATATATTTTACATTTCCAACAAGGCAAAATTATTTTTCTTTACATAGGTATTAAAAGATACTACAAAAAAAAAATGTTCAAGAGCACATGAAAACTTTACTCAGAGATACAGACAACTTTGTTTAAAAGGAGGGTTCAATGTCACATTATTATCTCTTTATGACAATATAACTAAGATACACATAAAGTAAATAAAAAAAATGGAAAATAAAAAGGTATCCCTAAAAGGGAATCAATATATCTAAAGTGTATAACTAGTCAGATACAAATTTCTACTCAGACGCTCTATAAGCAAAAAGGTGCTCTCCATCAACAAGACTAAGAAGCAATACAATTTATGAGTACAATTTCCACATTAAAATTAGCAAAGATGGAATGTTTCTGAAAACCTTGCTATATTTTATATGTTTACCAATTCTATATGTTAATATTCTCCAATGTGTCCTATGTATTGAAGTTTACAGTAGACACGTGAATTCAGAGGTTTCGTTCAATGCACTAAAATCTGGATTTGCACAGATTTTAGAGTGTTGCTGTTGCACAAGAATAAATGCAGCAACGAACCCTCCAAATGCACACATCTAGTTTTCATTTACACTCAAAAAAATAAAAAACATGCAATGTTTGAAAGATTTTTTTTTTGTCTGTTAATGTCTTTTTAAGAATTTGTGTCCCAGCGCAATTTACTGTGCTGTCTCTAGTAAAAGGATACCTGCTAAGGGATTATTCTTAAATCTCTCCCAGAAGTCTTCATATTCTTTGCGAACTTCTTCATTGATTATGACTCCACAAAGCTGCTCATTATTCACTGCAATATAGTTAGCCTTGAGGACGATCTCAAGGTCACACCGAGCATCAATATACAGAGGCTTCCACCGTTGCATCACCACACCATACACTGTAACATCATCACCTACAAAATATCAATATGGTTAGAACACCCAGCTCCTAAAACAGGAAATTAGCTGATCAAATTTTAAATAAATTACCAATAAATGTGCTTTTAAAAATGATTGTTCGTATGCGTCCCTGATCTAGTGTGAAGATCACCACCACTAAATAAACAGAATTACTCTTGAAGATATTTTATTTAAATGAGACAGTGATGTGTTATATAGGGAAACTATAATGCATATTCTATAGGGTGACTGTTACAAATTACAAAATAGGAAAATATATATCACATGACACTATCATTCATAAATTAGTGGTAATGTCTGTTATAACTAATTATGTTTGTTTATAATTTAAAAAATATACAGACAGCACAAAAGGAGTTATTAGATTGTCTCCTTCCAAGGATACTAGTTGAGCATTTTCTTTTCATATATGTTTTCCAGCAGTAGGGCGTGTTTATACTTCACATATATATGTGACAAGAGAAAATATTGCATTTTTCTCATCAGTAAGTTTACTACAGAATGTTTAAATTGTAATCATATAAGCTACATGATTCATATTCAGATAACTCAGATACATATACTTTTATAAGAGAGGCGAGAGAGCATCTTCACAGCTACAAAGATAGGATTCATAAGGAATCATCAAAATCAGGTTTAAAGAAATTGCAAACAACAAATCCACTTCAGACATCAGTGTGTTTAACCTGAAATCACTATTTCCCATTTTCAGGAACTAGATATAGTTAAAAAAAATAGTGTCTGACTTTTTTTTAACAACTAATCAAGACTATCCATGAAAAAACACAGGAAGGGATGACTGGGGTCCCAGGACAAACAGTTGTGTACCCATGAGTAAAATCCTTTCCATAACAGGGAAAGAGGCCAAACTAAGGCTTCCTAGCAAAAACAAATTAATTTAGTATGATACCAGATTTGCAGCTGTCAACCAGATCATCTTCTAGAATCACCATCATTGATCGAGGGATGCTTCCTACTGACAGCCTCTGAACCTGCATGCAAAGCAACATTCAATGAATTTATGTGCAAAATAAGGTAGCCGTTTACAATGTGCATCAGAATGCAACACTAAAACAGTGTTCTGTATAAATCTTATGTTTTAGGTACTTTTTTTTTTACATCTTAACATTTCAATTTTACATTAATTATTGTGGTCAAATTTCTGTAGCATTCTGTTTCAATATTTGTTTTTTTTACTTATTTAGGACTAGATTACTAGGGGAGCGCAAAATTGCGCTTTCGCGAGTGTGATATTTGCGCTCCACCTGTAACATCTGCTCACGCAATTGTGCGCTGGTATTTGAAGAGGCCCACAATTTGAACGCAACCTCGCATTCGCATTGCATGGAAGCTTTGCGTTCAATAGAGTGTGCTTCCATAGGCTCCAATGGGAACCTCGTTCTCATGCCTTGAGACAGGGCATGACAACCTAGCTCAGCGAAGGGCAGCAGATTGTAAATATATATATATATATATATATATATATATATATAAATATATACAGTATGTGTGTGTGTGTATGTATATGTATATATATATATATAATATACATCTTCCAGCTTAACCCACCAATTGCCGACAGCCTGGGTGCAAAGATATGGCAAAATACAGGAACAGACGTTTGACACGATAAATGGAGTATATTAACAATGTTGATAGTTTTAAGCACTTATCACTCCACACCGACACATGATGTATATTACCTGGAAGCTAATCAGGTTTTTTGAGTCTCTTGAGATCTGTGATGTAAATGCATAAAATTCGTAAGTTGCACTAAACCGGAAGTGACGTTTCAAACTTCCGGTATTAGCCAAGACGGTGGAACGCATTTTGCGTTCCACTGCCGATAATTTCACCGCGAAAGCTGGGGGAGATGTGAGGTTTGTGATTGGTACACTTTGGTTGTAAAACACTATAAAATGTTTGATTATTGTCACTGTTGTATGCTGATGATGGGGTTATAATACCCCGAAAACGTTGCACATTAAAAGTTTGAAAAAAGACCTGTGAGTGCAAACGTCTGTTCCTGTATTTTGCCATATCTTTGCACCCAGGCTGTCGGCAATTGGTGGGTTAAGCTGGAAGATGTATATTATTTTCGTATGACCAGACGACAACCCCCGCTTTTGACCTGTTGATCCTGCATCTCTAACCTCTTTTGGGATTGCCTTTGTTTGTGCCATTACTCTTCTCCATACAAACTTCTAAACAGTTTAACTTACAGCTAAGTGAACTGGGACTTTACCATCTCCTAACTACATTTTGGGATTATAACTGTTAGTGCCTCTTCTTGTGTTTTTTTTTTTATTCGTAGCTACCTGAGTTGGGACTTTACCATTCTCTCTAACATTGCTTTTCAGTTACATTCCTCCACAGTAACAAGATGTCATAACTGGTGCAGGATGGGAGTTCCCCTCCCGAATTGGATATCCAAGTGGAAGACATGACTACTCAGGCAATGGCTGCACAGACAGGTACCGCTTCGTACACCACAGATGATGCAAACCGGATCCTATTTGCACCCATCTCTAAATCAGTGGGTGAGACTCCTGTTAACCTGTATTACAGTTTGCTGAAATTAAAGAAAAGGGAAGTAGATCTAGCCCTACATGGGAGCTATTTATCAGATTATTACAGAGTAGGTCATATACCTAGGGGTTTTAGGGTGCACAATATACCCACAATTGGAAGAGATAACCCTGAATTCAGAAAAAAATGGTGTTTCATATTGAACAAATGCTCCCTTGACCTTATATTGCTAGTCATAGAGGAGGTTACCATTATTCTAGGTAAGGTAAGGGTAGAAATACAAACATTTGAATCAGTACACAATACCACTCTCATTAATGACCCTCAGGAGAATTGGTTACCCAAGTTAAAAACTCAAATAGACAAATATCAGAGTGATTTAATCATTTTCAAAAATAGAAAATTAGAGACAGTGAATAATGATTATACACAGGGCAAAGTCTATAAGTGGCTCACTACCACTACTAGCCAACAACCTAGGAGGAGACAAAGAAATAGGAGAGTACACTTTGATACTATAGATACCAGTGGGGGGGATTCCACTGATACGGATAGGAATTCATCAGGAACACCTTTCACCCCTCCCAGTACATTTAGACAACGCAACCAATATCCTCAATATGAGCCAAGATCACAATCTACACCGACACATTTTTTAGGGGTAACTACACGATCACGGGGAGGGGGAGACACAACAGACCCCACATTAGGAGGGCGGGGCATCAGACACAGGCCCCCAAGACGTCCACGCCAGAGGACATAATTATTAATCTCAGTACACACAGACTCACGGTGAGTGAGCGGGAAGTACTTAATAAAGGCCTTTCTTTTGTCCCAAGTGCACCCGTCTGATTTTGATTTGAAATTTGATCTATATAAACTAAATAGATCCCTTAAAATTAGGGATTTTTTTCAGAATAAAGAAACTACTTGTACTAAAACCCAGGTTGAACTCAAATGCAAGTTACCGACCACATTTGAGCCTGTTAATTGTAGCTCTAGTACTAAAACCTTTCTAAGAATGGTCTCTCAAGACCTTGATACTGAGCAAACAGAAACACTGTGGAAACACAATTTATCTAGGGATGAACAGAGGGCTATTCAAACCCTTAAAGCTGATTCCTCCATTGTAATTAGGCCCGCCGATAAGGGCGGGGCCATAGTGTTACTTAACTATACTGATTATAGAAATGACATTTTGGATCAGCTGTCTGATGTAAATACATATAAATCATTAACTAATGACCCCACTAACATGTACAAAACACAATTAGATACCCTTTTAACATTGGGATTGGAACAAGGCTTTCTATCAGAACATATTTTGGAATTTTGTACCACCAAATTTCCCAGAGTACCTATTCTGTACTCTATCCCCAAAATCCACAAAACCTTGGACCATCCACCGGGCCGCCCGATAGTCTCGGCACGTGAGTCATTAACTCAGCCTGTAGCCCAGTTTGTGGATGTGTTGCTGCAACCAGTGGTTAAGGGGATACGTTCCTATATCATGGACACCAATGATTTCATTAGGAAGATACGGTCTGTTGACATCCAGCATGACGATTTACTCGTGAGTCTGGATGTCAACAGTCTGTATACTATTATACCTCATCATGAGGGATTAAAGGCAGTACAAGAACATCTTATTGACAACCCTAGTTATGATGGTCCCCCGATAGATTATCTATCTTCTCTGATTGAATATTGTTTGTTTAAAAACTATTTCAGATTTGAAAAGAAATTCTATCTGCAGGTGGCCGGTACCGCCATGGGTTCCTCCATGGCCCCTGCCTACGCCAACATTTATATGTCACAATTTGAGAACATGCATCTATGGTCTCATACTGACTCATCTATTGTCTGTTATTACAGATATATAGATGATATCTTTTTGGTATGGCGAGGGGGCATGGAGGGACTCCAGGCTTGGTACAATCGTTACAATAACTGTACAGACAATGTAAAATTTAAAATGACGGTGGATGAACAATCCATCAATTTTTTGGATCTGACAGTCTTTAAAGACACAGATAAACTGGGGACCACACTGTATCATAAGCCCATTGATCGGAATTCGTTACTTAGGGCTGACAGCTGTCATCCCCCGGCACTGTTGAAGGGTATTGTCAAGTCACAATGTATAAGAACTATGAGAAATAATTCTAATATTGAAACAGGTGTCTCCCAACTGATTGGAGTGGGTGAGAGGTTCCGCTCGAGAGGGTACAAGGCAGCTGTGATTCAAGAATCCGTGGAAGCTGTATCTACCTTGACACAAGCGGAACTGATACAACCAAAACCTAAACGTGATACTGCAGACAAGTTGATTATGTCGACCACATTTACTCCTGCAACAAAGGGCACTGGCAGGATTCTACGCCAACACTGGCCCATTTTGTCTTCAGACCCAAAGCTTACGTTCACCCATAACTTAAGTCCCATGGTGGGTTTCAAGAGGGGCACTAACCTCAAAGATCTGTTAATGAGAAGTGATCCTAAAGCAAGTTACGACACTGGCACTAAAAGAAACATCAGGGGATCATACCGATGTTAAGGTTGCACTACATGCAGTGGCCTTATTGGCACAAAGGTTTTCCACCATCCACATACTAACCGGTCTTTCAAGATTAGACACTCCATAACATGCACTACGACGCACGTAGTGTATCTTCTGTTTTGCCCATGCTCGAGGTTCTATGTTGGCAAGACGTCAGGAACATTACGTGAAAGGATGGCTAATCATCGATATGCCATAAGGACTGCCATCAAGGAAGGAACTTCTGAGCAGCCTGTGGCGCGACATTGCGCGAATGAGGGACATTCGGTCTCCTCGATACGGTATATATTGATAGATCATATACCTCCGCTGGAACGAGGTGGAGACCGCAACAAACAGCTTCTGAAATGTGAAGCACAGTGGATGTTCCGCCTGGGGACTATCATACCTGGTGGCCTGAATTCTATGCCAGACTTTAAAAATCTATTATAGTGTGCTACCGACTTGGGGTACAACCGGGGTGGCATGGTGGCTCTGAGTTGCACTTCGCGGTGTCCCCTCTTGTTGTAGGGGGTTCCCCGCATTGTTCTCTCAGCACTGTGGGTTGGGATCATTTTTTATTCCAATACATAACGTGGAAGCCTGGACTACCTGTGTTAATTACTCATATCTGCACCTAAAATCTTAATAGTCTAGGCAATATGGAACTTTGTGTGAAATATATGATAATAATTGCTGCATGTAGTCTTTACCTTAAATTTACAATTCTTCATTATGTTTGAAAAATATTTATCAATCGATATTAAGTGTGATTTATACTTTCTATCATAGATACACGATCCTGATGTGGGTTAGACATATATCCTCAAATGAACCCCATAATTCATATCGGGATGTTAGCTACCTAACACCTATTAGATATAATGGACAGGTAACATGTCTATCCTCGATCTAACTAATATATTTATTGACTGACATAACCTGTCCAGTTTCTTAGGTAGCCTATCTGCCGTCAAGTCTATGAATACATTTATCCATTGATACGGTTTATATGTATCATCCATCTTACAAAGTATTTATCCTTAGATACAATATTGATATAATGTATGGACGGCGATATCACTCCTGGTCTCAAGGTAGACAGAGGTGTGCACTGCATACATAGGTTTAAATCAGTCACATTAGCCTTCCCATGTATCTCAGTGCTTGTAGTTAGCTCAGCCTTATACCAGCTCATATCCATCACTTGTAATTCTACAACGAAGTTTAGAGTTATCTATTAACACATTACGAATATTGGGGATGGGCTATTAATGGCACAACAATGTAATCCAATTTGATTTTGATTTTAATTTCCTTCGATATGTTTCACCTTAGGGATTAGGTATTTATCATATCCCGTCTTAAATTTTAAATATATATAGTCTGTGTTATTCACTTTAAATGTATGTATGCATTTGAGCAGCCGTCTATTGTTGTCTCTATGGCAACGGTTGCTATAACAATGGACACATACACCACACAGTTTGACACGATAAATGGAGTATATTAACAATGTTGATAGTTTTAAGCACTTATCACTCCACACCGACACATGATGTATATTACCTGGAAGCTAATCAGGTTTTTTGAGTCTCTTTTGAGATCTGTGATGTAAATGCATAAAATTCGTAAGTTGCACTAAACCGGAAGTGACGTTTCAAACTTCCGGTATTAGCCAAGACGGTGGAACGCATTTTGCGTTCCACTGCCGATAATTTCACCGCGAAAGCTGGGGGAGATGTGAGGTTTGTGATTGGTACACTTTGGTTGTAAAACACTATAAAATGTTTGATTATTGTCACTGTTGTATGCTGATGATGGGGTTATAATACCCCGAAAACGTTCCACATTAAAAGTTTGAAAAAAGACCTGTGAGTGCAAACGTCTGTTCCTATATATATATATATATATATATATATATATATATATATATATATATATATATATATATATATACATACACACACCACAGTCCCCATAAACCGCAATGTAAAGGCACTTTTCAGTGCCTTTTTTTTTACCTAACACCCCACACCCGCCAACTTTAACCCCTCATAACTGCTTATTGCAGTTATTTTAATAAATAAAAAACTAATATTTTTTATTTATTTTAATAAATACACCACTGTATTTTAGCGGCAATTAGGGCACATTTAGAAAATTAACCAAAGATCTGATCTCTGGTTAATTTTTGGAGCGATAATTGCTACGGCGAGCTTGCGGTAGCAATAACCAGCCATTACTTGAAATGGCTGGTTATTAAATGCACGCCCGTAAACGGGCCACTTGCCCGTTTACTGGTGCGTGACAATTAAGTGCTCCACTTGTAATCTAGCCCTTAGTGTATGCATCAAATGTAGGGGGAAAAAAGATATAAATGTAAAGTCTAGTATTTACCCTCAGTCTGTCAGTCATGTACTGCCAAATACAAACTATATGGTTGAAAAATAATTTCTAAACATTGGTTATTTTTCAATTCAATGATCACGGCATATTTCATTATCATGCATACATTTTATTGTGTGCATTTTCCTCACCTGCTCCTGGATTTTGATCTCCTGATAGTCCTTGCAACTGGCTGGACAGGACAGGTCTGAGAGACAGGTGAATTTGGTAGAGTTGCAGCCTTCCTCATTTGTACACATAGTTGGTGGGGAAAATGAGTAACACTGCTCAAAGTCAGCTTTTACTGTAAGCACATGCTTACACTTAATACACATGAAGTCTTGCTCATATTCTAGTACTTTTACCAGGCTGGTGCGAATCACTGTGCCTGTAACAGAAAGGAAGTGGCCCACGTCTCTGGTTTTAGGAATGTGCTCCCTTGTTAATTCAGGACAAACTGGTAAACCTTAGGACAAATAAAAATACATTGTGTCAACAAGATATAAATAGCGAATAATAAAAAACAGAAAGTAATTCATATTTAGTAAAGTTTCTATATACCACAGTCCACTTCACCAAGACGCACTCATCAAAGAAGACAGTTTCCATTTAGAGGAGAGCTGGACAGAAAACAAAGGCCTGAAACCCCACTTTTTCAGGGAAGCGTAAGACTCTATCCTTTCCTGCTACATATAATGTTATTTAAAATGCTAAAACAAAAAGGGAGGGAAGCTTGTTGAGTACTATTTCAAAAAATGCAAAGATATTGACATTTTGGGAAGTATGATTAAAACAATAAAAATTCTGGAGAAGACCCTTTTAACTGCATTATACAAGTTAAAGGGATATGAAACCTAAATTATTACATTTTCATGATTCAGATAGAGCATGCCATTTTAAACAACTTTCTACTTTACTCCTATTAAATTTTCTTCGTTCTCTTGCTATCTTTATTTGAAAAAGCAGGAATGTAAGCTTAGGAGCCAGCCCATTTTTGGTTCAGCACCCTAGGTAGTGCTTGCCGATTGGTGGCTACAGCCAATTTTAGGAGAATGAGACATTTATTTAAAGACTGACAATAGGATAAGGCAATGGATGACATTTTGTGTTTTTTACATTTTTTATGTCGAAGAACTACCAATATGCATGTGGCTTCAGTGAAGCAACTACATTTATCTGTACCTCCTTTGGAAAGTAAGGTAATGCATATATCCATATGCTATGATTATAAATCCAAATAAAATGCACGTAAATCCCACTAAAATGCCAGGGGAACAAGAAAAATATCAGTGAGGGAATTGTCCGTCCTGTTCTGAGGACAAAATTAAAAAAAAAACTATGCATAGAGCAGGAAAGGGAGGGGTCTTATACCTATATTTACTGTTTTTGTATAGTCCCCTATAACAGAGGCCAGTCTTTGATGGAGAATGCCACTATGGTGAGCCAAGACTTAAGAAATGGCGTGCTTAATGTCTGGTTGAGACTTTTGTGCTAAATTAAAAGAATGCAGAGTTGTACTAGAGCGATAGGGACGAAATGGTTATATAAGGCAACCTAAACTATAGAAATCATGTAAGGTTTTGCTATAAATGCATTTATTTAAATTATCTGTACTTTCAATTTGCCACCTTGGCCATGTTTTCCTGCACACTTATGAGTTACACATGCACCAGGGTGTGCAGAGGGCAACATGCATTGTGCACCTAAACAGTGACCCTGGACAGCACTATTCATGTTCCTCCCTGCTTACCCTGAAGCATGTGTAACTCATCATAACAGTCTACACAGCAGGAATTTGAAGTATAGAGAAGGAAGCTCTAACAGAGCCACCCTATATTCTAAAATATAGATACACTGAGCACTCTTTCAAACAAGGGATCTCACTAACATATTAGTTAAATTGTAAAGACTCACCTGTTATCCTGGCATGCAGATTTTGCTTCATACTGAAGTCACTGTGCTGTGAGCAGGTCTGCAGGAAACTCATGGCCGAACGACGCAATGCATTATCAAAGACAGGAAGAACTTCATTTGGAAAGGCATTGAAATACTCTCCAAGCTCCATGTTAGCTTCAAAAAGAGTCATGGCATTCACAACCAGTGAGTAGTGTGCATCCTCGTCACTCTCTGTTAGAATCTGCAGAATCTCTTTCTGGTGGTGCTCACGAACATAGGACTCAAACACCTGGCCGACCAATGACACCTGTTCTGAACTCAGATTCATGATTAAGTTTGCCAGACCTGTAGAGAGGAAAATAATCTTAACACAGTCCTGTTTAGCCGACTAATAAAAAGTGCTAAGGATTTCAATTCTCTTTTAACAAAATGTGTAATCTTTATCACCTGTGAGAGTGAATAGGGGCAGAGCATTTAGATGACTTTTGAGGGGTCTTATCCCCAAGTTAGATCCCTAACTTTGTTATTATTTTGTTATGCTCAGCCAGGGGTATGATTGGGTAGTAGTCACTACGTGACACAAAACTTATTTTTCATATTTTTTCTTTGTTTTTATTTAACATGGAAATCCCCATAAGATTTTAAATAATGAATAACGAATAAGTGTCTAACTTCAGGTGGGTTAAAGGGATACTAAACCCAATTTTTTTTATTTTAGGATTCCGATAGAGCATGCAATTTTAAACAACTTTCTAATTTACTCCTATTATCAATGTTTTCTTCGTTCTCTTGGTATCTTTACTTTAAAAAGCAGGAATGTAAGCTTATTGGTAGCTAAATGTAACCACCAAAAAAAGAGAGAGGACCAATGGCACTACTACAGCAAACTGAATGTATACACCCCTTAATATACCTGTAGTTCGAGAGAGCTAGAACGCTCCACCAGTTACTGGAATGTGGTGCTATGTAGTAATAGACACTAGAAACAACTGATAAGAGAGGCAAGAAAGCCCACACTTAAAAAGCTACATATATAGCACTCACGGGGTTGTGAATGTAACTGTCATGTAAATGGGTCACAGTGTATTCCAGACAACTATATTGGTATAATAAAGTCTTGGATATGTTTATGTGACTGTGAAAGATTAAAATATAACTTTTATTATGAATACTCAATAAAGATGGAGGTTATCAACTTAAAGGGACACTGTACCCAAATTTTTTCTTTCATGATTCAGATAGAGCATGCAATTTTAAGCATCTTTCTAATTTACTCCTATTGTCAAATTTTCTTTATTCTCTTGGTATCTTTATTTGAAAAGCAAGAATTTAAGTTTAGATGCCGGCCCATTTTTGGTGAACAACCTGGGTTGTCCTTGCTGATTGGACAGCACCAATAAACAAGTGCTGTCCATGGTTCTGAACCGGCTGTCTCCTTAGCTTAGATGCCTTCTTTTTCAAATAAAGAAAGCAAGAGAACAAAGAAAAATTGATAATAGGAGTAAATTAGAAAGTTGCTTAAAATTGCTTGCTCTATATGAATCACGAAAGAAAAAATTTGGGTTCAATGTCCCTTTAAAAACACTCTTACGAGCCTGTCATAGTAGTACTATTGGTATTGGGAATCAAAATAAATGAGAGTACTGAGGTGGGTGGAGAATAAGTGCCAGAGGTTAGAGAAGTAATACCACCTCCGACAATTTGTTATAAACTAATTGTATAATACAATAGCTTATGATTGTTCAATATAGACACACACTAAGATGGGGAAAACACCTAAAGGAATATTATGCCCGATAGGTATAATCTTTATTTAATGTGGAGCCACCATGATATACTTGCTTTGTGAGTTTGTAACATTAACATGCCCCTGTTGGGGAAAGTGAGTGCTAATGTTCTCAGTTATCCACGATACCCTGTCATCAAATTCAACTGAGAATTATTGTGAGGTTCACATTATGCCATATTGTGGCTAGTTATAGTAGTAAGTCTCTGTGTTGCTTGAACTTAATGACAGGTAACCCTTGCCCGGTTAAACAACAAGGGTGTTGGAAACTTAAGTCGCTACAAAAGCTAATACCTATAGTATGAAAGGGCTTTTACATTATAGTTAAAGCGGCAATTACAATACCAGTGCATTATTTTATCAAGTTCAGCATCTAACTGTGATAGATAAGCTTAGGTGTGTGTATATAAGCTGCCACTGTCAGTTTAAATATACACAAACTATGTTGTTAGGTAGCGTGCCGAATATCAATATATTTTATTATATATTTTCCCCACTTAGTATATAAAATAAGCAGCTGAATGACAATAACTACAGTCTCCTAATGGGAGAACAGTGATGTAACCAATTGCTCGGTTGCTATATGTTTGAAAAACTATATAGATACGTTGTGTCGAATTACCTACTTAGTCAGAACGGTTACTGTTGCAATTAACATTGATTATAATTGTGCTACTATAAGTAATACAACACTAAATAATAAAAAGGCTTACATCATTCCATTCTGCTATAAATATGATAGCCGATGTTATGAAGGTACCAGTGACCTCCTATATATATAGCTATATAGTTCAAAATATTAGCTGCGTGTAACTGCCAAGCGGCAACCGGCAAACCTTTTTAGCTGCTTAGAAATAACAGTATCCTTGCGTTTGCCTTATTCACATATTCCCACCGTTAATACAAAGTTAAACTTATTTTACCCATTAACAACTAAGACTCAAAGCAGCCTAAAGCAATCTAAAAACACCATTGCCCTAACGTCCCTAACATGTTTTCGACAGTCAAGTCCAAAATAAACTTTCATGTTTCAAATAGGGCATGCAATTTTAAACAACTTTCCAATTTACTTTTATCACCAATTTTGCTTTGTTCTCTTGGTATTCTTAGTTGAAAGCTAAACCTAGGTAGGCTCATATGCTAATTTCTTAGATATTAAAGGCAACCTCTTATCTGAATGCATTTTGACAGTTTTTAGACCATTTAGACCATTAGAGGTCATTAGTTAATGTGTCATATAGATAACATTGTGCTTATGCATGTGGAGTTACCTAGGAGTCATCACTGATTGGCTAAAATGCAAGTCTGTTAAAAGAACTGAAATAAGGGGGCAGTTTGCAGAGGCTTAGATAAAAGGTAATTACAGAAGTAAAAGGTGTATTATAACTGTGTTGGTTATGCAAAACTGGGTAATAACGGGATTGTCTATATTTTATAACAACTACAATTCTGGTGTTGACTGTCCCTTTAAATCAGCTACAGTTAAAAACACAATGTAATTTACCAATTTGCTTTCAATGCATGCTGCGAGTGTAAATATGATAACGTTAGCTGCAGGGAAACAATAAAACCTTGTAAAACCACTCACTGCACTGTTAGCTTGACAGCAAGGTTAGCACTTTTTTGCAAGATGAAAAACAAAGATTTTATTAACACGTCTGTTTTTTTACATCATGTAACACGGGTATAAAAAATAAGCATATGCACATTCCAAAATATTTTATTGTTTTGTACCTTGCAAAGTCTGTTTGGAGGTGATTACATTTAAAAACCATGCTTTGCATAGTGTTTCACAAATTAGTTCTGAATCCATGTTGCCCCGAAATATTAAACCACGACCTATTAGACTTAAAAAACTATTTTAGACTCTCCCATATTAGCTGCTAGTAGAGTACCATAGTATTCTCAGGACATGAATGACCACCCTGAAAATTGACAGGTGAATTTAAAACAACATAACAATATAAACAATACTGCAACAAGAACTTCGACAATTGCTGCAAAGCGTTTTTGTATCAGATAAGTATGCTCCAACCCTTAGGTTCCCTACAGTATTACTCACATACACATTACTCAGACTACTTACATTAGCACAAGCTTCAGACCAGGCGGGTAATAATGAATTTGCGTTCCAAGCCTCACCTCCGCAATTCCGGTTTCTTCCCAAATTTGAGCGGCCATATTTGAAAAGGGCAATCTCATACTCTAATGCTGCGTGAGTATAAAGCACAATAAAACAAAATTGCCAGAAAATGTAATATATAGGACACATCGTATTCGATTCCTTTCTGGCAGCAGGGGTTTAAGTAAACTACTACATACACGTTGCCATGCATTTTTGATCTAGAAAATGTTATACAACATAAAAATAATTGCCCAGATTAAAAATGGCGTCGGAGTTCTTTAAATGGGCTTAGACAGAGTTTAGTGTTTACATTGATCATGAGCACCACATGTCCCATTACACGTTGGCTTTGTATGTTTGTAATAACTGGAGAGTGTGAAGCTAAGCACAGTTGTAAAGAGAGAAAACAATTATATATATATATGTGTGTGTGTGTGAATGGCATATAAGTATAGCAGGTCAAAAATCTAAGTAAATAGGTCTGATATAAGGCTCTGCAGTGGATTCAGGCAACGAGTTTGAACTGAGGTTCAATTTGAGCACATACTTGACAGTAACTGTAGACAGGGCTGATTTTGAGTTCAGTTGTGCGGCGTGGCTGAGAAGAGTAAAGGACATTGTATCTTAGCTGAGGATTCTGAACTATGGTGGTCGCCAACCCTCTATTTTCACAGCCCCCATTGTTTATCTGCTCTTAGAATATTTTTCTCCCTTATTTTTTTCAGCATGTAAAAAAAAATCTTAATTTCAAACATTCCCATTTTTAGTTAATAATTTTGATGTATCTGTAGGGTTGCCAGCTGTGCGCTATAAAAATACCGGACAACCTATAGGTGACTGGACACGGGTTGTAGCTGGGTTCACACAATGTCCCCACAAAATCTCAACCTTAGGCCCCACCCTTGATCCCACCACATATATTTTTCACAACTAAGCAGTCATTTTATCCCCTTGGTTGCCAGTAACACATGTACGTAGTAGTGATGTGACCCCTTTGGCTACCAGAAGTAAACACCCAGCAATGATTGAACAAACACCTGTTTGCCTGTAACACATATAATAGAAAATGCACAGTGTAACTTCTTTTTGAGCCATATTTCTAATGCATAAAGGCCTAGAAGGCCCTTTACATTTAGCTGACAGGGGTCTTTAAGTGTCCAGTATTTTAGTACAGATTGTACTGGACAGCCTGCTAAAATACCGGACACCCTATTTGTATGGTTCAGATCAGCTATAATTAATATAAAATTGATACAGACATAAAGGCTTCTAAATGTGGTGACTCTACTATTAAGTAATGACAGACCTAGCACCTGTAGTTTCTTAGCTACACTGCACAATTACATACGCTAATTAGTATGGCTGGTAACCCAAGAGGTGATCACATGACATGATCCTGAGGATCAGCCATAGCTCTGTAGATATTACCAAACCAAAGCAGTTAATGTCATTTTAATAATCTATTCTCAACATATACGCATTGGAAACTCAGGATTTATAATGGGAGTTTTGTTAGAACTTAAAGGGACAGTAAACACATTGTAATTAGGAGACATTTCTGTTACTGTCCTATAGAATAACATATCAGCCAAGTGTAAACATTTGTTTATCAAAATAAAATCCTGTTTACTGCAATTGGTTTTCAATAGAAAAACTGCACCCAATACTCACCTTATTTGGAGGAGCCAAATAAGTTTGAGTCGGCAGACAACAAGGCTAATCATTGCCATTAAGTTAGCATAAAATGAATTGTTTTGCAGTTGTTATCTATTAAAGCCAATTAGGAAAATATGTGTTGCAGAGTTAGCTCTGAAAAGTCAGCAGGATGCACTTCCAACTCAATGTACAATTTTCAGAGCTAATTACATGAAAAGGGGCAAAATAAATAATGAGTATATTCCAAAGTTGTTTTATTATGCTTAATTTACTACACTAATAACAAGCTAAACTGACAGTCATGGTATAATGTGATGCCTGGTTGTCATGGTAACATTCTTAGTGGAGTGGCTTATGTGATGCAGCAGTTATGTCACAAGACCAACTGACAACACAAAGCAACCACCCTCATAACTGCTGCTCACTTTACTAGAGTTGCCAGATTGATCCTGCTGAGCTTCAGTTTTGACTGGGCTAGACTTTACAACAGTGACTACCTCCAACACAATGCAAATGGAATCCAGTGGGAGCTGCAGGTATGAAAACCAATTATTACAGGTAGTGTTACCATGATCACCCCAACTCAGTAACTGAATAATAGAAAAATCACATTTATATACATTGTAAAATAATACAGATAAATGACAGAAGTAATAGCTTAAACTTTGTAGCTTCCTATGGGCACCAGTACTCAACATAGCATACAAACCTTACATAATAATGATCAATATTATCTTCACACCTTTATTTAAAAATAAATATAATTTATTAAATATAACATTTACAAATATATTTTTTTAAACATATAGCATTATAAGTATTATAGCCAAAACTGTAGGACACACCAATGCCTTTCTGTGCTTCCTCTACATATCTTTATAAGACTTGCAGCTGGCAGTAAAGGCTTTAAACCAGCTTTAAGGATGGTAAGAATTACTGCATCATTAGTCTGCAAATGCTCTAAAGCAAGGACTTCTAGTAAAGGCCTAGAATATAAACCCCACGGTATGGGTCTGCAATTTATACGCTGCACACTCTCTGGTACTGGGACCCTCATTAAACACTGCACTGTCTGATGCAGCTGTTTTTTTCTGCTTGACCCGGATGAAGAAAAGGTAACTGGTCATCTGAAATAATTTCAGATCACACTGATGCGCATCTGACCAGCAGTATACGCGCTGATGGCAGATGTCCTCACGCTGCAAACTCACTGGTGCTGGGACCCTCATTAAACAATGTACTGTAAGGTGCAGCATCTGATGCAGTTGTTTGTTCTGCTTGACCCCGATGAAGAAAAGACTTCTGGCAATCTGAAATAAATTCAGATCAGACTGATGCTCATCTGGCCAGCAGTATACGCGCTGATGGCAGATGTCCTCACGCTGCAAACTCACTGGTGCTTGGACCCTCATTAAACACTGTACTGTAAGGTGCAGCATCTGATGCAGCTGTTTGTTCTGCTTGACCCGGATGAAGAAAAGACAACTGGCAATCTGAAATAAATTCAGATCAGACTGATGCGCATCTGGCCAGCAGTATTTGTACTGATGGCAGATGTCCTCACGCTGCAAACCAACTGGTGCTGGGAACCTCATGAAACACTGTACTGTAATGTGCAGCATCTGATGCAGCTGTTCTGCTTGACCCGGATGAAGAAAAGGCAACTGGCAATCTGAAATAAATTCAGATCAGACTGATGCGCATCTGGCCAGCAGTATACGTGCTGATGGCAGATTTCCTTCAAGGATTTTTATATTACTAAACTGTAAGTATCTAAGGTAAGATTTTCTGAGATTAACAAGTTTATTAGCTCTTTGAGCAAGACATCCCATTACCACATTAGATTGTAAATACAGATCCTGCTCCAAGAGCCTACAGACATGTGCAGTGAGGTCAGATAATTTCTCACATTTCTGTCACGCTTTTCTTTACTTTCCCATTTCATAGAAATCTTTAGCTTTAATTTGGTTCTGTATGTTTAAAGCTTTCTGTACTTTTCAAGGCCTATTGATATACAATATACAAATCATCTCTGTGACACTAGAATGAGTCATAACACCAACAATAAAGCATAATTACACTTACACTGCTATAACTTTAATAAACTGATATTAAATGAAATTGAATGGCTTAAATCCATTCTTACTGCACATATCTGTCTAATGTAATAATGTTAAGGATCTTGGTGAAGAGAATACAATGATATGATTAAAATGTTTGCACTTATATCCTCAATGCAATGCCTTGACGTAGGGACACCAATAAGCACCTTGCAGCTGGTTTACAATTTTATCTGAGAACTGCAGCAACCTGGAACAAGGACTATTATATCTGTGAAACTAAACTTGAATGTCTACAGTCACTGTGGGACAAGTACTACTGTTGGATTTCTGAAGCAGAGAGTCCTAGTGAAGCACACAATTTGATAGGTCATGGGATGGTCCTGTATTTTATACCTCAGATTAGAAATTGAAAAAAAAAACTGCATTATAAGGTACAGTGTGTTATGCACCTATGTTCTTGCATTGGATGAAAAATCCTTACAAGATGTGCATAGACTGATTCATATCTGGCAAGCAGCATAACGAAGACTGGAATACTCTATGGCAGTGGCAGGAAGATTGAAGATTTCAGAGGCACTAGTGTTATGCCACATGCTGAGTGCAGTCTTACATCAGGGATTTCTTTTATTTCTCTACACTGTAAGTATCCAGAGGTAAGTTCTCCTTAAATACAAGAATGTAAGCTCTTTGAGCAAAGCACTGAAACACTAGATTGTAAGCTCCTTGGAACAGGATCTGCACTTACACCCATGGAAGTCCTTTAAAGCAGGGACTCCCATTGTACCAAATAAATGTATTGTTGTTAATAGAGTGAGATAAACCCTCCATTTAATTAGTTCAGCAAGGAATACATATACAATGCATAGAATATACAAATTATCCCACAGAGTATTACTAATTCAAAATGCATTTTAATATGGCACCCCTTATGCTCCTGTCAGTTTAAACCAGTAGTATAGCAAACTGTGAAATACATGAGGCTTAAATAACACAGCATCAACCATAGGCAGCCTGTTTCGCTACTTTGGGACTCTTTCTCACTCAAGTCATTATGGTTGATGCTGATGTCCTCGAGCATTCCACCCTTTGCTACAGGGCTGCCCATTATATTGAAATGGATTTTGAATTGTAAGTGTTGCAATTTTGCACAGATAAGTACATTTATTTTTTGCTAGGATTAATACAATGGAGGAATGAGCCCCAAATGGGCCAAACAGGCTGTCTATGGTTGGTGCTGCTGTTCTGCTCAAGCATTAATTTCACGCTTTGTAAGTGTGGTTACGAAAATTAATGTAATCATCAGCAAAACTGGCATATAGCCGTAAACCTAAAATCAATGCTTGAGTCCAATAACATAGCACCTACATCATACTGAAGAGCCCCAACGAGGGCGAAACAACCTGCCTATAGTGAAAAAAAACTTTGTAGTATTACAATATATTATTCCCCTGCAAGACACCACTTTTTTGTACTGGGTTTGTATGTAAGCAGAACTATTACAGAATAATAAGGCTTCCATATATCATAAGAGTCAAAATTTTGCCTGATTGCCAAGTGCCCTTGACATAGTAAAAGTGTTCCTACCTAAAACTATTAAATGGTCAGATGTTCTGCACATATCTGCAATAAAAATGTTTGTATATTTAAATATGAGGACACAAAGAATATCTCTTAATGATAGCAGCAACTGGATCACCCGAATCACCCAGCAGCAACTGGATCACCCTGGATCATCCGAAAAACCTCTAGCAGTTATGTCCATGCTTAATTCAGTGCAGGCCTCCATTTACCAAGTTGCCTACAAGCTCATCATACTGTAACACACCTAGTAAAGAAGGCTTATTTACAGTATACTGAGAACTTGAAAAACAGCCCTATTAAAACTTAGAAATCAGCTATTTAGATATTTTAAATTGCTCTTTTATCTGGTGTCAGATCAAAGTAATTGCCAAAGAAAGAGGATAACTACATTATTTGTTTACAAACTGAATAATAAAGTATGCATTTTTGCACATGTCTAGTAAATTCTTTGCCTTGAAAAAAAATATAATGTTCTAATTCTTGAGAGCATTTATTGTTAAATGTTTGCAGTACACTACAGGTTACATCGTATGGGACCTACTAAAGGGATATAAAACCCATTTTCTTTCATGTAATTAGCAAGAGTCCATGAGCTAGTGACGTATGGGATATACATTCCTACCAGGAGGGGCAAAGTTTCCCAAACCTCAAAATGCCTATAAATACACCCCTCACCACACCCACAATTCAGTTTTACAAACTTTGCCTCCCATGGAGGTGGTGAAGTAAGTTTGTGCTAGATTTCTACGTTGATATGCGCTTCGCAGCAGGCTGAAGCCCGGTTTTCCTCTCAGAGTGCAGTGAATGTCAGAGGGATGTGAAGGGAGTATTGCCTATTTTGAATACCATGGTCTTCCTCTAGGGGATCTATTTCATAGGTTCTCTGTTATCGGTCGTAGAGATTTCTTCTCCTACCTCCCTTTTCAGATCGACGATATACTCTTATATACCATTACCTCTACTGATTCTCGTTTCAGTACTGGTTTGGCTATCTACTATATGTAGATGAGTGTCTTGGGGTAAGTAAATCTTATTTCTATTTATGACACTCAAAGCTATGGTTGGGCACTTTATATGTAAAGTTCTAAATATATGTCTTAAAACTTATATTTGCCTTCATTCAGGATAATCAGTATTCCTTCTTTCAGACTGTCAGTTTCATTTTTTGGGAAAATGCATATGAATAAATATTTTTTCTTACCTTAAAAATTTCATTTGACTTTTTTCCTTGCGTGCTGTTAGGCTCGCGGGGGCAAAAAATGCTTCAATTTATTGAGTCATTTTTGACGCAAACTTTTTTGGCGCAAAATGTTGTCATTTCCGGCGCCATAGTTGACGCCGGAAGTTTTCACGTGGTTGCGTAATTTTTGGCGCATGCGTGTTACAGACTTTTTTTGGCGCCAAAGATGTGGGCGTCATTTTTGGCGCCAAATAATGTGGGCGTCATTCTTGGCGCCAAAAAAGTGGGCGTCATTCTTGGCGCCAGTTTTTTCACATTATTTCAGTCTCATTTTTTTGTTGCTTCTGGTTGCTAGAGGCCTGTTTGTTTTGTATTTTTTCCCATTCCTGAAACTGTCATTTAAGGAATTTGATAATTTTGCTTTATATGTTGTTTTTTCTATTACATATTGCAAGATGTCACAACCTGACCCTGGATCAGAATCTACTTCTGGAAAGACGCTGCTTGATGTTGGTTCTACCAAAGCTAAGTGCATTTGTTGTAAACTTTTGGTAACTGTTCCTACGGCTGTAGTTTGTGTAAGTTGTCATGAAAAACTTTCTAACGCAGATAATGTCTCCATTAGTAATAATCCATTACCTGTTGTTGTTCCTTCAACATCTAATGTTCAGGATGTTCCTGTTAATGTAAGAGAATTTGTTTCTAATTCTATTAGGAAGGCTCTGTATGTTACTCCTCCTTCCAGTAAACATAAAAGGTCTTTTAAAACTCATATTTCAGATGAATTTTTAAATGACCGCCATCATTCTGACTTATCTATTTCTGATGAGGATCTCTCTGGTTCAGAAGATTCTACCTCAGATATTGACACTGATAAATCTTCATATTTATTTAAGATGGCGTTTATTCGTTCTTTACTTAAAGAAGTGTTAATTGCATTAGATATGGAGGAGTCTAGTCCTCTTGATATTAAAACTAATAAGCGTTTAAATTCCGTTTTTAAACCTCATGTAATTATTCCAGAGGTTTTTCCAGATCCTGATGCTATTTCAGAAGTAATTTCTAGGGAATGGAATAGTCTGGGTACTTCATTTACTCCTTCACAAAGGTTTAAGAAATTGTACAATATATACAAAGATAGGGGAGTCAGGCTGTAGAAAAACACCAGGTATAGTGATTAACCTGGTTTAAACCTCATATAGAGGATTTGAATGCAGACCCTTTAAATATTATGACACTATTAATCAAAAGAGAGAAATGTGTAGTGTTAAAAATTGAATAACTACACGAAAGACAGGGATTTCAGCATCCAATTTTATTATGGGTCAATTTACCCAGCTAAACATAAATGTCTAGAAAATTCAACAGTGCAGTATTGTTCTTACCAACATGTAGCAGATTAGCAACCTAGTAAATGGATAGATGGATAACATATAGCTATGCACAGAAGCTGTAACAAAATAATACATAGGATGCGTATGTTTGGTATCTTGAGACTAAAGTGTGTGACCTATGCCTATTTATGTATATAGCGGCTTAAACCACAAACAACACCTCTACCAGAGGTTGGCATGCAATAAATTGCACAAATCAGCCAACTTAGATAACCATGAGGATCTATGTTTTTGTGACACACCTCTTCATGCAGTGAATAAAACACGGTGATGTCATAAAATTTGCAAATTTAGATAAATCAACCAAATTTACATTTAGGTAATAAAGATAATAAATACATAACTAGAGCATGCTCTAAATAGTAGATTTGGACCGGAGGGTACCTAACAACACCTTTTCAGAGGGCACCACTATTTTATCATAGTATCAGGTGTCATGAAAGTAAATAATTAGGATCTATGTTAGGTTATTCAATTTTTAACACTACACATTTCTCTCTTTTGATTAATAGTGTCTTAAGAAATTGTACCCTTTGCCATCTGACAGATTAGAGTTTTGGGAGAAAATCCCCAAAGTTGATGGGGCTATCTCTACTCTTGCTAAACATACTACTATTCCTACGGCAGATAGTACTTCGTTTAAGGATCCTTAAGATAGGAAGCTTGAATCTTTTCTAAGGAAGGCTTATTTATGTTCAGGTAATCTTCTTAGGCGTGCCATTTCTTTGGCTGATGTTGCTGCAGCTTCCACTTTTTGGTTGGAGGCTTTAGCGCAACAAGTGTCAGACCATAATGCTTATAGCATTGTTAAACTTCTTCAACATGCTAATAACTTTGTTTGTGATGCCATTTTTGATATCATTAGAGTTGATGTCAGGTATATGTCTTTAGCTATTTTAGCTAGAAGAGCTTTATGGCTTAAATCTTGGAATGCAGATATGACTTCTAAGTCAACATTGCTTTCTCTTTCTTTCCAAGGTAATAAATTATTTGGTTCTCAGTTAGATTCAATAATTTCAACTATTACTGGGGGGAAGGGAGCCTTTTTGCCTCAGGACAAAAAAATCTAAAGGTAAATATAGGGCTGCTAATCGTTTTCGTTCCTTTCGTCAGAATAAGGAACAAAAGCCTGACCCTTCCTCTAAAGGAACAGTTTCCGTTTGGAAACCTTCTCCAGTCTGGAATAAATCCAAGCCTTTTCGAAAGTCAAAACCAGCCCCTAAATCCGCATGAAGGTGCAGCCCTCATTCCAGCACAGTTGGTAGGGGGCAGGTTACGATTTTTCAAAGATGTTTGGATCAATTCGATTCACAGTCTTTGGATTCAGAACATTGTTTCACAAGGGTACAGAATAGGTTTCAAGGTAAGGCCGCTGTGAGAAGATTTTTTCTCTCACGCATCACAGTAAACCCAGTAAAGGCTCAGGCGTTTCTGAAATGTGTTTCAGACCTAGAGTCAGCTGGGGTAATTATGCCAGTTCCAGTTCTGGAACAGGGTCTGGGGTTTTACTCAAATCTATTCATTGTACCAAAGAAGGAGAATTCCTTCAGACCAGTTCTGGATCTAAAAATATTGAATCGTTATGTAAGAATACCAACATTCAAAATGGTGACTATAAGGACTATTCTGCCTTTTGTTCAGCAAGGGCATTTTATGTCTACAATAGACTTACAGGATGCATATCTTCATATTCCAATTCATCCAGATCACTATCAGTTCCTGAGATTCTCTTTTCTAGACAAGCATTACCAGTTTGTTGCTCTTCCATTTGGCCGAGCAACAGCTCCAAGGATCTTCTCAAAGGTTCTCGGTGCCCTTCTCTCTGTAATCAGAGAACAGGGTATTGCGGTATTTCCGTATTTGGACGATATCTTGGTACTTGCTCAGTCTTTACATTCTGCAGAATCTCATACGAATCAACTTGTGTTGTTTCTTCAAAGACATGGTTGGAGGATCAATTTACCAAAGAGTTCATTGATTCCTCAGACAAAGGTAACCTTTTTTGGTTTCCAAATAGATTCAGTGTCCATGACTTTGTCTCTAACAGAAAAGAGACGTCTGAAATTAGTTTCAGCTTGTCGAAACCTTCAGTCTCAATCATTCCCTTCAGTAGCTTTGTGCATGGAAATTCTAGGTCTCATGACTGCTGCATCGGACGCGATCCCTTTTGCTCGTTTTCACATGAGACCTCTTCAGCTGTGTATGCTGAACCAATGGTGCAGGGATTATACAAAGATATCACAATTAATATCCTTAAATCCCAATGTTCGATCTTCTCTGACTTGGTGGTTGGATCACTATCGTTTAATTCAAGGGGCTTCTTTTGTTTGTCCAACCTGGACTGTGATCTCAACAGATGCGAGTCTTTCAGGTTGGGGCAGGGGCGTATTTAGGTTTTGTGCTGCCCTAGGCACACAAAATTCTGCTGCACCCCCCACCCCACCCCAGGTTTAAGGCCTTTTTTTAGACATAATATTTTTCGGGCAGGGTGTAAATTTTTTTTAAAAATAATGTCTTTTTAAGTAGATGTTCATCACGGCTGGCATTCACTCTGGTCACACACACACAAACACACACACACATATATATATATATATATATATATATAAAGACACTATTTTGCAAGTCAGATGATTTAAGTGTTTATATCAGAAAAAATTATCCTTCACTGTATGATAGTTTGTCAGTAGGTAATTGTTTAACCTTAAACATCTTCTTTGGTGACTGACAGTTATTTAAGCAAAATATCTGCTTGGATAAATATGTAATGAATATAAAAACTGGCCTTTAAAAGTACTTAAAAAATACAACAGTAGTTATGATAGGTTTAGGAATTTTATCCTAGGGGATAAAGTCAAATGATACAATCATAATAAAGTATATCATTGTATTGTTTCTGAATGTATTAAATGCATACAACATATTTTCAGTTGTGTTTTAAGTCACATAGTTGTATAGATTCAGCAATAAATACTTATTCTTTGCATGTATGACAGATAGCCAAACAGTAAATGTACAAGTATTTAGTGACTAATCCGTTTAAGTATTTGAATGCCTAATGAAGATGTATTGAAGGGAGAAAGGCATATGCTGTTTCACAGTGGTCACGGTGTAGTGCACACTGCACTGTGTAGTCTGTGTGAGTCTCAATCACGCGGTGGAGCCAGCAAGAATACCGCATTCCCTCTCAGTCCAGGCCAGGCTGCGCAAGTGAGCTCCGCCCCCACTGTCACCACGACATGCGCATCCACATACAATCCCATAGGACAGCAATAGCTGGGCCAGCCATTTAAGTCATTTGTAATTGGCTGATTTAGCCACCCGGCCCTGAGTTCAGTAGAGTGGCCCTAGGGACTCAAAATTCTGCTCTTAGCGTTAATACGCGCGGGTAAATACTAGGTACCTAGTGGGTTTGGTTCTGGTAACAGGCAACTTCAACTTCTACGCGTTTCACCCGTTTATGTGGGCTTTATCAAGATATCAGTTGCTGCCAGAACTTGGATTTAAAAAGCCGTTACTTCCTTCTCATTGGTTAATATGTTTCCAGGTGATTGTTTCTTAAGGTGGATTTCTCAGGTGAATGATTCTTAAGGTGGAATCACAATAGTTATTATTTTGTTCCTTTGGGAATCTTAATTTCCCATGTTTTCTTGTTATGTTTCTTTGGCACTAATGAGATTGTGGAATGATGTATTCACAGGAATATTTTATATATATAAAGCAATAGTAATGTGATATAATTGGGATTATTACTGCCTCAGGGTGGTAATTCCAAAGGGTGGTATTCCATTGTTAAAAACGAGAACAAAAACAATATGAAAGTAGAAATAAAATGAAAATATCAATAAAAATAGACAAAATATAAGAATAAAAATAAAAGTTAAATAAATAGAAGAAAAATAGATGTAAAAAATATATATATTAATCACTATGATCTAGGGAAATATTGCTAATTATATTAAGTTATATTATTGATACGACTATGATTGTATATAATTTTTCTTTTGCTGATAAAATGGGCTTATTATTAGTCCTTTACTTCTTATTGTGTATTCTCTTTAAATATGAATCTGTTAATTATTACGGGGTGGTTTCTGTTACACATGAATAGTGAGGTAGGAAATTCTAACGGGTTATACTACTAAAAAGGGGGATAAATCTAACTCTGAATTTAACCCTCTAGGATTTTTAGCGCCCTCTCAATCGCCATATTGTTTGTTCATTTCTATCTTGAGGAGATAGTGGAGAGTGGCTTAGGTATCCTTTTTAGATTTTAAGCGCTGACAACTCCTGTGCTATCTTATATCTTTCCGCCTCTAGTTCTTCTTCCAAAAGTGATTTCCAAAATCCTAATGGAGCGTTCGTTTGTTCTGCTGGTGGCTCCAGCATGGCCTCACAGGTTTTGGTATGCGGATCTCGTTCGGATGGCCAGTTGCCAACCTTGGACACTTCCGTTAAGGCCAGACCTTCTATCTCAAGGCCCATTTTTCCATCAGGATCTCAAATCATTAAATTTGAAGGTATGGAGATTGAACGCTTGATACTTAGTCATAGAAGTTTCTCTGACTCAGTGATTAATACTATGTTGCAGGCTCGTAAATCTGTATCTAGGAAGATTTATTACCGAGTCTGGAAGACTTACATTTCTTGGTGTTCTTCTCATAAATTCTCTTGGCATTCTTTTAGAATTCCTAGAATTTTACAGTTTCTTCAGGATGGTTTAGATAAGGGTTTGTCTGCAAGTTCTTTGAAAGGACAAATCTCTGCTCTTTCTGTTCTTTTTCACAGAAAGATTGCTAAACTTCCTGATATTCATTGTTTTGTACAGGCTTTGGTTCGTATCAAGCCTGTCATTAAGTTAATCTCTCCTCCTTGGAATCTTAATTTGGTTCTGAGGGCTTTAAAGGCTCCTCCGTTTGAACCTATGCATTCTCTGGATATTAAATTACTTTCTTAGAAAGTTTTGTTTCTTATGGCCATCTCTTCTGCTAGAAGAGTTTCTGAGTTATCTGCTCTTTCTTGTGAATCTCCTTTTCTGATTTTTCATCAGGATAAGGCGGTGTTGCGGACTTCATTTAAATTTTTACCTAAAGTTGTGAATTCTAACAACATTAGTAGAGAAATTGTTGTCCCTTCATTGTGTCCTAATCCTAAGAATTCTCTGAAAGATCTTTACATTCTTTGGATGTGGTTAGAGCTTTGAAATATTATGTTGAAGCTACTAAAGGTTTCAGAAAGACTTCAAGTCTATTTGTTATCTTTTCTGGTTCCAGGAAAGGTCAGAAGGCTTCTGCCATTTCTTTGGCATCTTGGTTAAAGTCTTTGATTGATCATGCTTATGTGGAGTCGGGTAAGTCCCCGCCTCAAAGGATTACGGCTCATTCTACTAGGTCAGTTTCTACTTCCTGGGCTTTTAGGAATGAAGCCTCTGTTGATCAGATTTGCAAAGCAGCAACTTGGTCTTCTTTGCATACTTTTACTAAATTCTACCATTTTGATGTTTTCTCTTCTTCTGAAGCAGTTTTTGGTAGAAAAGTACTTCAGGCAGCTGTTTCAGTTTGATTCTTCTGCTTATTATTTCATTTTTTTTTATTTGGGTTGTGGATCTTTTTCAGCGGAATTGGCTGTCTTTATTTTATCCCTCCCTCTCTAGTAACTCTTGCGTGGAAGTTCCACATCTTGGGTATCTGCTATCCCATACGTCACTAGCTCATGGACTCTTGCTAATTACATGAAAGAAAACATAATTTATGTAAGAACTTACCTGATAAATTCATTTCTTTCATATTAGCAAGAGTCCATGAGGCCCACCCTTTTTTGTGGTGGTTATGATTTTTTTGTATAAAGCACAATATTTCCAATTCCTTATTTTTGATGCTTTCGCTCCTTTCTTATCACCTCACTTCTTGGCTATTCGTTAAACTGAATTGTGGGTGTGGTGAGGGGTGTATTTATAGGCATTTTGAGGTTTGGGAAACTGGTAGGAATGTATATCCCATATGTCACTAGCTCATGGACTCTTGCTAATATGAAAGAAATGAATTTATCAGGTAAGTTCTTACATAAATTATGTTTTTGTTCTTTCCGGATTCAGATAGAATATTACAGGCAATTTTAAATGATTTTCCAATTTACTCCTATTATCAAATGTGCTTAATTCCCTTGATATACATTGCTGAATTTACAAAACACATCAACATTTAAAAGTACAGTTACACTCATAATAACACAATCTGATACAATAATATTAAATAAAAATATTGCATTAAAAAGTTATAAGGGCTCAAAGATATGAGGTCTCCGGTGCTATATATAAAAAAAGACTGCAAAGGGCTTTAACATAGAGATACTGTACATTCATACACATGGCTAAATATGTATATGTATGTATATGTGTGTATATATGTATTTATATTTGTATATACGTATTTACAGAATATAAACACTTAAATACATATGCATACATATAGACATATATATAAGTGCATTGGAGCCCTTTGCAGTTAAGTAGATGAAAACATGAAAAACATATTTATGCAATATTCATAAGTGTTTAACTATTTATTTACTATATAAATTTCACATTCCAATGTTTTTGCACAATGGGGAATATGTTCTATGTATTTTTAAATAGATAATACTATATATCTGTATACATCTAGACCAATATAGTTTATATATATATATATATATATATATATATATATATATGTATATGTATGTATAAATATATATTTGTGCAAATATCCATCAGATGTACATTTAAATCTCTCTTTAAGAATACATAGAAAATATTCTGCTATCTGCAGAACATTAGATTATGAAAGGTGCAATATTATCTTCTTATGTTATGCTTTTAAATAACCGCCATCGTGTTTATGTGATTTGTGGACGCTAGGTATTTTTCAGCTACATTGAAGTCTATGGGGGGAATGCGATTTTGTATTCGCAACTTCTCAAAGTCTATTTTTTACTGTGAAGTTATGAACATGAGAGAGCAAACTTTTTACTTTCAACTCGTAATATGAGCCTGAAACTCTGAGAGCAAAAAATAATTAAGCAGTCATTTTATCCCCTTGGTTGCCAGTAACACATGTACAGAGCAGTGATGTAACCCCCTTGGATGCTAGAGGTAACCAACCCAGCAATGATTGACCACCCTCATGGTTGCCTGTAACACATATAATAGAAAATGCACAGTGTAACTTCTTTTTGAGCCATATTTCTAATGCATAAAGGCCTAGAAGGTCCTTTACATTTAGTTGACAGGGGTCTTTAAAAATACTGGACATTTAAGTGTCCAGTATTTTTGTACAGATTTTACTGGACAGTCTGTTAAAATACTGGACTGTCCGGTTGAATACTGGACACTTGGCAACCCTATGTATCTGATAGTTTAAACTTTTTTTTTAAAATATCTTTATTTTTTGTGTGCCAAATACAGAAAGACCAAGACAATAATAATTCAACATAGATAAAATGTTACAGAATTTAACTTGACTAGGACATTGTGAAGGTCGTCTGTTCTGATTCTTACCTTCAACAGTAGATAGGTCAATGGCTAACATGGAAAGTGCAATCTTGTTGTTGGTATAGTCATGACCTATAAACATTCGGTCAGTCCTCCTATAAGGCACATTTTACTTGTAAACAAAATAATTTTTATTAACTTAAACTAACATTTGCCAGCTCGGGTTGCTTCACCTCATCTCCCCTAGCCCCCAGTTTCCTGGTTAGTCAAACTGCCACTCGCCTCTCAGATTAGCTTCTAATATGTACTCTGTGTTTCGAAAAGGTGCCATAACCATTTTACGCAACGTGATTGGGAGCGAGTGAATAAATGGTTCCCATTTTGTAACAAAAGACCTCACTCTTTTAGTAACGTCTCCCAATCCGTCTGATTGTTCAACGAGCATTTGACTTAGCAGTGTCTGCTTCAACTGTGTCACAGTAGGTGGGTTACGTTTGAGCCAGTTCTGAAATATCAGTCGCCTGGCTATTAAGACTATGTTGGACATAAATAGTTTAGAATTTCTCGGGATTCCCTCGAAGTCTAACAATGTAATGGTTCTAAGTGTCAGTTCATTAGTGTGAGTATGCATGCTTAGGTTTGCCCAGTAAGATGTCATCTTCCAAAATCTAACAAGCTTGGGACAGTTCCATAGCATGTGCCTAATGTCTGCGTCTTCCCTCCCACACTTTGGGCATTTATTATCTCTTTCTGCTTTCCATTTCTGGAATTTCTTGGGTGTTATATAGCTGTTGTGTATGAGTTTGAAATGTGACTCCCGGACTTCTGACGAGAGAGTGGCTCGTTTAACCTTATGTATACTCTCCTCGATCTCTCTACTAGTCACCTCCTCCCCTAACAGGGAGCTCCAGAGCTCAGCAAGTCTACTTAGGCATGAGGTGCTCGTGGTTCTATTCAGCCTCTTATATAGCGGTGATATTGATGTGATACCCTGCTCTACTAACTTTACACTTTGCACTATCTGTGACTGTTCACCACCTCTATTCTCTCTCAATAGTGTGGAATAGTAATGCCTAGCCTGTAAGTAAGCATAGTGGTGTGTCCTAGGTAATCCGAACTCCTGTCTCAGCTCATCAAAAGTTTGCATGTGAGTTCCCTCTGGCAATAACGTCTGGCCCACTGTGCGTAGGCCTAGCTCTTTCCAGTGAAGAAAGGCTTCAGATGTGATTCCCGCAGGGAATTCAGGATTACCCCCCCATGGTAAATAAGCTATTATCCTATGGTCCCCTCCCAGATGTTTACAGGTTAGTCTCCAAGCTCTCGCCGGTTCGTTCAGTAGGTCAATGTCATTGAGGTATTTAGTCGCCTTTGAATGGGTCATATGGGGTACCATTTCTAGTGTCCAAGGTTTTATCAGTGCGTTTTCCAATTTAGTGTTTGTGAATTTTTCTTGCCCCGTCAACCAATCTATAGCAAACTTACACTGAGCTGCCCAGTTATAGAGTTCAAAGTTAGGTAACGCCAGGCCACCCATCTCACGTGGTGCTGTGAGTTTAGAATAGCTAATCCTATGTTTCTTATTAGACCATATAAATTGAAGGACCATCCTCACTACGTTCTGCATGTCAGTTTTTTTAAGTATGAATGGTAGTGTCTGGAAGAAATAGAGTATTTTTGGGAAGTAGACCATTTTTATAAGACTCACTCTGCCTGATAGGGATAGAGGAAGCGGGGACCATGTTTTAAGCAAGTTCTTCAGCTGTCCCAGCAGTGGACCATAGCTTATCGAGTACCACTTCCGCGGATCAACATTAAGAGTTACTCCCAGGTACCTAAAATTCCCTTCCACTACCTTAAAGTCAAAATTAGGGATTTGCCTGTCACTCTTTGATAGAAGCCATATTAACTCTGTTTTGTCAGTGTTAATCGCGTACCCGGAGATCTTACTAAACTCCTCTATTAACTCCATTAATTTGGGTATATTCTTGCTGGGATCTTGAACAAATAGCACCATATCATCCGCAAAGAGTGAGACATGTGAGACAGTGTCACCTATCTGCATTCCCTCTAGTTGTTGTCTGATTCTCCACGCTAAGGGCTCGATAGCAATGTCAAAGAGAAGCGGAGACAGGGGGCAACCCTGTCTCGTGCCTCTATGTAGCAGGAAAGGCGATGTGGCAGTTCCATTTACAAGGATAGAGGCCTGCGGGGCCCTATATAAATTGGATACCGCGGTAACAAATGAGCCTTCTATTCCCATCTTCCCCAAAGTATGGAAGAGGTGTTCCCACAGGACCTTATCAAAGGCCTTTTCAGCGTCGATTAGCAATAAGGCTGCTTCCCTATGACTTTCTCTCCTCTTACTATCGTGAGACAGCTGCCAGTAATATTGAATAACTGTCTGGACCCTTCTGATGTTAAGGACAGAGGATCTTCCCTTGACAAAACCAGTCTGGTCGCTATGAATAAGCGACGGTAGGATCCCTGCCAGTCTATTCGCCAGAATTTTTGTTAGGATTTTATAGTCCTGATTAAGTAGGGATATAGGGCGATAAGACTGTGTCAGGAGTGGGTCTCGTCCCTCCTTTGGTATGATGCTAATGTTAGCTTCTGCAAATCTAACCGAGGGTACCACCGTATCATCTAATAAGCCGTTAAACAGCTTCTCCAAGGCCCCAGCTATGTCTGATCCCATTATTTTGTAGAACTCCGCCGGTAGTCCATCAGGGCCCGGGGATTTCTCTAGCTTTAGGTGTTTAATTGTGGCTGTTATTTCCTCCTTAGAAATTGGAGAGTTAAGCTCCTTAAGTTGGTTCTGCTCTATTTTTGGTAGCCGGATCGGAGTCCAGAATCTCTCCCTATCCACGTCGAGCACATGGTGCACCGAGTAAAGTCTTTTATAGAAGCTAGTGAAGGCGTCTTGAATATCAGTTTCTTTATTTAATAGGGTTCCTCCCTGCTTTATCGCTAAAATAGAAGTCCTTGTCCTAGTCAATTTGGTCACTCTAGCTAGTAGCTTCCCAGTTCTATTCCCAAACCTGTAGTACTTGGCTTGAACTCTAGCATGGGCTTTGTTAGTTTGTTGGAGTATATAGTTGTCCCTAAGTGTTTTGGCTTCCTTATATTTCTGCCTATTTGTGTTGTTAGGATTCCTAAGATATTTGTTTCTTGCGTTTAAAAGGCGTGATAAGAGATGGTCTGTTTTTAATTTATGTTGTTTTTTAAGGGATGTGGCGTAAGCAGATATGGCCCCTCTCAGGGCAGCCTTGGCCGTTTCCCAGAATAGAAGGGGATCGTCTGTGTGTTCTTTATTAAGGTCTGAGTATGTATGCCATTCACCTAGAATATGTCTATAGAAATTTGGGTCTCTGTACAGGTATGTTGGAAAGACCCATTTGTTAGATTTGTGATTAGAGGCTCCTGTATGAATCTTTACCTCTATGGGTGCATGATCAGAAATCGTTATGGGATCTATTGCTGCTTCTTCTACTCTAGGACACAACGTTGAAGAGACCAGAAAATAGTCTAGTCTCGACAAGGTATCCTTTGCTACAGACATGAATGTGTATTCCCTATTTTCTGGGTACTTGGCTCTCCACACATCCTGCAGGCTTAAAGACTTCGCCAGCGTGCGTATTATCAGTGTTTTTTTTTTTAGAATTATAAACTCTCTGGGGCTTTGGTGTGTTTCTGTCAGGGTTGGAAAATCTATCTGCAGGGACCTGTGGGGCAATGTTAAAGTCCCCTCCAATAAGGAGAGGTGAGTTGGTGAATCTTATTATCTCTGAGTGTAGTGTCCTCCAGAACATTTGTTTTCGAGTTTGTGGCCCATATACACCTACCAGCGCGAAGGATAATCCCCCGATTTCTAATTGAATCATGACAAATCTCCCTTCCTGATCGGTCTGTGTTTTGGTGATAGTGTATTGTAGGTTCTTTCTAAACAGGATCGCCACCCCTCTAGCTCTCCGTTGTTCGTATGGTGTATAGATTACCTCTCCTACCCAATTTTGTTTCAGTTTCTGATGTTCTAGCTGTGTAAGTGTATCTCCTCTAGAATGGCAATGTCAGCTCGTCTAGAGTGTAAGTAATGTAATATGGACCTACGCTTTTGTGGGGAAGTGATGCCTCCCACATTCCAGCTCATAATGGTTAGTGGACTACTCAGCATGGTGTAATTTCCTGTATGTTTGATGTGCCGGTGTGTATGGTGTCGTAGGGTTTTGTGTAGCAGTGGCATTGAAATACCTTGAACACTCCATCTGTTGTATGATCATGTGCTGTCGACTAAGGCTAATCTGTCCCCTCATTGGACCCCGGAGAGAGAGGTGAGCATCCCGCTGGCTAGACAAAAAAAAATTCAGTGAAAAACATAGAAAACAATATAAAACATGCATCACAATTGTCAACAAATCAAACTAGTTCCTCCACAACACTCGACCAGTTGTCCTGGTCTGATTTCCTTTTATGAGCAGTACACCTCACCCTTAATTTGGTCTCTTATTGAGAAAAAATAACTAACTAAACGGTTGCAGTCTAATTCCCCCTCCCTCCCTAAGGCTCCTAATTCCTAGAACAGGATCAGCTTAGCGGTATCAATTAAGGATCAAACAATTAAGAAACAAACAAGGTCCCCAAGCTGAAGATGAGGCCATCTACTTGATTACTACAAACTAGCACTGCAAATAAAGGAGGGGGATTTCTCTCTTCCCTAATCTATTTCCAACAGAATATTATAGCAACTAAACTGAGACATTTTTCAATATCTGCTCCCCACCATAACTTCAGTTACATCTGTTAACTTTTGAGGCAAAGACCCCTGTATGTTGAGAGTTAGAATTTAGTAATTAACCCCTTATGGGTCCAGTGTCTTTCATTTCTCCTCTGCGTTGTATAGAGTGTCTCAAGTCCTGTACCATTTCAGAGTTTAGTTCATCTCCGTTCAAGTATCTTTAACTATCAGTTCTTGCTCCTGTCTAAGGAATTTCTGCAGATGTCTGGGGTCCTCAAAGAACTTGACCCCCTGTTGGGTCTGAAGTCTAAGTCTCGCTGGGAACAACAATGAGAAGGGGCGCCCTGATTCTGCAAATGACTTGCAATAGGGCGAGAACTCTCTTCTTCTCCTGGAGATTTCCGCAGAATAATCTTGGAAGATTAATATTTTTGCCCCCTCAAAGTTCAAGGGGGAGTTCTGGCGATATGCTCTTAGTATCAGGATCTTATCTTTGAAGTTAAGGTATCGGATCATTACTTGGCGGGGCCCTCTCGTATTTTTCTGATCTTGGTTCATGTTGCCTACCCTGTGGGCTCTCTCAACAACACACGGTATGTCATCCGGCTTCAAATGAAGCAAAGCTGGCAAAGTGCGTTCAGCAAATTCGACTAAGTCCGTGTTTGGCACAGTTTCTGGCAATCCAACAATTCGCAGGTTGTTGCGCCTTGAGCGGTTCTCAAGATCATCAACTTTGTCAAGCAATATTTTATTTTGAGCTTCAAGCGCAGCGATCTTGGTAGTGCTTTCCCTTTGCAAGACCTCTCCATCTCCCACTCTTTGTTCGATATGCTGGAGTCTAGAGGAAAAGGACTTAAAATCTGATGACAATGAGTCCATCCCCGTCTGCAATTGCTCTATCTTGGGCAAGAAAAGTGTTGAAATTTGTGAGACAATAGGGTGAGTGTCTGTCAAGATCTCCTCAGCTGTGTCCGCCACCATGTTTTCTGCAGCGTGTACTTCCACTGTAGCTTTGGATTTTCTTTCCTGGTGTTTTTGCCTATTGGACATGGTGCCAGTGGCTTTAATGAAACTTGAATAGTACTTCTGCATGCACCTATCCAACACTCCACTCCTACCTCCAGTAGTTGTGTGCAGGGGAGAGAGCCAAGATTTTATAGCCCAGGGGGTAGTGCCCGTTAGCCAGGTCTTAAGTAACTGATCCTAACAGCGATCACTTAGTTTTCTTTCATTTGCAGTATGTAGGGTATGGTGTACTAATTTGTTACTGCGTCATATCTAATTGTGGTTCAAGTACATTTTGCCCTGGAAGCTTCTCTGCAGGGTCTGCGTTCATAGCAAGTTTACTGTGTTGATGTATCGGTGATGTATTGAGACACATGTGCTGCACTCTCTCAAGACAAGGTTCTCACAGCACCCCCTTCAACGTGTAATATATCTGTGTAAACCTATATAAACCAGCCCAGTCAGCGGAGGAATAACCAGAGAGGGGAGAGACAAAAAGAATGCTATGGCGTCTAGTTAGCCACGTGGGTGACCGGGGCCTTGTACACTGTCTGTTTGTCGCCAGTTGCAGTGAGAGCTTTAACGCTATTAGGGTGTAGGATAGCGTGGTCAGGATTAACAATATTTAACAGTCTCTAGTGTGTGTTGGCTTCAGCCCCCCTCTTGCTGCTCCCTTTCACCTGAATATAGATAAATGGCGGTTCTTCTCTCTCTTGCCACCCGGCTCTCCCCCTCCGACGTACCGTTCTTTGTCTCTTGTGTCCTCCGGTTGAGCCCAAGTTAACCCCCAGCTGTGCGGGGTCAGATCAGTTATGTCTGATGGGGTTCTAGTGTGTGCTCTCTTTTTCCTTTAGCGCGGTCCTTGGCAGCTACGGCCGTTGTGGCTTTTGAAATTGTTCCGGCAGGGGAGCCGTTGGTGTTGGCTCCTACCTGTGACAAGTCCGGACAGGTCTTGAGGTATACCTGTCAAGGATCAGCGGTATTGTGGTATTTTACAGTCGCCAATAAGGGAATTTGGGAGCTATGAGCACGGAGCTCCTCTTCCCTGCGACCGTTCGCTCCGCCCGCCCACCGGAAGTCCGATAGTTTAAACTTTTAAAGTGAAGGTAATGTTTGAGGAATCAGTGCCCGGTTTTTAATAATCCTATTAAAACAGGGGCACTTTAATTCATCAAACTTTACATTTCACTTGTTTTGTTCAAATACTTACCTTTTAATCCTGACAGCCGATGCAGCGCTTCCTCCGCCCGTCGCAAGCCCTCTTCGTGGCTCCAAAATGACAAATCCGGCTTCCTCCAATCACGGCATTGCCTCAGGACATGATTACCCCGGGGGGAAAGCCGTGATTGGAGGAAGCCGGAGTCGTAATTTCTGACATATGAAGAGGCTTCTGACGGCCTGGGGGCAATCGCTGGAGCAGCTGTCAGGATTAAAAGGTAAGTAATTGAACAAAACAAGTAAAATGTAAAGTTTGATTAATTAAAGTGCCCCTGTTTTTAATATGATTAAAAACATTACCTTCACTTTAATGACTTTCTACTACGGAGCCATAAGTGAGAAATAGAATTCATGGATTTCAGAAAGTTTTTGATTGGTTTAACCCCTTTGTCCAAACGGATGTACCATTACGTCACGAAAACACTGGGTCTTAAAGGGACATGAAACACAAATTGTTTCTTTCATGATTTAGATATAACATACAATTTTAAACAACGTTACAATGTTCTTCTATTATCAATTAAGCTTAATTCTCTTGGTATCCTTTATTGAAGACACAGCAATACATTACTGGGGGCTAGCTGAACACACCGGTAAGCCAATGAAAAGACATTTATGTGCAGCCACCAATCAGCAGCCAGCTCATGAGCCTACCTAGGTATGCTTTTCAACAAATAATACAAAAAGAACAATGCAAATTTAAAAAAATAGAGCTAAATTGGAAAGTTGTTTTAAATTGTATGCTCTATCTGAATCATGAAATAAACATTTTGGGTTTCATGTCCATTTAAGGACCCTGGTGACGTAATATGGCTGCTTGACATGGGATCCCCTGCAGTCCCTTATCCGCCAGCAACCCCAGAACTTGCCTTGCAACTGAGGCAGTGTGTCTGGCGCCCAGGGCGATCATGTGAAAGCGAATCACAGCAATCACATGGTTACTGTATTTAAAACTGTAACATTAAGGTTGGTCTGTCCATTAGGAAGAGGGAGGGGAGGGAATGGAGGGACAGGACCCTAACCTACAGAAAGAAAATTTGGGAGGGATGGAAAGCTACACTATTTCAAAAAGGGGGGGGGGGCTACAAAATGATTGCAGGGAGGTGAGGATGCTGAGGGGGTACCACTACAGAACAGCAAAAAAATATTTGTAAAAAAAAAATTCACAAAACTGTGTACTGGCAGACAGGCACTTAGCATGTCATTATGACCAAGGTAATAATTGTAAAATTGATACCAGTAATGGTATGTAGATTGTATACAAGAATATTATCATATATATCTCTCTCTCTCTGTTTCTCTCTATTACAAACATTCTGAGAAGATGTGATTATTAAGGGACCCTGAATAGTGTGCTGCAGCTACTCAGACAGAGATAAATAACTGCTTTTTTTTACTGTCATTGTTTCTGTTTTCAACAGTGAATGTTTCTGTTGCACCACTATAACTCACACAATTAATTTATTTTATTAATTAATATATTTGAGCACTAGGGGCGCGATCCGATATCGATCGCAGTTTGCGGCGCAAGCGAGGGAACCGGCGTCGCCCGCAGTTTCAGCTCGCAACTCGAGCCATCCCATATAGGTCGCCGTCAGATGCTAACGTGCCGTAAGTCTCACAAACCAGCGATGTCCAGAAATCTGCGTAAGTACAAATTTCTGGCGTCGCCAGTGACTTGCGCCACGTTAGAATCTGCCGGCGCCTATAAAACCTGACTAAAGTCTAAAACACCCGCACTGTCTAACACGCCTCCCTAACATAGCCCGCACTGTCTAACACGCCTCCCTAACATAGCCCGCACTGTCTAACACGCCTCCCTAACATAGCCCGCACTGTCTAACACGCCTCCCTAACATAGCCCGCACTGTCTAACACGCCTCCCTAACATAGCCCGCACTGTCTAACCCTCTATCCGCTATCCCCCCTCACTAGCCTAACAATAAAAAAGCTATTAACCCCTAAACCGCCGCTCCTTTACCCCGCCGCAACCTAATAAAATTATTAACCCCTAAACCACCGCTCCCGTACCCCGCCGCCAGCTATATTATATCTATAACCCCCTAAAGTGAGCCCCTAACACCGCCGCCACCTATATAAAAATTATTAACCCCTAATGTAAGCCCCTTACACCGCCGCCATCTCTATTAAAATGATTAACCCCTAATTTAATCTACCTACCCCGCCGCCAGCTATATTATCTATATTAACCCTAAGTATATTATAGTTAATATAGGTATTACATTATATATATTAACTATATTAACCCTAATTATATTAGGGTTAATATAGTTAATATAGTTACTATAGTATTTATATTAACTATATTAACTCTATCTAACCCTAACTAAATTTATATTAAATTAATCTAATTCATTTATAAACTAAATTATTCCTATTTAAATCTAAATACTTACCTATAAAACAAACCCTAAGATAGCTACAATATAATTAATAATTACATTGTAGCTATGTTAGGGTTAATATTTATTTTACAGGTAAATTGTTAATTATTTTAACTAGGTATAATAGATATTAAATAGTTATTAACTATTTAATATCTACCTAGTTAAAATAATTACCCAATTACCTGTAAAATAAATCCTAACCTAAGTTACAAATACACCTACACTATCAATAAATTTAATAAACTACAAACATCTATCTAAAAATACAATTAAATTAACTAAACTAAATTACAAAAAATAAAAAAAAGATTACAAGATATTTAAGCTAATTACACCTATTCTAAGCCCCCTAATAAAATAATAAACCCCCAAAATAAAAAAAATTCCCTGCCCTATTCTAAATTCAACAAATTTCAAAGCTCTTTACCTTACCAGCCCTTAAAAGGGCCATTTGTGGGGCATGCCCCAAAGAATTCAGCTCTTTTGCATACAACAAATACAATACCCCCCCCATTACAACCCACCACCCACATACCCCTATTCTAAACCCACCCAAACCCCCCTTAAAAAAGCCTAACACTACCCCCCTGAAGATCTCCCTACCTTGTCTTCACCACACCGGGCCGAACTCCTGATCCGATCCGGGCGATGTCTTCCTCCAAGCGGCAAAGAAGAATTCTTCCTCCGGCAATGTCATCCTCCAAGCGGCAAAGAAGAATTCTTCCTCCGGCGATGTCATCCTCCAAGCGGCAAAGAAGAATTCTTCCTCCGGCGACGTCTTCCTCCAAGCGGCAGCAAAGTCTTCATTCTTCCGGCGGCATCTTCAATCTTCTTTCTTCGCTCCGCCACCGCGGAGCATCCATCCCGGCCGACTGCTGAACTTGGAATGAGGTACCTTTAAATGACGTCATCCAAGATGGCGTCCGCCGAATTCCGATTGGCTGATAGGATTCTATCAGCCAATCGGAATTAAGTTAAAAAAATCTGATTGGCTGATTGAATCAGCCAATCAGATTCAAGTTCAATCCGATTGGCTGATCCAATCAGCCAATCAGATTGAGCTCGCATTCTATTGGCTGTTCCGATCAGCCAATAGAATGCGAGCTCAATCTGATTGGCTGATTGGATCAGCCAATCGGATTGAACTTGAATCTGATTGGCTGATTCAATCAGCCAATCAGATTTTTTTAACTTAATTCCGATTGGCTGATAGAATCCTATCAGCCAATCGGAATTCGGCGGACGCCATCTTGGATGACGTCATTTAAAGGTACCTCATTCCAAGTTCAGCAGTCGGCCGGGATGGATGCTCCGCGGCGGCGGAGCGAAGAAAGAAGATTGAAGATGCCGCCGGAAGAATGAAGACTTTGCTGCCGCTTGGAGGAAGACGTCGCCGGAGGAAGAATTCTTCTTTGCCGCTTGGAGGATGACATCGCCGGAGGAAGAATTCTTCTTTGCCGCTTGGAGGAAGACATCGCCCGGATCGGATCAGGAGTTCGGCCCGGTGTGGTGAAGACAAGGTAGGGAGATCTTCAGGGGGGTAGTGTTAGGCTTTTTTAAGGGGGGTTTGGGTGGGTTTAGAATAGGGGTATGTGGGTGGTGGGTTGTAATGGGGGGGGGGGTATTGTATTTGTTGTATGCAAAAGAGCTGAATTCTTTGGGGCATGCCCCACAAATGGCCCTTTTAAGGGCTGGTAAGGTAAAGAGCTTTGAAATTTGTTGAATTTAGAATAGGGCAGGGAATTTTTTTTATTTTGGGGGTTTATTATTTTATTAGGGGGCTTAGAATAGGTGTAATTAGCTTAAATATCTTGTAATCTTTTTTTTATTTTTTGTAATTTAGTGTTTGTTTTTTTTTGTAATTTAGTTTAGTTAATTTAATTGTATTTTTAGATAGATGTTTGTAGTTTATTAAATTTATTGATAGTGTAGGTGTATTTGTAACTTAGGTTAGGATTTATTTTACAGGTAATTGGGTAATTATTTTAACTAGGTAGATATTAAATAGTTAATAACTATTTAATATCTATTATACCTAGTTAAAATAATTAACAATTTACCTGTAAAATAAATATTAACCCTAACATAGCTACAATGTAATTATTAATTATATTGTAGCTATCTTAGGGTTTGTTTTATAGGTAAGTATTTAGATTTAAATAGGAATAATTTAGTTTATAAATGAATTAGATTAATTTAATATAAATTTAGTTAGGGTTAGATAGAGTTAATATAGTTAATATAAATACTATAGTAACTATATTAACTATATTAACCCTAATATAATTAGGGTTAATATAGTTAATATATATAATGTAATACCTATATTAACTATAATATACTTAGGGTTAATATAGATAATATAGCTGGCGGCGGGGTAGGTAGATTAAATTAGGGGTTAATCATTTTAATAGAGATGGCGGCGGTGTAAGGGGCTTACATTAGGGGTTAATAATTTTTATATAGGTGGCGGCGGTGTAAGGGGTTCTAATTAGGGGATAGATAAGGTGGCGGTTTTAGAGGCTCACAGTAGGGGGTTAGTTTATGTAGATGGCGGCGGGGTCCGGGAGAGGCGGTTTAGGGGGTAATAACTTTATTAGGGATTTCGGGGGGGGGGGGGGGGATCGCGGTTGACAGGGAGATAGACATTGCGCATGCGTTAGGTGTTAGGTTTATTTTAGCAGACCGCGGTTGACAGGGAGATAGACATTGCGCATGCGTTAGGTGTTAGGTTTATTTTAGCAGATCGCGGTTGACAGGGAGATAGACATTGCGCATGCGTTAGGTGTTAGGTTTATTTTCTAGTTAGTTTAGGGAGTTACGGGGCTCCAATAGTCAGCGTAAGGCTTCTTACGGCTGCTTTTTGTGGCGAGGTGAAAATGGAGTAAGTTTTCTCCATTTTCGCCACGTAAGTCCTTACGCTGCATATTGGATACCAAACTGCGCGGGTTTGGTATACCTGCCTATGGCCCAAAAAACTGCGGGCGACGGCAGAAATATACGGGCGTAACTTCTAGGTTACGCCGTATATGTGATACCAAATCCGCGCAAATATTGGCGTCGCCGGCTTTTGCGGGCGACGATTTATATCGGATCGACCCCCAGGTTGCTTGATTTGAGTGCTATTTGCACCTTAAAAGGATTGTAGGGAAAAAAAAGGTTTTGTTTTTGCGTGTATTGACGCAGTGGGATCAGGCAATGAATAATTTATTTTGTCTCTAAAGTTTTTATTAGTTCAGACAAACATCTGTGAGCCCTAACATTAATACAACAAAATTAGGCTAATGGTTATGGTCAGGTTATCATTATCACTATGATGATAATTTGATAGCTATAAGGATATGAAACCCCTTATATGAACCATGGAAGTTCACTCTTTTTTTAAATGAGGAGTCTTATATATTTCTATGTTGAGGGGTGAATAAAGGCCCTCATAAAAATTACCAGAACCCCCAAAATACAACCAATGCTGGGAGGTGTTTGTCATTGTTATGACAATCAGGTGGCAGCATGATGGACATAGGATCACTCATTTGAAAGAGTATGATTGCTGCTTTCAAATAAGGGTTCTCAAAATTGTCTATGTATTGTGGGGGAAACTTGGGACATACTATAGACTCATGGAACTACATCAAGGGGGTGAGCCCCCTTGATGTAGTTCCATATGCTTAGAGTTCTGTCAGATGATTTTCATGGTTATCAGCTGATAGCCAACTGGGAATGTGACCACTCTTTTGAAAACTGTGTCTATCCTTTTTTAGTTAGGTCACTAGTGCTTATTTTGGGGTGTTAGGCCCCTTATTTGAAAAAGGGCAATCTCTTTTTTTTATGGGAGGGGTATTGAGTGTATATGCATTGTATGCTATCTTTAGGAGCCACTGCCCTCCCTTATAGTAAATACGTTAGTTAGGTGATTGCCATATTTGTGGCAATCGCCTACTAAAAGTGCCCTCATCAAACACTGCACAGGTGTGTACTTATGACAAGTGATCATCATTATCAAGGTGATCTCTTGAAATTTAGAGGCGGTGTGTCCTCTCATTTTAAAAGAGAGCAATTCCCTCTTTCACATGAGGGGTCACTTAACTCTGTAAGATGCAGGTGATTGCCCTTAAAGTGGCAATAACCTTCAGATCCACTTAAACATGCCGTTTCCTAGAGGGAAAGGGTGTCTTTAACAGAGCTTATATCTTCCCCCCAGTTTGTACTAGAGGGATATATGAAAGGGCATACTCCCTTTTTAAAATGAGGGGTCATTTGTTCCTCAGACACAAATTGCCAGGGAGATGGGGGCTTTGTTTGAGCCCCCTCTCTTCCTCAGGTTAAACATTATTTTAAGTGCTGGTTATTGCCACTTTATGGGTAATGCATCTTACAGGGGCATACAGCCCCTTATTTGAAAGGGAATGCTCCTCTCTTTCAAGTGAGGGGTCTCTAGCATCTGTAAAATGCAGATAATCACCAAAAAAAAATAGCAATAACCTTTTCAAAAGCAGGCACGTAAAATTAAGTTTAACCTGAGGGAGATTGGTTCCAACAAAGCCCTTATTACTCCCTGATTGTGCTAGAGGGCCAAGTGACCCTAAATCTGAAAGAGCAGACAGCGTAAAGGTATCCAAATATTTCACTCCATGGGTGTTTGTAGATGTCCTCTCTCCTGAACAAAGTTACTGCATCCTGAAAGGAACAGGAAAACTGTCCAGGTTGTTCCTGGGCTGAGATTGCAGCAAAACAAACTGTAGGTGATCAGTGCTGTCTAGTGCGAGGATAAGCTGCAATAACAAGTCTACAGGGAGTGCAGAATTATTAGGCAAGTTGTATTTTTGAGGATTAATTTTATTATTGAACAACAACCATGTTCTAAATGAACCCAAAAAACTCATTAATATCAAAGCTGAATAGTTTTGGAAGTAGTTTTTAGTTTGTTTTTAGTTATAGCTATTTTAGGGGGATATCTGTGTGTGCAGGTGACTATTACTGTGAATAATTATTAGGCAACTTAACAAAAAACAAATATATACCCATTTCAATTATTTATTTTTACCAGTGAAACCAATATAACATCTCAACATTCACAAATATACATTTCTGACATTCAAAAACAAAACAAAAACAAATCAGTGACCAATATAGCCACCTTTCTTTGCAAGGACACTCAAAAGCCTGCCATCCATGGATTCTGTCAGTGTTTTGATCTGTTCACCATCAACATTGCGTGCAGCAGCAACCACAGCCTCCCAGACACTGTTCAGAGAGGTGTACTGTTTTCCCTCCTTGTAAATCTCATATTTGATGATGGACCACAGGTTCTCAATGGGGTTCAGATCAGGTGAACAAGGAGGCCATGTCATTAGATTTTCTTCTTTTATACCCTTTCTTGCCAGCCACGCTGTGGAGTACTTGGACGCGTGTGATGGAGCATTGTCCTGCATGAAAATCATGTTTTTCTTGAAGGATGCAGACTTCTTCCTGCACCACTGCTTGAAGAAGGTGTCTTCCAGAAACTGGCAGTAGGACTGGGAGTTGAGCTTGACTCCACCCTCAACCCGAAAAGGCCCCACAAGCTCATCTTTGATGATACCAGCCCAAACCAGTACTCCACCTCCACCTTGCTGGCGTCTGAGTCGGACTGGAGCTCTCTGCCCTTTACCAATCCAGCCACGGGCCCATCCATCTGGCCCATCAAGACTCACTCTCATTTCATCAGTCCATAAAACCTTAGAAAAATCAGTATTGAGATATTTCTTGGCCCAGTCTTGACGTTTCAGCTTGTGTGTCTTGTTCAGTGGTGGTCGTCTTTCAGCCTTTCTTACCTTGGCCATGTCTCTGAGTATTGCACACCTTGTGCTTTTGGGCACTCCAGTGATGTTGCAGCTCTGAAATATGGCCAAACTGGTGGCAAGTGGCATCTTGGCAGCTGCACGCTTGACTTTTCTCAGTTCATGGGCAGTTATTTTGCGCCTTGGTTTTTCCACACGCTTCTTGCGACACTGTTGACTATTTTGAATGAAACGCTTGATTGTTCGATGATCACGCTTCAGAAGCTTTGCAATTTTAAGAGTGCTGCATCCCTCTGCAAGATATCTCACTATTTTTGACTTTTCTGAGCCTGTCAAGTCCTTCTTTTGACCCATTTTGCCAAAGGAAAGGAAGTTGCCTAATAATTATGCACACCTGATATAGGGTGTTGATGTCATTAGACCACACCCCTTCTCATTACAGAGATGCACATCACCTAATATGCTTAATTGGTAGTAGGCTTTCGAGCCTATACAGCTTGGAGTAAGACAACGTGCATAAAGAGGATGATGTGGTCAAAATACTCATTTGCCTAATAATTCTGCACTCCCTGTAGGTTGTACGTACAACTTTGACTAATTACTGTATGCCCTCCTCTACAATCTGGTTTTGAAGCCTCCTGTGCACCGTTCCATGAGTCTCACTGCATGTTTTGCCTCAATGCTCTTTCTACATCCGGTCATCTGCATTAGTTTTAGTTACTTCAACCGTCTTTGCAAGCTTTGTTCTCAAATTTCACTTACCTTAAGTAAAAAAAAATATTCTATGATGCCTTCCCTGTTTTTGTTGCCAGTTTATGTAGTCTGTAACCCACTGATGGGGGAAAAAGTGCTTAAAGGGACATGAAACCCAAATGTTTTGGTCATGATTTGGTCAGAGCATACAATTTTATACAACTTTCCATTTTACTTATATTATTTCATTTGCTTTCTTCTCTTGTTATCCTTTGTTGAAAGGCTTATCTAGGTGTAAGCTCAGGAGCAGCAAAGAACCTAGGTTCTAGCTGCTGTTTGGTGGCTGTGTGTGTGTATGTGTGTGTGTGTATATATATGTATGTGTATGTGTGTGTGTGTGTATATATATATATAGGCAAAAGAGAAATGCACTCCTAACTTCCAAATCCAACGGTGCTCTGGGTGCAGCAAACAAAAAGGCAAACAAAGAGGACAAGCGCACTCCAAGGGAAACTTTAACAGGTCACTTTATTTCGTGAACGTTTTCGGACCTGATACAGTCGGTCCTCAGACCAAAAGTGACTGTATCAGGTCTGAAAACGTTCACGAAATAAAGTGACCTGTTAAAGTTTCCCTTGGAGTTCGCTTGTCCTCTTTGTTTGTTTATATATATATATATATATATATATATATATATATATATATATATATATATATATATATATATATACCAATTATCATTGGCTCACCCATGTGTTCAGTTACAAACTAGTAGTGCATTGCTGCTACTTCAACAAATGATACCATGAAAATAAAGCAAATTTGATAATAGAAGTGAACAGGAAAGTTGTTTAAAATTGTGTGTTCTACCTAAATCATGAAAGAAATTGTTTGGGTTTCATGTCCCTTTAAACAATCCTATAGGAGCCCCACGTCTTCAAAATTTATGTATTTCAATTTTATTTCTGCAAAGGAACACAGCAAATGGGTTTAAACCATCTGAGTAGGGGAATACATTTGAACCAAAAAGGAGGCTGGAGTGCATAGAGAGCCCCTGAAGGCCAATAGTGCCATCCATTACTTTGCTAGCCACTATCTGTTTGTATGATACCAGATATTTCCTTCACTTACTGCATATATGGTACTCATACTTTTTATTTCCTCCACAGACTTGCATATACAGTAATGTTGACAGAAAGCTGCTGTGTAGTAGTGATTGTTATTCTAACCAGTAAGGTCATTTCTGGTTTAATTTGTAGAATGTAGGTGTGTTTGTACATACACAGAACATACAAATTGGTTGCAACACTTGTTTCACTAGGTAAGTCTTTAAATTCTGGGCTTTGGTGTTTGTGTTATTTATTTTTAGGAATTGAATTGGTAATCCTTACAATATCAGTTAAACTTTTTAAAATATTCCTGTAAGTGTAACATTTTTTTCTGTTATATATATTCAAGAGGTCCCTCTCGTCCTTAGGTATGAAACAATACTGATCAATAATACTATACAATCATGAATGGGCCAAAATTGAAGGTGCAGGGAAGCATGACAATGGCCAGTATAAGAAAGCAGACCCAATTATAGCATATTTTTAAACAAACCATGGGTCGACATACAAATACAACAATGTAAGACAAATAACAAATCTGTTATGGACACTAGTCTTAACCTCCTTCTGTATCCATATATTAGTGCACCATTTTCATTTATTTATGCAACTATAGATGGTAATGTCCAATTAGTGGCATAATGTCATCTGAATCTTTATCCAATAGATGGCATTGTGTAAAGTAGTTTAATCCAATATTTATTTATTTGTTAAATGTTTTTTTATTGTTTTTCAATTGATCGATAAAGACAGTAAAGAGAAACAACATATACTTAACATATTCATGATTCCATAAAACATCCTATCCATTATTTTTAAAACAAAAACAAAAAACTGTCTTTAACCCCTTAATGACCACCGCACTTTTCCATTTTCTGTCCGTTTGGGACCAGGGCTATTTTTACATTTTTGAGGTGTTTGTGTTTAGCTGTAATTTTCCTCTTGCTCATTTACTGTACCCACACATATTATATACCGTTTTTCTCACCATTAAATGGACTTTCTAAAGATACCATTATTTTCATCATACATGATAATTTACTATAAAAAATATAATATATGAGGAAAAAAATGAAAAAAACACACTTTTTCTAACCTTGACCCCCAAAATCTGTTACACATCTACAACCACCAAAAAACACCCATGCTAAATAGTTTCTAAATTTTGTCCTGAGTTTAGAAATACCCAATGTTTACACGTCGTTTGCTTTTTTTGCAAGGTATAGGGCCATAAATACAAGTAGCACTTTGCTATTTCCAAACCACTTTTTTTTTTCAAAATTAGCGCTAGTTACATTGGGACACTGATATCTTTCAGGAATCCCTGAATATCCTGTGACATGTGTATATATATTTTTTTAGAAGACATCCAAAGTATTGATCTAGGCCCATATTGGTATATTTCATGCCACCATTTCACCGCCAAATGCGATCAAATAAAAAAAAATGTTCACTTTTTTAACAATTTTTTCACAAACTTTAGGTTTCTCACTGAAATTATTTACAAACAGCTTGTGCAATTATGGAAAAAATGGTTGTAAATGCTTCTCTGGGATCCCCTTTGTTCATAAATAGCAGACATATATGGCTTTGATGTTGCTTTTTGGTAATTAGAAGGCCGCTAAATGCCACTGCGTACCACACGTGTATTATGCCCAGCAGTGAAGGGGTTAATTAAGGAGCATGTAGGGAGCTTGTAGGGTTAATTTTAGCTTTAGTGTAGTAGACAATCCCAAGTATTGATATAGGCCCATTTTGGTATATTTCATGCCACCATTTCACCGCCAAATGCGATCAAATAAAAAAAATTGTTCACTTTTTCACAATTTTTTTCACAAACTTTAGGTTTCTCACTGAAATTATTTACAAACAGCTTGTGCAATTATGGCCCAAATGGTTGTAAATACTTCTCTAAGATCCCCTTTGTTCAGAAATAGCAGACATATATGGCTTTGATGTTGCTTTTTGGTAATTAGAAGGCCGCTAAATGCCACTGCACACCACACGTGTATTATGCCCAGCAGTAAAGGGGTTAATTAGGGAGCTTGTAGGGTTAATTTTAGCTTTAGTGTAGTAGACAACCCCAAGTATTGATCTAGGCCCATTTTGGTATATTTCATGCCACCATTTCACCGCCAAATGCGATCAAATTAAAATAAAACGTTAAATTTTTCACAATTTTAGGTTTCTCACTGAAATTATTTACAAACAGCTTTTGCAATTATGGCACAAATGGTTGTAAATGCTTCTCTAGGATCCCATTTGTTCAGAAATAGCAGACATATATGGCTTTGGCGTTGCTTTTTGGTAATTAGAAGGCAGCTAAATGCCGCTGCGCATCACACGTGTATTATCAGTGGCGTCACTAGGGGGGTGCGGGCCGCACCTGGGTGACACCCTCCAGGGGGTGACACCACAAAATTTTTTTTTTTTTTTTTTTTACATTTTATTGAAATTCAATGAAATACAATGTAGAGATGCACTGCACTGCAATTCAACAAATAATTTTCCTGACTGCTTTTGCTTGCGAAGTTGTGCTGCTAGCCTAAACCTGCCTGCCTATCTGTGCTCACTGCTCAGGGACATGTGGAGCAGTGCAGTCACTCACTGCTGTGCTGTCTCTCTAAACGGGAACCGGGAAATCGTGAGGGGGAAGCCTGGCACCTGACTGCATGACTGTCTGACACTGTCTCTAAAGTGAAGGAGCCACGTATGATGCCCACCAGACCGGTACGGTTACGGTACACTAAGTGCAGACTGAAGAGGTAGGAGGGGAGGGTGGGCAGAGTGCAGAGGTGATTGGCCATGTACTGACAGACTTGGAACAGAGTCAGAGAGCAGAATTTTTATAGTTTCCGTGCCTAAACCTTTTCTTCAGTAAATTATTTTAGAGTGCTCTGTTTATCTTTCATTTGATGCTCTGCTGAGCCAGGGAGCAGCTCTAGGCATGAGCTTTATAATTAATGCAGTGCAGTTTACATATTTTGTATGTGTGTGTGCGTGTCTGAGTTTTTGTGTGTGTCTCAGTGTTTTTGTGTGTGTGTGTGTCAGTGTTTGTGTGTGTGTGTTTTTGTGTGTGTGTCTGAGTGTGTTTCTGAGTGTTTGTGTGTGCATCTGAGTGTGTTTTTAAGTGTGTCTGAGTGTTTGTATGTGTGTGTGCCTGTGTTTTTGTGTGTGTCTGCTTTCTGAGGGGGGTGACACCATAACTTACCGCACCGGGTGACACCAACCCTAGTGACGCCACTGCATATGTACACATATAAAGACATACTGTGTGTGTGTGTATATATATATATATATAAATTTGCAGGAGTTTAGGCAGGAACAGCGCTCATAGAAAGGGAGAGAAGAAAAAGAAAAAGCATCCAATAGTGTAATTTGTACATACAAAGGTTATGTGTTTTGAAATGCAAAAAACTTTCTCACCTTGTAAGACCTCAAACATGTGAGATATGTGATGTTCACGGAGGGGATATATATCCCTATCTGTGTTAAAGATCCATCTTTATTTTCTGCTTCCACCTCTTGTAGTATGGTATAGAAGTGGTGATGAAATCGTGGCTCCCAATCAGAGTATTTCAGATGGTTTACGTCTGGTCATTTGAAAACAAATGACTCAGCAGTCACAATGCAGATATAAAAGAGGATTTATTGTTGAATAAATCTATGCAGTAAGGTGTAAAGATCCAGGCTTTCACCTATGCATAGTTCAAGATAAAACAAAAGTCTCAGAGTAAAATATCTCACAATGGGGATTTTAAATGTTTTCTGATTTAGTAACAGTTGAATAATGCTCAGTTCGATTAGCCAGTAAAAGGTCAATAAACCTGGCTTAGGTGAGGCGTCTCTGTAAAAAACAGTAAGGTCCTGTTGGAGATACACACGAACAGACAGTCCTGCTGAGTCTTTCAAACTCTGTTTGCGTGTGGTCTCGCCGGACAGGAAGTGATGTCACTAAGTGGGCTGTTCCTACCTAAACTACTGTCAAAGGTTCCCCTCATATCCACTGGTGATAGTGGGTCCATCAGTTTCAGCTGTCTTGAAAAATACATCAGGAGAGACTGTGTGCAATTTAATTTCATGCATTGATACACAGCGCAATTTGATACCGTTTTTTTCTGTAAAATAAATATATATATATAAATGCATTGGAGCCCATTGCAGTTAAAGGGACACTCAAGTCAAAATAAACTTTTATGATTCAGATAGAACATGCAGCTTTAAGATAGTTTCCAATTTACTTCCATTATCAATTTTTTTGTATACACTCTTTCGCTGGAATAAGATCCTACTGATCCTACTGAGCATGTACACAAGCTCACAGGGTATACGTATACTAGTCTGTGATTGGCTAATGGCTGTCACATGATACAAGGGGCCAGAATATGGGAGAAAAACATAAATTTGGCAGAAAACAAATCTACTTATTTGAAATTCAGAGTGGGTGTTAAATAATTGTCTTTTTATTATGCACTTGTTCTACTGCATAGAGTGGTCATTTAAGTAGCTTAGAACATGTAAAAGCATATTTATGCCATATTCATATTTAATAAAGTGTTATACTGTGTATTTACTGTACGTATTTCACATTACAATGTTTTTTAGAACACGTTCTAAGCATTTCTATTTTTAATAGATATTCCTATATATATCTGTATATATCTATACCTATATATACTCATCTACAGTATATATATATATATATATATATACTTACAGGTATATAGGTATAGATATATATTTTACCAAAAAACATCGTATATGTAGAAATATTTATTTATGAATAATTAGAACATATTCTTCTATGTGAAGAACATTGAAATGTAAAATATTCAAGTGTGGTTAGCGCACATGAGAATATGTGATCAGGTATACCCAATTTTTTCTCCATTGACTACTATGGGAGAATACGTAAACGCACATGTGATATTGTAAGTTCGTCTTTTAGCGCATGTTCGCATGTAACCGAAAACAGTTTACTTTCAACTCATAATATAAGCGCAACCTGATGATTTCAAAAAGCTTACTTCTAGCGCAGTTAAAACTCGAGGGGGGGCGTTAATTAGCACTCCACTTGTAATCTGGCCCATTGTGTTTGAAAATAAAAATTGCACACTTTAAATTAACACATTTTTCTTTTTTCAATAGAGTTTAGAAAAAACACACAAATACTTTTGTTTACAACCTTGTTTATTAAAATTTTAATAAAAATATGTAATTGATTACACTTTTTCTTGTACAATTCTAATGTGCCATTGTACATAAAATAATGCTGTAGTTTAAATATTCTGTGTCTGCTTAACCCCCATCCCTATAAGTGTGGGTTTCTTAACAACAGTAAGGGTTAAAGATTTGTGCAGCATCTAGAACTCCAAGTAGCTCAGCACAGGGGTGGAAATGGCTCAGCAATTAAGGGCTTCGTGAGGCTGTTGCTGAAAATATTTTTCACAAAAAGAGCAATTCAAGAACAAGGGGTCATGATCTCAAGGTTGAAGAGTAGTAGGTTCAAAAGTAATTTGCTCTTCTTCATAGAAAGAGTAGTTGATACATGGAATGAACTTTCATTAAAGGTGGTAATGACAAACACTATAGGAGTCTTCAAGAATACCTGGGGTAAGCATAAGGCTATTCTATTAACTAAATACGTTACATGTTCAGGAAATTATGGTTAGACTTGTTGTGCCTGTGGTTCTTATCTTAAATGTTTCTATGATTTGTTACTGGTTAATAAGAATCCTTTTTTTTTTAAGAACAGGACAATTGATGAAAATATACAATATAAAAAAACAACTATTAGTTGCAAAATGCACAGAATGCAAGAAGAATTGAAGCTGCAGTTTCATACAACTTCCAGTTTTTTCATTTGGTCAGGTTGATACACCCCCCAACTAGATTTAACCCATCTGTGCAACTTGTGATGAGGTGAGGCAGGCATCTTTTACTTGACTGGTGAACCTTCCCCTTATAACAACTTATTGGCTTTATGTATTGTAATATTGTAGTTATGTGAGTTACATTGGAAATTACACCTCTGCTGTCCTAAAAAGATTCAGAATGAACAAATAGCAATGATGCATTTAAAATAGATGTATACTGTAGCTCCACGACAGCTCTGGCTAGCTACCTAGAAAACTAATAGATAGAGGAAGACTTAGTGAAATCAGTGGTGGGAGATTCTCAAATTGGCTTAAATATGCCCATATATCACATTTCATTCACACTTGTCCTCATCAATCCAACACCTTTGAGCAGATATGTATGAAAAGGCTTGCAGTTATAAGCCCACTGTCCTCACATTCCTACAATCTTCAGATAAGATAACATTACCAGATCACGCCATTAGATGGCAAAGAGAGCTGGCTATAAAATCCAACAGGACAGACTGGAATAGAATATATAGATGCACACACAAATACCCGGGTACCTCTAGAAATTGCAGGAGAGGATGCGGCAACTATGGTAACTTAACACATATGTGGTGGCATTGCACAAAGATTAACACACTGTGGCAAATAGTGGAGTCCTACTTTCAAACTAGCTTGTCCCCAGATTTCTGTCTTACTCCTAGAATAGCCCTATTAAATGACCTACCAACAAGCTGAGACAGAGTCTGCTCCAGGTGGGGCTCAACGCAGCCAAATCCCTCATTGCCCGTTATTGAAATTATTCCACCATAACTTTATCTCAAATGCTACAAGAATTCATCCTGACCCTGCACCCCTATTCCCTCGTGGACTGGGAGGCATCCATGGGTCGAAAGACTCAAAAGACATTTTACTAGCATAAATAAGTAGTAATTAAAGGGACACTGAACCAAAATTTTTTCTTTTGTGATTCAGATAGAGCATGAAATTTTAAGCAACTTTCTAATTTACTCCTATTATCAAATGTTCTTCATTCTCTTGCTATCTTTATTTGAAATGCAAGAATGTAAGTTTAGATGCCGGCCCATTTTTGGTGAACAACCTGCGTTGTTTTTGCTGATTGGTGGATAAGTTCATTCACCAATAAAAAAGTGCTGTCCAGAGTACCGAACAACAAAAAAAAAAGCTTAGCTGCATTCTTTTTCAAATAAAGATAGCAAGAGAATGAAGTAAAATTGATAATAGGAGTAAATTAGAAAGTTTAAAATTGCTTAAAATGGCATGCTCTATCTGAATCACAAAAGAAAAAAATTGGGTTCAGTGTCCCTTTAATAGTAAAGTGAATTTTGTTAAAAAAAAAAATATAGGTACCACTATACCAAAATAATGGACTTGCAAGCTATTTTACGTAGGAATGTTTAAAAACGGTGAATCATTGCCTATATCTTGCATTGCATACTTAAATCATATTTAATTTGCTTACAATGTTTGTATCATTTACCTAAATAAATAAATTAAAAAAAGAGATATATAGCACCTTTAAATGCATCATTACTCTTGAGAAAGATGGCTGTGAACATTGAAACCAATTGAATACAAGGTTGTGGAGCTGTTTTTATTCAAAATAAGCGTCTATGACATTTTACTCCGGTGAGTACATTCCATTTAGTAGGTCATCTACGTTATATGATCTGCACTATCGGCTAGATTACGAGTTTTGCGGTACGGCTTTTAACGCTAAAAAATTGACCATTACGCTAGAATGGCAAGGAACGCATATTACGAGTCACGGCGGTACAGCTACGCCTGTAACGTATGGTCCATTCCGCACTCAAAAAATGACGTTTGAATGTGTGATTTTTAATAGCCTGTATTAAAGGTTGTGCACGCCGGCTAAAATGCTTGCGTTAAGCCTATACCAACACAATCCATACTGCCATCTAAGAGCAGTAGTTATGGATTTTGCAAAACAAAGATGTTTCACAAAACTCATAACTAAACTGTTACAAAGTACACTAACAACCATAAACTACCTATTAACCCCTAAACCGCCACCCTCCCGCATCGCAAACACTATATTAGATTTATTAACCCCTAATCTGCCACCCACCCACATTGTGATTTGATTTGAACAGCCAATAGGATTTCAGAAGCTCTCATCCTATTGCCTGATTTGAATTTGAAGAATCAAATCAGCCAATAGGAATGCAAGGTACGCCATTTTGAAACGGCTACCTTGCATTCAACTTCAGTGTACGGCAGTGACCGTATGAAGAGGACGCTCTGCGCAGGATGTCTTCCAGGATAGCTCTGCTCCGCCGCCGAGATGAAGATACAAGACATCCCCGAGATGGATGAAGGTGTTGTCGCCGGGATGAAGACTTCTCGCCGCCTGGATGAAGATAGATGTCCAGACTTCAGGGGTTAGTGTTACGTTTATTTTTCATTTTTTGGGGTGTTTTTTTTATTTATTAGGGCTTTGGACAATTGTAAAAGAGCTGAATGCCCTTTTAAGGGCAATGCCCATACAAATGCCCCTTTAGGAGCAATGGGTAGCTTAAGATTTTTTAGAGTTAGGTTTTTTATTTTGGGGTTCTAGAATCAGAACGAGGTTACTGGAAACAATACAGTCCCGAAAAAACGGATTTCCTCAACATGATGATAGGAAAATCTCTATCTCCCTTATAAGGGATAGAGAGAACCGTATATCATAACAACTAGCTAAACTAGTTGTAAAGAAGTACACAATTAAGTATAGAGGGATTAGCTCCATGATAAGAAATATATATTAACTCAGCAAGACTGATAAGGAATTTTTAGAAAAATATTATTCCATTGCATTCACACATTGCTATCTTTATTAACCCCTTAATGACCACAGCACTTTTCCATTTTCTGTCCGTTTGGGACCAAGGCTATTTTTACATTTTTGCAGTGTTTGTGTTTAGCTGTAATTTTCCTCTTGCTCATTTACTGTACCCACACATATTATATACCGTTTTTCTTGCCATTAAATGGACTTTCTAAAGATACCATTTTTTTCATCATATCTTATAATTTACTATAAAAAAAAATATAAAATATGAGGAAAAATGGAAAAAAACACACTTTTTCTAACTTTGACCCCCAAAATCTGTTACATATCTACAACCAGCAAAAAACACCCATGCTAAATAGTTTCTAAATTTTGTCCTGAGTTTAGAAATACCCAATGTTTACATGTTCTTTGCTTTTTTTGCAAGTTATAGGGCAATAAATACAAGTAGCACTTTGCTATTTCCAAACCAATTTTTTTCAAAATTAGCGCTAGTTACATTGGAACACTGATATCTGTCAGGAATCCCTGAATAGCCATTGACATGTATATATTTTTTTTTAGTAGACATCCCAAAGTATTGATCTAGGCCAATTTTGGTATATTTCATACCACCATTTCACCGCCAAATGCGATCAAATACAAAAAATTGTTCACTTTTACACAAATTTTTTCACAAACTTTCGGTTTCTCACTGAAATTATTTACAAACAGCTTGTGCAATTATGGCATAAATGGTTGTAAATTCTTCTCTGGGATCCCCTTTGTTCAGAAATAGCAGGCATATATGGCTTTGGCGTTGCTTTTTGGTAATTAGAAGGCCGCTAAATGCCACTGCGCACCACACGTGTATTATGCCCAGCAGTTAAGGGGTTAATTAGGGAGCTTTTAGGGAGCTTGTAGGGTTAATTTTAGCTTTAGTGTAGTGTAGTAGACGACCCCAAGTATTGATCTAGGCCCATTTTGGTATATTTCATGCCACCATTTCACCGCCAAATGCGATCAAATTAAAAAAAAACGTTAAATTTTTCACAATTTTAGGTTTCTCACTGAAATCATTTACAAACAGCGTGTGCAATTATGGCATAAATGGTTGTAAAAGCTTCTCTGGGATCCCCTTTGTTCAGAAATAGCAGACATATATGACTTTGGCGTTGCTTTCTGGTAATTAGAAGGCCGCTAAATGCTGCTGCGCCTCACACGTGTATTATGGCTAGCAGTGAAGGGGTTAATTAGGGAGTTTGTAGGGAGCTTGCAGGGTTAATTTTAGCTTTAGTGTAGAGATCAGCCTCCCACCTGACACATCCCACCCCCTGATCCCTCCCAAACAGCTCCCTTCCCTCCCCCACCCCACAATTGTCCCCGCCATCTTAAGTACTGGCAGAAAGTCTGCCAGTACTAAAATAAAAGGGTTTTTAAAAATAATAAAACATTTTTTTAGCATATTTACATATGCTACTGTGTAGGATCCCCCCCTTAGCCCCCAACCTCCTTGATCCCCCCCAAAACCGCTCTCAAAGCCTCCCCTCTGCCTTAATTGGGGCCATCTTGGGTACTGGCAGCTGTCTGCCAGTACCCAGTTTGCAAACAAATATGGGGGTTTTTATTATTTTGCCCGTTTTTTCTGTAGTGTAGCTTCCCCCTCCCCACAGACCAACCCCCACCACCTAACTGATTGTATTTTTTATCTAATTTGTTTATTTAATTTTCGTGTTTGTTTTCATTTTACTACAAAAAATTTTCTGTGTGTAGCGGTTCCCACCCGCTCCCTCCCCGTGCACGCGCCCGCCCCCACCCTCCCGTGCATGTGCGCGCGTCAGTGCGCGCCCCCTCGCATCCCCGCCCACGATCCCGCCCCCCTCCACATCACGAGGGCCATCGATGGCCGCCACCCGCCTCCCGGTCCGGCTCCCACCCACCAACTAAGTAAGCCACCGATCTCCGGTGCAGAGAGGGCCACAGAGTGGCTCTCTCTGCACCGGATGGCTTAAAAATGTTATTGCAGGATGCCTCCGTATCGAGGCATCACTGCAATAACCGGAAAGCAGCTGGAAGCGAGCAGGATCGCTTCCAGCTGCTTTCCACACCGAGGACGTGCAGGGTACGTCCTCAGGCGTTAACTGCCTTTTTTTTGAGGACGTACCCTGCACGTCCTCGGTCGTTAAGGGGTTAAGAAATATAAGTCACAACCAGGAATAATCATTCATACAATAGCTTAAGCTAAGTTTAAAAACACTTTAACCAGGTTAGTATTAAATACTAAGTTGCCAGAGAGATACTTATGGATAATAAATGTCAGCCAACAATTGGAAATAAGATAAACTAAGCCCTTACAATCCGAGGGCTAAATTAAGCTTATATTTTTATCGTTAATGAAACTGTTGGACTGAGGTAAGTAGTAAGTGTATGACAAATAACTATTATTTAACCATGGTAAGCAGTTTAAAATGAAAAACAAGGAGAGACGAAGCTAATCCTGACAGGTAATAATCTAAGCTGTGTATTTAAAATTTACTGATTAATTCTTATAGCAAAGTAATATTTAGAAATTACCTGCTAGCATATAAATCTGCTCCCCCCAATCCCCTTTTTTGTCTCATAGAACCGTATATCAACCCTCAAGAGAAAGAGAAATAAGCTCTACCTAGAGAGCATAGAAAACCAAATAGAACAAGAAAACTCCTAAGGAGCACCAATAAATGGGGAAATACACCCCTTATAAGACGAACCGGGAAAAAAAAGACTCCAAAAGTCACCCGTCCTCCCCTCATTAAGAGAGGCAAAACTTAGCTCCTAAAGAAAACTGCCACAGCAGAATTCAAACTCCAAGACAACAGCTTTGTAAGGCAGGGTATTAACTCGCAGTTCACAAAAACTTCCGGGCTTTACATACCTTTTCCTTTAGGTATCAGATGAAATAAAAATACTAGTACAGAGGGGGTCACGTATTAAAGTAAAAAAGATATTTATTAGTATTTGAGACACTAAAAACAAAAATGAGCCTTAGCTCAAAAGATAGACATTCAAGGGTCACAGGACGACTACTGCAGACATGTTTCATGTGGTTCTACCACACTTGATCACTGCTGAAATGTTGCCGCCTCTGGGACCTCTATTTAAAGGAAAAAACAACACATACCTTAAAACAATAATTAACCCTTTCATGTCCTTTTGGAAATGTGCAACTCTTTTAGTGCAGTGTAAATACTACATATAATTTACTAGAAAGTTTTAATCTATTCTAACAGTGTACTATGTTTCAATTGGAGTGAATAAATAACTAAATTGTCAGTTGTATTTCATACTAATATCGCACTGAAAAAATATATCTCACACTGAAAAAATATATATACATCACGCTGAATATATATATATATATATATATATATATACAAATTATTACAGTTTTATATGTATTATATCTTACTGAATTTGGTTTGTCTTCAAATAATTTACAGATTTTAGTGAGGGCCGGAGTCTTATCGTAAGTGTTCATTTTGATATTTTCTTAGATAAATACATTTACATCGCTTTCCTTATTTATACCCAAGGGGACTCTGGTATTTAGCAAGAAAATCCATTGGGCCTCTTTGTAATCCAATTTTTGTACCCTATCCCCATCTCTTTTATGTGGAGGGACATAATCAATCGCCTGAATAGACATAAGTGATGCATTTCCTGAGTGCATAGATTTGAAGTGTCTCGATACTGGTGTGAAAATATCAGGGTCCTCAATGTCCCTTATATGCTTAAGGCCCTGTCTCTAAGTAGACATTTTGTTTTGCCTACGTATTGGATCTGGCACCCCCTACAGGTGAGTAAATAAATTACATGATTTGATTTACAATTCAATTTGTGTCTAATATCATATACTCTTTGTTACTGTAGAGGTAAAGTTTGCACTCTCTACTACGTGGCTGCAGGTTTTGCATCTCTGGGCTCTACATTTGAAGAAACCTAGTCTATTGGGTAACCATGTTCGAGGATTTACCCTTGGTAAGTCTGAGGGCGCTAACATATTGCTTATGGTTTTTCTTTTTCTTGCTACAAATCTACAACCTTCTGTTGCTACTTTTTCCAAACTAGAGTCTGTAGCTAAGATTGGGAGACATTGTTTTATAATACCACAGATCTTTTGATATTCCAGACTATAAGGGGTACTGAATACTAATTTACCCTCCATTTTAGAATCTTGTTTTGTGTTTGCCTTTTTATATTTTAAAAGATTTTCACGTGGAATTGTATCTACTTTTTTTGTATTTTCTAGCAACTGTTTAGGGTAACCCCTTTTTAAGAGTCTCTCCTCCAGTATCTTACATTGTTCCTCATAGGTTTGACTTTCTGAGCAGATTCTCTTTGTTCTTATATATTGTCCTTTAGGGATTGCCTTTTTAACATGTCCTGGATGACTAGATCTATAGTTTAAGATGGTATTTCCCCCTGTGGGCTTTCTATACAGGGAAGTATTTACAGTATTTCACTGTATGTCTGCTTTTAATTCCAAGTCTAGGAACACTATGCTGTTTATACTTTGTTCAGATGTAAATTTAAGGTTCATACTATTTTCATTGATGTGTTTCACAAACTTCTCAGCTGACTCTATATCTCCATCCCACACCACCAGCAGGTCATCAATATATCTTCCATAATAGATGTTATGTTTCTTGAAGGGGTTGCCATCTCCATAGACGTGAGCGGCCTCCCACCAACCCATGAAAAGGTTGGCATAAGAGGGGGCAAATTTAGCCCCCATAGCCGTCCCACGTATCTGAAGATAGCAACACCCCTCAAACAAAAAATAATTATGTGTTAGAAGAAAATCTACTGCTATTAACAAAAAATGTATAATATCCTCAGTGTAATAAGAAAAATTATTGAGAAAAAATTACAGTGCTTCCACGCCCTGGCGGTGTGTGGGATGGATGTATATAGTGCTGTGACATCTATTGTCATAAAGCAGTAAGTGTCTTTCCATTGGAAGTTATTCATTTGGTTAAGTACCTGAGTTGAATCTCGTATGTAACTAATTAAATCTCCCACTAGGGGCTGTAAGTATGTGTCCACTAATTCAGAGAGGGGTTCAAGTAATGACCCTACCCCTGATATTATGGGTCGACCCAGCGGATTTTTGCTATCCTTGTGTAGCTTGGGGACAAAATAAAAGATAGGTGTATATGGTATGGGGGGAAGTAGAGTATCCAGGAGTGTTTCTTTAAAGACTCCTACTTGTTTCCTTAAGTTAAAGATATCCGTTAATTTGACTTGAAATTTATTAGTCGGATTATATGTGAGCCTAGTATAAACTTCTTTGTCATTTAGCTGTCTATGAGCCTCCATGATATAATAATCATGGTCTATGATTACTACGTTACCCCCCTTATCCGATTCTTTTATTACTATTTGGCTGTTGTTCCCCAAGGCTTTTAAGGCATTATTTTGATCTCTTGTAAGATTCTGATTGTGTTTGTTTTTATTTCTAACGGCCCTTTCATTAGACAATTTATCTGATAGTAACTTCAATTTGTGCTCTACTGTTCGTTGGACCACTTCAATACTTTTACTTCTACTGTTCACGGGGTAAAAGTTACTCTTTTTCATACTGGGCCTAAATTGAGGGATCACCTCTGGGACTTCTTGTTCTAAGTTCTCATTTAGCATAGTGGTAAGATCTAGAATTAGACATTGTTCGTTGAAGGGGATCTGGTTCATAGTTTTGGGGTGACTTATCTGTAGAGCTTCAATTTCAACCTGTTCGTTACTGCCCTGAGAAAAATGGTTCTTCAATGTTAATTTTCTCACAAATTTATTAACATCATGGACAGTTCCGAACAGGTTAAAATGGGCTGTGGGTGCAAAGCCTAAACCTAGACCCAATACCTCTATTTCTGTGGCTGTAAGGTCATATTTAGTCAGATTAATTACATTTTTTATATGTATTTCTTTAACTGATTGCGTGTCTGATATCTGGTCCCTCTGCCCCCTCTGCTTGCTTCTCCCCCTTCTTGTTTTTTTATTTTGGGTTTTGTCCCTGTGCGCTCTTCGTTTTTTGACATTGTCTCATTAGTTTCTAATGGGACATCTAAAACAGATAATCCTTCTGCTACTACCAATTCCTCACTAGAATCGTGCTCAGAGGTGTCAACGTCATATTCAGTTTCTGCAAATTGCACTTTTTTGTTAATCTTCTTTGACAGAAAGTCTGTTTTGTTCTTTTGAAAGCTATTAACATGGCGTTGACTTCTCCCTGCACACAAATTTGTTATCATATGATTTAAACTCTTTGTCACTTTGGAACATCTGTAAGTCTTTTTGTATAGTCTTTATGAATTCAATAGACTCCTTTCCCTGTTGTTTCTTATATTCCACCAAAAGTTCCATTAGTGCAAAACAGAATTTATGCTTACCTGATAAATTACTTTCTCCAACGGTGTGTCCGGTCCACGGCGTCATCCTTACTTGTGGGAATATCTCTTCCCCAACAGGAAATGGCAAAGAGTCCCAGCAAAGCTGGCCATATAGTCCCTCCTAGGCTCCGCCCACCCCAGTCATTCGACCGACGGACAGGAGGAAAAAATAGGAGAAACCATAGGGTGCCGTGGTGACTGTAGTTAGAGAAAATAATTCATCAGACCTGATTAAAAAACCAGGGCGGGCCGTGGACCGGACACACCGTTGGAGAAAGTAATTTATCAGGTAAGCATAAATTCTGTTTTCTCCAACATTGGTGTGTCCGGTCCACGGCGTCATCCTTACTTGTGGGAACCAATACCAAAGCTTTAGGACACGGATGAAGGGAGGGAGCAAATCAGGTTACCTAAACGGAAGGCACCACGGCTTGCAAAACCTTTCTCCCAAAAATAGCCTCCGAAGAAGCAAAAGTATCAAATTTGTAAAATTTGGCAAAAGTGTGCAGTGAAGACCAAGTCGCTGCCTTACATATCTGATCAACAGAAGCCTCGTTCTTGAAGGCCCATGTGGAAGCTACAGCCCTAGTGGAGTGAGCTGTGATTCTTTCAGGAGGCTGCCGTCCGGCAGTCTCATAAGCCAATCGGATGATGCTTTTAAGCCAAAAGGAAAGAGAGGTAGAAGTTGCTTTTTGACCTCTCCTTTTACCAGAATAGACGACAAACAGAGAAGAAGTTTGTCTGAACTCTTTTGTAGCTTCTAAGTAGAATTTTAGAGCACAGACTACATCTAAATTGTGTAGCAAACGTTCCTTCTTTGAAACTGGATTCGGACACAAAGAAGGTACAACTATCTCCTGATTAATATTTTTGTTGGAAACAACCTTTGGTAGAAAACCAGGCTTAGTACGCAAAACAACCTTATCTGAATGGAACACCAGATAGGGCGGAGTACACTGTAGAGCAGATAACTCAGAAACTCTTCTAGCAGAAGAAATAGCAACCAAAAACAAAACTTTCCAAGATAACAACTTAATATCTATGGAATGTAAAGGTTCAAACGGAACCCCTTGAAGAACTGAAAGAACTAGATTTAAACTCCAGGGAGGAGTCAAAGGTCTGTAAACAGGCTTGATCCTAACCAAAGCCTGAACAAATGCTTGAACATCTGGCACAACTGCCAGTCGTTTGTGTAGTAAGACAGATAAAGCAGAAATCTGTCCCTTTAGAGAACTCGCAGATAATCCTTTATCCAAACCTTCTTGTAGAAAGGAAAGAATCTTAGGAATTTTTATCCTATTCCATGGGAATCCCTTGGATTCACACCAGCAGATATATCTTTTCCATATTTTATGGTAAATCTTTCTAGTTACCGGTTTTCTGGCTTGAACCAGAGTATCTATCACAGAATCTGAAAACCCACGCTTTGATAGAATCAAGCGTTCAATCTCCAAGCCGTCAGCTGGAGGGAGACCAGATTTGGATGTTCGAATGGACCCTGAACAAGAAGGTCCTGTCTCAAAGGTAGCTTCCATGGTGGAACCGATGACATATTCACCAGGTCTGCATACCAAGTCCTGCGTGGCCCTCTCCTGTTTGATCCTGGCTACCAGCCTGGGAATGAGAGGAAACGGTGGAAACACATAAGCTAGGTTGAAGGTCCAAGGCGCTACTAGTGCATCCACTAGAGTCGCCTTGGGATCCCTGGATCTGGACCCGTAGCAAGGAACCTTGAAGTTCTGACGAGACGCCATCAGATCCATATCTGGAATGCCCCATAGTTGCGTCAACTGGGCAAAGATCTCCGGGTGGAGTTCCCACTCCCCCGGATGGAATGTCTGACGACTCAAATAATCCACTTCCCAGTTTTCCACACCTGGAATGTGGATCGCAGATAGGTGGCAGGAGTGATCCTCCGCCCATTGTATTATTTTGGTCACTTCTTTCATCGCCAGGGAACTCCTTGTTCCCCCCTGATGATTGATATACGCAACAGTCGTCATGTTGTCTGATTGGAATCTTATGAATCTGGCCTTTGCAAGCTGAGGCCAAGCCCTGAGAGCATTGAATATCGCTCTTAGTTCCAGAATGTTTATCGGGAGAAGAGACTCTTCCCGAGACCATAGTCCCTGAGCTTTCAGGGATTCCCAGACCGCGCCCCAGCCCACTAGACTGGCGTCGGTCGTGACGATGACCCACTCTGGTCTGCGGAAGCTCATTCCCTGGGATAGGTGGTCAAGGGTTAGCCACCAACGGAGTGAATCTCTGGTCTTCTGATCTACTTGAATCACTGGAGACAAGTCTGTATAGTCCCCATTCCACTGTTTCAGCATGCACAGTTGTAATGGTCTTAGATGAATTTGCGCAAAAGGAACTATGTCCATTGCTGCAACCATCAACCCTACTACTTCCATGCACTGAGCTATGGAAGGACGTGGAACAGAATGAAGAACTTGACAAGCACTTAGAAGTTTTGACTTTCTGACATCTGTCAGAAAAATCCTCATTTCTAAGGAATCTATTATTGTTCCCAAGAAGGGAACTCTTGTCGACGGAGACAGAGAACTTTTTTCTATGTTCACCTTCCATCCGTGAGATCTGAGAAAGGCCAGAACGATGTCTGTATGAGCCTTTGCTTTTGAAAGGGACGACGCTTGTATTAGAATGTCGTCCAAGTATGGTACTACTGCAATGCCCCTCGGTCTTAGAACCGCTAGAAGGGACCCAAGTACCTTTGTGAAAATCCTTGGAGCAGTGGCTAACCCGAATGGGAGGGCCACAAACTGGTAATGTTTGTCCAGAAATGCGAACCTTAGGAACTGATGATGTTCTTTGTGGATAGGAATATGTAGGTACGCATCCTTTAGATCCACGGTAGTCATAAATTGACCTTCCTGGATAGTAGGTAGAATCGTTCGAATGGTTTCCATTTTGAACGATGGCACCCTGAGAAATTTGTTTAGGATCTTTAAATCCAGAATTGGTCTGAAAGTTCCCTCTTTTTTGGGAACTACGAACAGATTTGAGTAAAATCCCATTCCTTGTTCCGTCATTGGAACTGGGTGTATCACTCCCATCTGTAACAGGTCTTCTACACAATGTAAGAACGCCTGTCTCTTTATTTGGTTTGAGGATAAGTGAGACATGTGGAACCTTCCCCTTGGGGGTAGTTCCTTGAATTCCAGAAGATAACCCTGAGAAACTATTTCTAGCGTCCAGGGATCCTGAACATCTCTTGCCCAAGCCTGAGCAAAGAGAGAGAGTCTGCCCCCCACTAGATCCGGTCCCAGATCGGGGGCTACTCCTTCATGCTGTTTTGTTAGCAGCGGCAGGCTTCTTGGCCTGCTTACCCTTGTTCCAGCCTTGCATCGGTTTCCAGGCTGATTTGGTCTGTGAGGCATTACCCTTTTGCTTAGAGGATGCAGAATTAGAGGCCGGTCCATTCCTGAAATTACGAAAGGAACGAAAATTAGACTTATTCTTGGCTTTGAAAGGCCTATCTTGTGGGAGGGCGTGGCACTTTCCCCCAGTGATGTCTGAGATAATCTCTTTCAATTCTGGCCCAAAGAGAATTTTACCCTTGAAGGGGATAGTAAGCAATTTTGTCTTGGATGATACATCCGCTGACCAAGACTTTACCCAAAGCACTCTGCGCGCCACAATTGCAAACCCTGAATTTTTCGCCGCTAATCTAGCTAATTGCAAAGCAGCATCTAAAATAAAAGAGTTAGCCAACTTAAGTGCGTGAACTCTGTCCATAACCTCCTCATATGGAGTCTCTCTACTGAGCGACTTTTCTAGTTCCTCGAACCAGAACCACGCTGCTGTAGTGACAGGAACAATGCACAAAATGGGTTGAAGAAGGTAACCTTGCTGTACAAAAATCTTTTTAAGCAAACCCTCCAATTTTTTATCCATAGGATCTTTGAAAGCACAATTATCCTTGATAGGAATAGTAGTGCGCTTGTTTAGAGTAGAAACTGCCCCCTCGACCTTAGGGACTGTCTGCCATAAGTCCTTTCTGGGGTCGACCATAGGAAATAATTTCTTAAATATAGGAGGGGGAACAAAAGGTATGCCGGGCTTCTTCCACTCCTTATTCACTATGTCCGCCACCCGCTTGGGTATAGGAAAAGCGTCGGGGTGCACCGGAACCTCTAGGAACTTGTCCATCTTGCATAATTTTTCTGGAATGACCAGGTTGTCACAATCATCCAGAGTAGATAACACCTCCTTAAGCAGTGCGCGGAGATGTTCTAATTTAAATTTAAATGTCACAACATCAGGTTCAGCCTGTTGAGAAATTTTTCCTGAATCTGACAAAACCTCCCTCATGGCCCCTTCAGATTGGTGTGAGGGTATGACAGAACAATTATCATCAGCGCCCTCCTGCTCTTCAGTGTTTAAAACAGAGCAATCGCGCTTTCTCTGATATGCAGGCATTTTGGATAAAATATTTGCTATGGAGTTATCCATTACAGCCGTCAATTGTTGCATGGTAATAAGAATTGGCGCGCTAGAAGTACTAGGGGCCTCCTGCGTGGGCAAAACTGGTATAGACACAGAAGGAGATGATGTAGAACCATGTCTACTCCCTTCATCTGATGAATCATCTTGGGCAACTTCATTATCTGTGACAGTACTGTCCTTACTTTGTTTGGACGCTATGGAACAATTATCACATAATTTTGAAGGGGGAGACACATTGACTTTCATACATATAGCACATAGCTTATCTGAAGGCACAGACATGTTAAACAGGCTTAAACTTGTCAGTAAAGCACAAAAACCGTTTTAAAACAAAACCGTTACTGTCTCTTTAAATTTTAAACAGAGCACACTTTATTACTGAATATGTGAAAAAATATGAAGGAATTGTTCAAAATTTACCAAAATTTCACCACAGTGTCTTAAAGCATTAAAGGTATTGCACACCAATTTTCAGAGCTTTAACCCTTAAAATAACGAAACCGGAGCCGGTTACAGTTTTAACCCCTCTACAGTCCCAGCTACAGCCTTTGCTGCAACTTTACCAAGCCCAGAGGGGAATACGATACCAAATGACGCCTTCTAGGAACTTTTCCAACTATCTTCAGATCCTCGCACATGCATCTGCATGTCTTGCTCTCAAAAACAACTGCGCAGTAATGGCGCGAAAATGAGGCACAGCCTACAACTGGGAAGGCCCTTCCTGACTGGAAAAGGTGTCTAACATAGTGCCTGACGTTAAAAAACGTTCCCCAAGTTTATAAGTGTGAAATACCAGCATAAACATGTATAAAATGCCCAAATAAAGCAATCGATTTTGCCCATAAAAGTGTCTACCAATTTTATAGCCCATATTAAGCCCTTTATTCTGCTTGAGACTAAGAAAATGGCTTACTGGTCCCCATGAGGGGAAATGACAGCCTTCCAGCATTACACAGACTTGTTAGAAATATGGCTAGTCATACCTTAAGCAGAAAAGTCTGCTAACTGTTTCCCCCAACTGAAGTTACTTCATCTCAACAGTCCTATGTGGAAACAGCAAAGGATTTTAGTTACTGTCTGCTAAAATCATCTTCCTCTCACAAACAGAATTCTTCATCTTTTTCTGTTTCAGAGTAAATAGTACATACCAGCACTATTTTAAAATAACAAACTCTTGATAGTAGAATAAAAAACTACAACTAAACACCACATACTCTTAACCATCTCCGTGGAGATGTTGCCTGTGCAACGGCAAAGAGAATGACTGGGGTGGGCGGAGCCTAGGAGGGACTATATGGCCAGCTTTGCTGGGACTCTTTGCCATTTCCTGTTGGGGAAGAGATATTCCCACAAGTAAGGATGACGCCGTGGACCGGACACACCAATGTTGGAGAAAAGAGCATGCATCAAGTATTTGATTCCACTTTTTGATGACGTCCATATGATTAACCAAAAATGAGGGGAATTTTCTTATCCTTAACCCTCTAGGGATCCTTTTTTGTTGTTTATATAACAGAAAAGTTTTTATGTCTAAATCTAATTTTATGTCTTTTCTTCTCAGTTCATCCATTATAAAAAATAGCCCATCCAAAGTGTTCTCATTCTCTTGTAAGATAGTGTCTACTTCCTGGTCATAGACCTGTAGTGTTGCCTCTAAATCTTTGAAGACAAATCCTTGTAATGGTTCTGTCATATTTACTGCGTTAGTAAGTTGCAATATGCTGAAAAAAACTAGTGTCTCAAAAAACTAATAGACCACTGGCATAATCATGTCCAGAAATTGGTCACACAGTTTTATAGATAGAATCCTAGTAAACATGTATACCCCTTTAAATACTTGTTGTAACTGCTGTGATGCTGTCCAATGTAAGTCCTTTATCACACACTAATGTAAGACGCTTCCTATGCTCCACGGTGTAATCACTTTGAAATACCCCTATGTGTCTTGCAGCCACTACTATAGACTTGTCACAATTTTGTACAGAGAGAATGTGGCGCATACCAGTCCTGGGGGTCTGTGTATGTCCGTGTATGTTGAGCTGCGTAGCTTCAGCGTGTCTCCTGTATCCGGGAAAAAGCCCAGCCGATACGCCTCCGTCCAGGACGCAAAACTCAATACCAAATTCACACAAACTTCCGGGCTTCACATACCTTTTCTTTTAGGTATCAGATGAAATAAAAATAGTAGTACAGAGGGGGTCACGTATTAAAGTAAAAAATATATTTATTAGTATTTGAGACACTAAAAACAAAAATGAGCCTTAGCTCATAGGCCATAGGCTCATAGGCCACTTGGACTGCATACGATCCAATATCAAGCGCCCAACCAAGATGATTTAAACAGAACCAGCCTGACATCCAAGATAGAAGTCATCCTCTGGACCGAAAAACCATCCTCTTGAGAAAAAGAAAGAAGAGAGGTAACAAGTACCCAAACAGGACCAGCCTGTTAGGATACTACATATCTGTACAAACCGCAAAAGAGCAGAGATAACTATACCCAATCAGGACCAGCCCGATATGAAGGATACAACATATCTGTTCAGGGTCAAACGGAAAAATTCTAAATTTCTAGCAGTGTCAGAAAACTGAGAATAATAAACAGAAAAACATATAAGCTCTGACGCTTAAACATAGTCTCGAACATATTGAAGGAACATCACCTGGACCAGAGACAACCTCTAGTTTTTGTAATTATTCTTTTTTCTCTCTCTTTTTTTTTTAAATCGAACTTCCACCGGAAGATTCCATCAATCACGGCATGAAAATCGCTAATTCTAGAATCCCAGAGCGAAAATCTTCCTAAGAAGAATTTCAACATAATCTCACGCTCAAAAAACTAAGGAAAATAAAAACGTATCCTAACCGGATTAGAAAAGAATTTAGTCAAGCGCACACAAGAGATAGCCCAGGGGAAAATGAAACTGACAGGTCCCGCCCCTCATGCGACAATTCCTCAAGAGCTGGGAAACTGATACAAAAACAAAAAATAACAATATAAAGACGACAAGGAATAGGATCACCATCCCTCCAGTCATCTAAACAAGATTGCAATCTGAATCAGCAGACTGAAATTCAGCTGACGGATCAGAAATAGGATCCTCCAACGTCGCCAAAACTTCTCTCAGAAGTACACGAAGGCGATCCATTCTAAATTTAAAGGCAAATTTCACCCCCGTCGGAGTATCTGAGGTCTGCGACCCTGAAGGTAGAACCTCTGAAGCCTCAGAGGACACCAGAAGACTGATCAAACACCAAAGTCCTCTTACATGCCGGACCTTGGGCAGGAGTACACGGATCAAGCCTCCGCTTGCACGTGGCAGGGAGATGCAAATGCGCTAAAGCCAGAGATATGGCCATGCAAGGCCACCTTCAGTAGAAGGTGAAACGGTATGCGGGGCAACCGCCTGTGTAGAACCCGAAGATGTTAGGGAACGCACCGAATCCTCAGAGGTAGATAGTTCAGTGGTCTCTAACGTTCCAGCGTGGGAAGAAGAGAACACTCTATTGCGGCATATGGAACATAATTGAGAGGGCTGGGTTACCCGGGCCTCCTCAGAATATACACAGGTATCAAAATCTGAATCAAAGGAAACCCCCTCTAACATAGCAGAATCCTCCATAACTCCACTAAGTAGATTATAGTAAAAAAACAACTGACACCTTATACACCCCCAATGGCTGGGGCACTCACCATCTCCTATGACCCAGACAGGTATAGATAAAACAGATCCTCTCCACAGTCGCATGGTCAGGAATATGGAAATGGGAAACCAAAAACGTGACCTCACCCGGTCACGTGGTGAAACATGCATGATTCACTCCCGCTAAGAAAAAAGCGTCAGACCAAAAAAATGCGCAGTTCGAAAACCTGTACATTCTGTAAAAGCATATGAGCCCCAAACGTCCCATACACATAAGCAGTCAAAATCACATAACAAACATGATTAAAGCCCCCACTGTTCAATAATTCCCCTCCGGAGATATTAACCCTGGATTCCATAAAGATAAAGGAGTCCCACTGAGACCCTGTCTTCTAACATTACATGTATGTAAAAATTGAAACAATCTTACGGGAATCTATGCCGTGGAACAGCAACACGGTCCTTCAAGTTTGACAGATTGTAGCAGCACTTCTGACATGGACTTGAGTGCAGAAAAGCAGGCAGCAAAACTCATCAACGCTGATTGCTTTTGGAGCTGTTAACATGCATCTCCGGACTCTAACTTTCATTAATGTTCTCACTGAGAGGCTGATACTGGAGATAAACAAATTATAATGAATTATCATTCAATATACCTAAAGCATACGTTCCACTGTAGGTGATTTAATACTCTAGTTACTACATGTATACCCTATCTGTTAACCCCTTAACAACACACGTCGTACAGGGTACGTCTTACACAAACTGGTCGTTAAAGATCAACAACGTATCCTGTACGTCGTTAGGGGTTTAAAGCGGCTGGAAGCGATCCTGATCACTTCCAGTTGCTTTCAAGGTATTTCCTGTGATGCCTCGATATTGAGGCATCACTGCAATACTGGCCCTCTCTGCAAAGGCCAGCGATGGTGCAGATAGTTAGTGGGTGGGTGTAGCTGCAGGGAGGCGGCCAATCGTTGGGCAAGTTCCGGTGACGAAACCGGCCACTGTTCTGGGAAGGTGTGTGGGAGCTTGCGAGGGGGGGCACGTCTGATCGGTGGGAGAGGGAGGAGGGGAAATGTTGTTGGGAATCGGATCTGGGAGGGGGGAGGATATTGAGGGGGGCAGCTACACTACGGAAAAATGGGGAAAAATTTAAAAAAAAATTAAAAAAAAGCTAATTTGTTAAGAAATTGGGTACTGGCAGGCAGCTGCCAGTACCTCAAATGTCCACAAATAGGAAGAGGGGGAGGGGAAGAGAGCTGTTTGGGGGGATCATGGAGGTTGGGGGGTTATGGGGGAACATACACTGCAGGAACTATTTATTTATTTTAGAAAAATGCTTAAAAAAAAGTACTTGCCAGTGGCGGTGACAATTGTGGGATGGGGGAGGGAATAGAGCTGTTTGTGAGGGGTCAGGGAGTGATCAGGGGATGGGATGTGTCAGGTGGGAGACTGATCTCTACGCTAAACTAAAATTAACCCTACAAGCTACCTAATTAACCCCTTCACTGCTGGGCATAATACAAGTGTAGTGCGCAGCAGCAAAGCCATATATATCTACTATTTCTGAAGAAAGAGTATCCCAGATAAGCATTTACAACCATTTGTGCCATAATTGCACAAGCTGTTTGTAAATAATATCAGTGAGAAACCTAAAGATTGTGAAAAAGTTAGCAATTTGTTTTATTTGATCGCATTTGACGGTGAAATGGTGGCATGAAATATACCAAAATGGGCCTAGATCAATACTTTGGGTTGTCTACTAAAAAAAAAATATACAAGTCAAGGGATATTCACGGATTCCTGACAGATATCATTGTTACAACGTAACTATCGCTAATTTTGATTAAAAAAAATGGTTTGTAAATAGCAAAGTGCTACTTGTATTTATTGCCCTACAACTTGCAAACAAATCAAGTGGGTATTTCTAAACTCACAAAATTTTTTAGAAACTATTAAGCATGGTTGTTTTTTGGTGGTTGTAGATGTGTAACAGATTTTGGGGGTCAAATTTAGAAAAAGTGTTTTTTTTTTCAATTTTTCCATCATATTTTTCTTTTTTTTTTATAGTAAATTATGATATGATGAAGATAATGGTATCTTTCAAAAGTCCATTTAATGGCAAGAAAACCAATATATAATATGTGTGGGTACAGTAAATGAGTAAGAGGAAAATTACAGCTAAACACAAACACAGCAGAAATGTAAAAATAGCCCTGGTCCTTAAGTGTAAGAAACTGAAAAATGGCCTTGTCCTTAAGGGGTTAAATTGTAGCACAATAAATGAGCGCGTTAGTGACCAATAGAAGTCATTGAATAAATAATAGTGAATGGATTATTTACATCCTATCACGAGTACAAAAACGTCAAATTGGTCACAATAAAGGTTCAAAGCATTACATAGTAATTTGGATTGTAAACAGTTTGGCCTAATTTTCTAACAGTACTATTATATACCATTTTGTATCTTACATCTACAATAATACTTAAAGCAATTGTTCTATGATATGAGGGGCTGATAAATTCTAACCCTGGTCCACCAACAAATTCTATATCTAGCCTTCCAGCTAAAAAAGGCCTCTCCTTTGTGCACTGTAATATCCGCAGCTTACTACCAAAAATTGATGCACTGCAAGCTTGCTGTTTACAATACAAGCCCAAAATCATTGTGATCTCTGAATCGTGGCTAACCGCAAAAATACCTGACTCTGCCATTGCAATACATGGGTATTCATGCCATAGAAATGATAGAGCAAAGAGAGGAGGCGGCATTGTAATTTATGCTGACAATTCCACAAAGTACACCCCTTACAAAAATCTAGCTCTCCTGCCACCTTTGATTTCCTTTCTGACAAAATTGAGATACCGTGCAGTAAATCAATCATTGTTGCAGGAATCTACCGTCCACCTAGCTCCCCTGTGCATTCCCTTTCTGACATAGCACATCTCCTTAGTGAAATTTTGGTTTTTGGTGATTTTAATATTGATTGGCTGAATCCAAAAAATAATAATTGTCGCTCACTGTTTAAATCTTTGCAGCTAACGCAATTAATCTCCTCCCCAACTCGCATAAACATCAAAAGCCATAATCACACCCTGCTCGACTGGATTCTCTCCACTTCTCTCGACCGAATTCAGGAGGCAGGTGTTCTCCCTAACAATTTCAGTGACCACTGCTTATTATATTGCGTGCGCAAAATAAAGGCAAATAAATCCTCTCCCAAGGTTAAAATCACCAGGTCCTTCAAAAAATGTAATCTTCAATCATTTCTAAATGACATCAAGAACCTCCCCTGGCACAGATTAAACCTAATCCCAGATCTAGATTCTGCAGTTGAATTCTTTCAGTCTGAACTCCTACAAGTTTGGAATTTACATGCCCCACTGCGTAAGGTGAGAGTAAAAGGAGCACACTTGAATTGGATCACAGCTGACCTCATTCAAATGTACCAGTTTCAGGATTTATTGTGGTCAAAATTCAAGCATACTGGCTCTGTGAACGATCACTGTGTATATAGACAATGGCAAAATATATGCACTAAACAAACAAAATTGGCCAAGGCCCAATATTTCTGTGAAAATCTGAACAATAACATTTCAAACCCTAGAAAGTTTTGGAAGCTCATAAATTACTTACAAAATCCACCAATCCACTCCAAACCCTCCACTGTCAATGTGGACAACCAAAATCTGCAACTCCCCTTAGAAGTAGCAAATGCCTTTAATAGTTATTTTGTCGGATGCTCCACCACCCTGATTGACAAATTAATAAATGACACGCATCCTGAAACTACAAATGTGGATCAAGCCCCACTAAATCAGCAAAGGACCAATATAGAGAAGTTCAATTTTAGACTTGTACCCATCAATGAAAAACCAGTCTGGACCTGATCAAATCCCAGCAATGCTGTTGAAGCTCAGTGCACCGGCAATTGCTAAACCTGTCACAACCCTAATTAACGAATCCTTGGTGTCTGGATATATACCCAAACTTTGGAAAACTGCAAGAGTAGTGCCTATCTATAAAAGTGGGGAGTTAACCTTGGTTTCTAACTATCGCCCTATATAATTGCTCCCAGTATTGTCAAAAATCTTAGAAAAATGCGTCCATATGCAACTATGTGAGTATTACCAACAATCTAACTATCTGACCCCTGATCAATCAGGTTTTCGCCCGAATCACTCCACTACAACTGCCCTCCTAAACGTTTGCAACGACATCCAAACTGGCATGGAACAAGGAGACCTAACTGGAGCTATTTTCCATGATTTTGCAAAGGCCTTTGACACAGTAGACCACAACATACTACTGCTCAAACTAAAAAACTCTGGTATTGCTGATTGTCCATTAACCTGGTTTCGATCATATGTATCGGATCGATCTCCATTTCTGACAGAGACTCCCTCCCTCTCCCAGTCACGTGTTCCCCAAGGTTCCATTCTCAGCCCCCTACTATTCACATTATTTATAAATGATCTGCCTAATGTCTGCAAATCCTCAACTGTACACATGTATGCAGATGACACGGTAATCTATACAAACAATTCCAATCTGTCGCAGCTTGAAGCAGTGCTCCAAGATCAATTCACAGAGGTAGAAAAGTGGATCTCAAAAAACAAACTCTTCCTAAACACTGACAAAACTGTCACAATGATCTTTGGAACGGGACCTAAATTACACAAATTACAAAATTTACGCATTAAAACAAAATTCAGTTGCACACTGACCGCAGTCCACTCTTTCAAATACTTGGGTATGTTGTTAGACCCCAATCTTTCTTTTGGCCTCCACATAGAAAAACGTGCATCTAAACTTTATCCAAAACTAAGTGCCGTGTACAGAAACAAATCCTGCTTCAGCCCTACAGTAAAGGAAAAGATTGTACAGCAAATGCTGAAGCCTATCATGGATTACGGGGACGTAGTATATGCACCTGCACCGCAAACTCACCTTAATAAACTTAATACATTGTATAACTCATTCTGCCGCTTTGTGTTACAATGTAACTACAGGACCCACCATTGTGACATGCTAAAAGAACTAAACTGGCTGACGCTGGAATCCAGACGCACCCTCCATCTTTCCTGCCGTGTGTTTAAGAGCCTTTCAGGGAAGCTCCCACCCTACCTGAGCAGAATGCTCTCCCCGGCTATTCCCACCTCCTATAACCTCCGATCCAGTACCAACAAATTATTTAGCTTGCCTCAATACAAAAAGAAAGCAGCTCGATCCTCCTTTTCTTACAGAGCACCACAATTATGGAATAACCTTCCGTACACTTTCAAACCTTCCCCAAGCCTAATATCCTTTAAGAGATCCCTCTGTACATATCTCAAAACAGAATGCACCTATCATGGTTGATTATATATTTCCTACCTGTTCTATGTTAAATTTTTGCATATATTGCGTATTATTGTTTTTGTATTTTATCGTACCCTATTGTATCAATGCAATGTTTTGTGGCCCCAGGACATACTTGAAAACGAGAGAAATCTCAATGTATCCTTTCTGGTAAAATATTTCATAAATAAATAAAATGAACCGTATTGTGTTAATATTTAAATACACTATCTATTTAAGCTATAATGATTACTATAACATTAGAGGGCTCTCTAATATGAAGTATAACTTGTGTGGTATACACAATGAAGATTTGAATCTCAATGTGGTGAAGTTCACATTGGCGACAAATGACAAATAAATTATATGGAATAATCATCCACAATACCTAATACACAAGTCCCACTGTGGGTGATATGATATAATACTCTTGGAACTATATTTTTGCCCTATCTGTTTAAGTATAGCAGAATAAATGAACACATCTGTGACTAATGGATATAATTAAATCAATGATAGTGAATGGATTATTCACATCCGAACACGAGTTGAAATATATAAATTTCAACTTTACATTAGTCATAATATGAACAATGAGTTTAAAGCTTTGCACAAGCTATATTGATTATAGACCATTCGGCTCACTATTCTAACTATGTTGGTGTACAATGTCTTGTATTTCACACCTGTTATAATACATAAAACAATTGTGTTTTGATACGGGTGGTTTATAAGGGCGGTTATGCTCACAATTGATGTAAATAACATCACAGTTAAATTTGACCAATATAATGTTCACTACTAAGGTCTATTAAGTGGATTGTGTTGTGTAAATATCTGATGAGACTATCCTTGTAAGATGTAATGTTTGATACAATATTAGAGGGCTCTCTAATATGGAATATAATTTAGGATTAACCATGTGATCTAATAACTACAATCCGCAATAATTTAGTTTGAATACCTGCTTTCAGACTATATGAATAACAACGTAACTGCGGTTAAAACTTCTGCATACACATTATGTAACCATGGCAACGATTGAGAATTTAAGCCATGGAGATCGGCTTGGCTGGCCCTAATACCCTGACAAAGTCATGTTCCGTAGTGACGAAATGCGTCGGTGGGCGGGGCTAGGAGGGTAGCAAGTGTCACATTTGTTTAGTGTGCATACGGTGGCTATTAAGTTAAACTTGGAATTAACATATTGTAACAAGATATTGTTAAAGCTGATTGAATTTGATACATGATTATTATCCAGTGGAGACACTAAACGCCCTGTATGTGTGATGCGTAACTAGTTGTAGGGACACTAGTCAGAAATCGGCTGGCTGGGTAACCCCCACAAAGCTTTCAAGCAGGAGAACACCTTTGAGCACATAGGAGTGCCTGTATTCAAAGTTTGAATACTTGTTCTACCCCTATTACTTATTGATAGCACGCATTATATCACCTACGCACACCGTCTAGCTACCAGGCCTAACTTTATGTTTTTAACTTAGTGTTGGGTAATATGCGAATATGAGGATTGGTTGTGATATACCCATTCCTAATACCCAATTTTAGATCAATGTTGTGTCCGTGTTCTAATTTTCAATAAAGTTTTATAATTTTAATCTACTACTGGTATCTATATTAAAAGGATATTGTTTTCTGCATTGCTGTATCTGTGTCAAAGACAAATTGCAGAGGAAACATATTTTGAAGAAGGGGACTTTGAATTTCAGTTTTAAAACCAATATTAACCCATTATCATTTCAATCTAATTTAACAGCTTCTGGCATTATAATAATCCTAATATACTTTTTACCACTAAGCTTTTATCTCAATGTATGTGGTTGCCTTTTTTTGCTATTTTTTTGATTATCCATGTGGATGTTTGAATGTGTGAATGTGGATATTTATGTTTGACTGTGTGTGGATGTGCATATGGATGACTATATGTACCTGTGTGGTTGTGTGCATGTGAATGTCTATGGGTGCCTCTGTATGTGTCGTGACAGTGAGACATGAAAGGTTGCACTTAATTTGGTGACAGGACACATTTTAGAATTTCGCTCTGGGAGTCAGATTCTCTAGAAACAGCCCTGCTCAGGAGTCAAAGAAGATTGCCATTCTGGAGCAGACTTTAACAATGTATTTGACCTCTGCAAACGGAGACAAGCAGTAGTGCAATTAAACATTTTCTGAGGTGAAAGAAGCAGGGATGGATTGCTGTTTGAAAGCCCTAGACTACATGTGACAGCATAAAAAACTGATCACAAGGTTTAGAAGCTGTGTTGTGAAAATTGTAACTAATAATAAAATTATTCCAACCTAATAGTTCAACATTTATGTTTGAGAAATATTCCTGTTTATTGTGAAATACCATAACAGGTCCTAAAAAGCCCTGATGAAGAGAAACTGTACACCCATGAAACATTGTGAGCATTCTGAGGGCCTGAATTTGTATCACACAATAAATGAAAAGATGTGTCTTACATAAACATTGCACTAGCAATAAAACTCCAATTGAGAGTGTACAGTCCTATGTTTCATATATAATACGTTCATAGACGGAGCCCCAAGAATGTACGAAAAAAAACAGATGTATAAACGGAATGACCAAACTTACACAATTCCAAAGTCCACTCTGCAGGTCTGGAAGTGAAGCATGTCAGTCAATGCTGTGGTGCCTTTCTTCTAATGCCATTCTTGCATGGTCATTTACGATAGAAATTACATGTAAAGTCATCCACTGTGAGTACAATATAAAGAAGGAAAACAGACACACCTAATGGTCACCTTACATTTTTTAAGGTTTATTCAGTCAGCTTAAAGAACACATTAATGAAGTCTTAAAAAAGTCTAGCACATTTCAGTCATGTGACTATAGACATCATTCACGTCAATGAAAAAGGTCACATCGAAATGCACCAGACTATTTTTGTTAGCCCTAAAGGAGTGCCTCTTATTCACTATGTGCTTTTATTAAGTGATCTATTAGGAGTGACTGTTTTCCCTCTGTAAATCGTACTGTGCTGTCCTGATTATTATTGGTGCTTATGCCGAAGGAGCAGCAAAGACTAACAGTACCTGGGATAAAGTGAAAAGCCTTCCATCGTCCTGTATTGTAGTAATTAACTCAAGATATAAAGCTGAGCATCCCTTTCAAACAAAATTTGAATCACAGATATTGTTATTTTGAAACCATATATTGTATTCTTTTTGAATAAAAGAAAGCAGACAGGTTGTATTCTTTTAAGAAAAAATACTATTTTCTTCATAATAAAAGTGACTTCCATAGGAAATAACACACTGGGAGTTGGGGCTTGATGTTACAATAGGAATGACATTGCCATACATAGTATATACATACAAATCAGTAGCTGAAAATCTGACCCAGGCACATTGTTATTTCTGGTGTCAAGCTATGAAATGCATTTGGACTAAGACTACAATGATCTTTAATAAACATTTTCACCTTGTGAATGGTTGTAGTGAGAAGGCAATTGAAGCACTTCAGTACAGAATATGTGGTGCAAATCATTCCAGCACTGAAGTGGTTATATGGTACAATATAGTCATTTCTTGCAAGAAATAAGATTTAACATACAAAAACAAAACAAAAATGAACAACAACAAAAAAAAAACTAAAGGAATAAACAACATGTAACAAGGAGGTAGCACAGTAATTCTATTAAAATATGTTTAAAAGTCTAGAGACTTTTAGTCCACTTAAAGAAACATAAGGAGTGGTTCAAACATAAATTGGAGAAAAATACTTGTGTTCACAGTGTTTGACAAACAGTATTAACGGCAAAGCTTAGTCACATAAGGATTTGTCAAGGTCATGCTCTTACAAACAGTCCACATCAAAGCTGTGCCACAATAGTAGTAGGAATGTATTCAAATATTGTCTCTTAAAAAGTGAAGTATCTGGCAAACCATTCCTGACGCTGTGGATCTGGGGATGCCACAGGTGACGTTTCAGTCTGGGGAGGGCTATATCCCAGGAAAAGAAAAGAGAGACATGTTATGAAAAGGAGTAAGTGTTGCATGTTGGGAACACAAAGGCAGATAGCGCACCATCAAGGTAAGCAAATGTCCAGCATCCTTATACTTGCACAAGCCAAAACAAATACAGGTTCATTTCTTTGTTTATTGTCCCAGTGTGACATCTCTGTACATCCACTTCATTGTAATACCACAGCAGCACATGTTATATTGCATGGGGGGGGGGCATGTTCATTGGTTAAAAAAGGAGATACATTATTTTAATAAATTAAATAAGCTTATGGCTTAATATATTTTAGCACAAAAAAGTTTTAGTTGTCCCTCTTTTAGCCTCCTTTTTTTCTGTCAGAAAAATCATTGGCGTGAAGTATGTAGCAGTTGTCACATTACAAATAAATGTGAAGCATCACATACTTCATTTAGTAACACAAACACAGTTGTTTCTGAATGAGAGACGAATATTTCATTGTTGTTATCTCATGCAGTGATAATTTGGTAGGATATTTAACAACAAGTGATTTTATCTACAATATGATATTACGTTTTCACACAAGGGAAAGTTGTTTTGTTTCAATGCTTAGTCAAGGGTACAATAAACATCAAAATATTGCAAAGGTGTCCTTGTAAAAAAGCATGCGCAAGGGAATGAAAGCTATCAGCGGTATACATGCAGATTGGTTACTATGGAATCTCACAAAACACATGCAGCCGTGTTGCATGACAGTAATACATGTTGTTGGTAGATTGAAAAAAAATCTCTTTATTTTTTAAACAAAAATTTATACATTTAATTTTTCCCCATAAATTATTATCCTAGTATAAATGTGAAAAAAATACACATAAAATATATTACTTTTGTCACTAGAGGGCACTTTAATAATATAATAAAACCATCCAATCAGAATGAAAATGTTTCTCCTAACATTAAGTTGCTTACAGAACAATTTAAAAGTGCAGATTTGCATAGTTTAAGTAAATGAACATGGCAAAAACATCTTTAGAACATTTAACATTATTTGAGCCCATATATCATAGAGGTTATAAATTGTAGTAACAGAATATTAATAGCCACAGATGTTTTATATTTGTTAAATGAATAAAAACTAGACAAAAACAACATAATAAAACATACAACATGTATTATGTTATTATTGTATATAAATATTTTGCAATTATAGGTATATACAAAATCATGCAATACAATGATGCAAGTGCATAAAATAAAGGTGTCATGAAAATGAATGGGGTTATAAATAGAATACAATATTTCAGTAAATGATAAATAGATTTTGTACAAAAACAAACAAAAAGGAGCTCTATAAAGAGGCAAAATCCTTGCACTTTCATGACAGGATAACATGACTAGTGAGGCCACTCTCACGTCATATAGGTCTGGAAAACACCAATGACAAACCGTTTGATGTGCACACCTCCAACAGGTCTTGCCATGACCAATGACAACCGTGCAGGTAAGGCAATGTTTATACGCCATTCACTTTCTGTCTGGTGGCACATTGCTCACTTCATATTGGTCTTGTCAAGACCAGCGAAAATATGACTGGTGAGGCAGTGCTCACCTAACATAGGTCTTGCTCTCTTTGGGTGGCACGGGTTGTGGAAGAGGCTTGCTGCTGTTGAACTCAATATCGTGGATGGGTGAGTTAGGGATGGGGTCCAGGCGGTTAGGATGTTCCTTTCCCACGCCACCAGACTCCATGGCACTTAGGTTAGGGGCACTCACAAACCTGTTTGTGGACTTATCATTCTTCTTCTTTTGCTGTATTAAAAACAACACACATGAGGAGGGGCCCATATCTGCATATATTTGTGGGAGTACATGAGACAGAATACTTAATTAATCATTACTATGCACAATATATTAAACCTATGAAGAAGGGTCCATCAACCTAAACATTAAAATAAATTGGATAAATATAGTTATTAAAGTGAAAAAACAAGCTTGAAACAAGACTTTATGTGATTACACCAGAAAAATATTTGCTTCTTAAAAAAGAACCAATCACTTATACAACTTTATATGACTTTAAAATCTTACAATATATGTGCCTTAAGGCTAGATTACGAGTTTTGCGTTATGAGCGGTGCGGTACTAACTTGCACGTTATTGTCACCGCTAACTTCCCTACAACGCTGGTATTACAGGTTTATAAAAACCCGGCGTTATCAGGCAAAAAGTGAGCGTAGAGCATAATTGAGCTCCATACCGCACTCCAATACCACCGCTGCTGAAAGCTGGTTTTAGGTGCTCATGCACGATTTCCCCATAGACATCAATGGGGAGAGCCGGCTGAGAAAAAAGTCTAACACCTGCAAAAAAGCAGCGTAAAGTTCAGTAATGCAGCCCATTGATTCCTATGTTTACACCTAACACCCTAACATGAACACCGAGTCTAAACACCCCTAATCTTACACTTATTAACCCCTAATCTGCCGCCCCCGACATCGCCGACACCTACATTATACTTATTAACCCCTAATCTGCCGCTCCGGACATCGCCGCTACTATAATAAACATATTAACCCCTAAACCACCGTACTCCCGCATCACAAACACTAATTAAATATTATTAACCCCTAATCTGCAGCCCCTAACATCGCCGCCACCTACCTACATTTATTAACCCCTAATCTGCCGCCCCAACGTTGCTGCCACTATAGTAAATTTATTAACCCCTAAACCTAAGTCTAACCCTAACGCCCCTAACTTAAATATGATTAAAATAAATCTAAATAAAACCTACTATCATTACCTAAATAATTCCTATTTAAAACTAAATACCTGTAAAATAAACCCTAAGCTAACTACAATATAACTAATAGTTATATTGTAGCTATTTTAGGGTTTATTTTTATTTTACAGGCAAGTTTGTATTTATTTTAACTAGGTAGACTAGTTAGTAAATAGTTATTAATGATTTACTAACTACCTAGCTAAAATAAATACAAATTTACCTGTAAAATAAAACCTAACCTGAGTTACACTAACATCTAACCTTAAACTACAATTAAATAAATTACATTTATTAAATACAATTACCTAAATTACAAAAAAAACAAAAACACTAAATTACACAAAATAAAAAAAGAAATTATCAGATATTTAAACTAATTACACCTAATCTAATAGCCCTATCAAAATAAAAAGCCCCCCCCCCAAAATAAAGAAAAACCCTAGCCAAGCCGGAAGAGGTGGTCCTCCAGACGGGCAGAAGTCTTCATCCAGACGGCATTTTCTATCTTCATCCATCCGGCGCGGAGGGGGTCCATCTTCAAGACATCCGGCGCGGAGCATCCTCTTCAATCGAAGTCTTCTTCCAGAATGAAGGTTCCTTTAAGTGACGTCATCCTAACCTGAGTTACACTAACATCTAACCTTAAACTACAATTAAATAAATTACATTTATTAAATACAATTACCTAAATTACAAAAAAAACAAAAACACTAAATTACACAAAATAAAAAAAGAAATTATCAGATATTTAAACTAATTACACCTAATCTAATAGCCCTATCAAAATAAAAAGCCCCCCCCCAAAATAAAGAAAAACCCTAGCCAAGCCGGAAGAGGTGGTCCTCCAGACGGGCAGAAGTCTTCATCCAGACGGCATTTTCTATCTTCATCCATCCGGCGCGGAGGGGGTCCATCTTCAAGACATCCGGCGCGGAGCATCCTCTTCAATCGAAGTCTTCTTCCAGAATGAAGGTTCCTTTAAGTGACGTCATCCATTTTTTAAGGGTTTATTGGGTGGGTTTTATTTTTAGATTAGGGTTTGGGCACTTGAAAAAGAGCTAAAAGCCCTTTTAAGGGCAATGCCCATCCAAATGCCCATTTCAGGACAATGGGGAGCTTAGGTTTTTTTAGTTAGGATTTTATTTGGGGGGTTGGTTGTGTAGGTGGTGGGTTTTACTGTTGGGGGGTTGTTTGTATTTTTTTTACAGGTAAAAGAGCTGATTTCTTTGGGGCAATGCCCAGCAAAAGGCCCTTTTAAGGGCTATTGGTAGTTTAGTTTAGGCTAGGGTTTTTTTTATTTTATTTTGGGGGGGCTTTTTCTATTTTGATAGGGCTATTAGATTAGGTGTAATTAGTTTAAATATCTGATAATTTCTTTTTTTATTTTGTGTAATTTAGTGGGGTTTTTTGTAATTTAGGTAATTGTATTTAATTTAGGTAATTGTATTTAATTTAGGTAATTGATTTAATTGTAGTGTAAGGTTAGGTGTTAGTGTAAGACAGGTTAGGTTTTATTTCACAGGTAAATGTGTATTTATTTTAGCTAGGTAGTTAGTAAATAGTTAATAACTATTTAGTAACTATTCTACCTAGTTAAAATAAATACAAACTTGCCTGTGAAATAAAAATAAAACCTAAGCTAGATACAATGTAACTATTAGTTATATTGTTGCTAGCTTAGGGTTTATTGTACAGGTATTTAGTTTTAAATAGGAATTATTTAGTTATTAATAGTAGGTTTTATTTAGATTTATCTTAATTATATTAAAGTTAGGGGGTGTTAGGGTTAGATTTAGCGTTAGGTTTAGGGGGTTAATATGTATATTATAGTGGCGGCGATGTCCGGAGCGGCAGATTAGGAGTTAATAAATGTAGGTAGGTGGCGGCGATGTTAGGGGTGTCAGATTAGGGGTTAATAATATTTAACTAGTGTTTGCGATGCGGGAGTGCAACGGTTAATATGTTTATTAAAGTGGCGGCGATGTCGGGAGCGGCAGATTAGGGGTTGATAATTTTATTTTAGTGTTTGCGATACGGGAGGGCCTCGGTTTAGGGGTTAATAGGTAGTTTATGGGTGTTAGTGTACTTTTTAGTTATGAGTTTTATGCTACAGCTTTGTAGCGTAAAACTCATAGCTACTGACTTTAGATTGCGTTACGAATCTTGCGGTATAGGCTGTACCGCTCACTTTTTGGCCTCCCAGAAAAAGCTTGTAATATCGGTGCTATGGAAGTCCTATTGAAAAAAGACTTTACGCAAATTGCGTAAGTTAATTTGCGTTACGGCCAAAAAAGTGTGCGGTACAGCTTTTTTGACAAGACTCGTAATAGTAGTGAAAAAGCAGCGTTATAACCCATAACGCTGCTTTTTCATTCATAATGCAAAACTCGTAATCTAGCCGTTAGTTTCTATACTGCCAGTACTGTATCTAGTTTCTGTCAGCTTCATAATCTAATCATAATTATAGTATCAGGACAGTGGGTTTAATTTTCTATAAACTGGAATTGAATAAGAGAACAAGAACATCACTTACTGGAAAGGACAGACTATATTAATATAGGTATAAATACATACATATATACATACAGATGCAGGGCATTATCGTGCTTGCTTTTGATACTCTTTAAATAGCAGGAGACAATGGGGCCGATTTATCAAGGGCCGAATGGCCCCTGATGCCCCTGTTTCCGCACGAGCCTTCAGGCTCGCCGGAAACAGCAGTTATGAAGCCGCTGTCTTAAGACCGCTGTTCCTTAACTGGTCCGCCGCCTCTGAGTGGCCAACAGCAATCATCCCGATCAGATAGGATCGGGTTGATTGACACCCCCGTGATTTGCCGCTAATCTGCAGGGGGCAGGATTGCACAAACAGTTCACCAGAACTGCTGCAGACAGCGTATGATAAATTGGCCCCATAGGCTTTTTTAAACAATATTTAAGACTACCTTGATAAGCTAACCATGTTAAACTACATTTGAAAGGAACCAAGACATAACCATATCTGATGAATCACCAGAAAAAAAAAAAAATTAAAAGGAAGTATAGAATATTATTGAAATGGTGTTTTTGATACTAAATACTTTTTTCAAATAGAGTGGCTCAGAACATTTTGTTTAGATCAATAAATGCAATAATGTTTTCTATAAAAGATCTAATGCAGTTCTGAGTCAAAGATGAATAATATAATGAGATGCATTTCACTTTATATAAAAATACCATTCCATAAAAGGCTGGTATTATAACAACAGGAATAGTAATAATAATAATAATATAATGAGATGCATTGCACTTTATATAAAAATACCATTCCATAAAAGGCTGGTATTATAACAACAGGAATAGTAATAATAATAATATAATGAGATGCATTTCACTTTATATAAAAATACCATTCCATAAAAGGCTGGTATTGTAACAGCAGGAATAGTAATAATAATAATATAATGAGATGCATTTCACTTTATATAAAAATACCATTCCATAAAAGGCTGGTATTATAACAGCAGGAATAGTAATAATAATAATATAATGAGATGCATTTCACTTTATATAAAAATACCATTCCATAAAAGGCTGGTATTGTAACAGCAGGAATAGTAATAATAATAATATAATGAGATGCATTTCACTTTATATAAAAATACCATTCCATAAAAGGCTGGTATTGTAACAGCAGGAATAGTAATAGTAATAATATAATGAGATGCATTTCACTTTATATAAAAATACCATTCCATAAAAGGCTGGTATTGTAACAGCAGGAATAGTAATAATAATAATAATATAATGAGATGCATTTCACTTTATATAAAAATACCATTCCATAAAAGGCTGGTATTGTAACAGCAGGAATAGTAATAATAATAATATAATGAGATGCTCACATGTATTGCATTTCACTTTATATAAAAATACCATTCCATAAAAGGCTGGTATTGTAACAGCAGGAATAGTAATAATAATAATATAATGAGATGCTCACATGTATTGCATTTCACTTTATATAAAAATACCATTCCATAAAAGGCTGGTATTGTAACAGCAGGAATAGTAATAATAATAATATAATGAGATGCATTTCACTTTATATAAAAATACCATTCCATAAAAGGCTGGTATTATAACAGCAGGAATAGTAATAATAATAATATAATGAGATGCATTTCACTTTATATAAAAATACCATTCCATAAAAGGCTGGTATTATAACAGCAGGAATAGTAATAATAATAATATAATGAGATGCATTTCACTTTATATAAAAATACCATTCCATAAAAGGCTGGTATTGTAACAGCAGGAATAGTAATAATAATAATATAATGAGATGCATTTCACTTTATATAAAAATACCATTCCATAAAAGGCTGGTATTATAACAGCAGGAATAGTAATAATAATAATATAATGAGATGCATTTCACTTTATATAAAAATACCATTCCATAAAAGGCTGGTATTGTAACAGCAGGAATAGTAATAATAATAATATAATGAGATGCATTTCACTTTATATAAAAATACCATTCCATAAAAGGCTGGTATTGTAACAGCAGGAATAGTAATAGTAATAATATAATGAGATGCATTTCACTTTATATAAAAATACCATTCCATAAAAGGCTGGTATTGTAACAGCAGGAATAGTAATAATAATAATAATATAATGAGATGCATTTCACTTTATATAAAAATACCATTCCATAAAAGGCTGGTATTGTAACAGCAGGAATAGTAATAATAATAATATAATGAGATGCTCACATGTATTGCATTTCACTTTATATAAAAATACCATTCCATAAAAGGCTGGTATTGTAACAGCAGGAATAGTAATAATAATAATATAATGAGATGCTCGCATGTATTGCATTTCACTTTATATAAAAATACCATTCCATAAAAGGCTGGTATTGTAACAGCAGGAATAGTAATAATAATAATATAATGAGATGCATTTCACTTTATATAAAAATACCATTCCATAAAAGGCTGGTATTATAACAGCAGGAATAGTAATAATAATAATATAATGAGATGCATTTCACTTTATATAAAAATACCATTCCATAAAAGGCTGGTATTATAACAGCAGGAATAGTAATAATAATAATATAATGAGATGCATTTCACTTTATATAAAAATACCATTCCATAAAAGGCTGGTATTGTAACAGCAGGAATAGTAATAATAATAATATAATGAGATGCATTTCACTTTATATAAAAATACCATTCCATAAAAGGCTGGTATTATAACAGCAGGAATAGTGGATAAAATTAGTTTGTATTGTGCCACAAGCAAAAAGTAAAAACAGTCTTTTTGGAAGAAAAATTGAATGGGGATGTTAACAATAATGGTCATTGTAGCTCAGCTTTTCATTAAAGAGACAGGCAACTCAATTTTAAATAACTTTCCAATTTACTTCTATTATCAAATGTTATTTGTTTTCTTGTTTTGAAAAGCTGGAAGGGAAGTTCAGGAGCGTGCACGTGTCTGTAGCACTATATGGCAGCAGTTTTGTAACAATATTATACATTAGCAAGAACAGTGCTCCAGACATGTGCACACTACCTACCTAGGTATCTCTTCAACAAAGAATAACATGAGTACAAAACAAATTTGATAAATAGTACATTGGAATCTTTTTTTAAATTGTATTCTCTATCTGAATTATGAAATGTTGGGTTTCCTCTCCCTTTAAAGTTGACAATGCTAAAACTCTAGATGGCAGTATTGAGGGCTGCAACCATGGCTGAATTCAGGATTACATTGTGCTCAGAAAGCTCATTTAAAATGGTGTAATATTCTGTGTTTGAAATTTGCTATGAACAGTAGTTTATATAGCTTGCACTTTTAGATCATCTTATGAATAACGTGTTTTGTTTTTTTTGCTTAGCAGTAAGCTGGCAATTAAAGGGAAAGAAAAAGTCAAACATTTTGAACAGAAGCATTTTTCGCTAAATACATTTATTAGCAAAAACGCTTTTGGTAACAAGTTATGACTATTTTAGTGAGATATTTTAATGTGCACATATTGTTCATCCATCTGCCTTCAAACACAGCTCCTGATCAGAAAGCATTTACTATGTTGACAATGACTCAGTTGGCATCATCAATAAACAAATACATAACACAGCCAGCTCTCTGAGCAGGTGCAGTGTTTGAATTAGTGCATGAAGAATATGTATATATGATCAATGCAGCTATCACTGAAACCGTCATAGGGCTAGATTACACTGGCACACTATCATTAGCGTTAACTTGTGCAGGTATTAGAAGTTGAAAGTAAATATGATAGCACAGGTGCAAACTAAGGCCTAGATTTGGAGTTTGGCGTTAGCCGTGAAAACCAGCGTTAGAGGCTCCTAACGCTGGTTTTAGGCTACCTCCGGTATTTGGAGTCACTCAAAATAGGGTCTAACGCTCACTTTTCAGCTGCGACTTTTCCATACCGCACATCCCCTTACGTCAATTGCGTATCCTATCTTTTCAATGGGATCTTTCTAACTCCGGTATTTAGAGTCGTGTCTGAAGTGAGCGTTAGAACTCTAACGACAAAACTCCAGCCGCAGGAAAAAAGTCAGTAGTTAAGAGCTTTCTGGGCTAACGCCAGTTTATAAAGCTCTTAACTACTGTACTCTAAAGTACACTAACACCCATAAACTACCTATGTACCCCTAAACCGAGGTCCCCCCACATCGCCGCAACTCGATTCATTTTTTTTAACCCCTAATCTGCCGACCGCCACCTACGTTATACTTATGTACCCCTAATCTGCTGCCCCTAACACCGCCGACCCCTGTATTATATTTATTAACCCCTAACCTGCCCCCCACAACGTCGCCTCCACCTACCTACACTTATTAACCCCTAATCTGCCGACCGCAAAGCGCCGCCACCTACGTTATCCTTATGTACCCCTAATCTGCTGCCCCTAACACCGCCGACCCCTATATTATATTTATTAACCCCTAATCTGCCCCCCACAACGTCGCCACCACCTGCCTACACTTATTAACCCCTAATCTGCCGACCGGAGCTCACCGCTATTCTAATAAATGTATTAACCCCTAAAGCTAAGTCTAACCCTAACACTAACACCCCCCTAAGTTAAATATAATTTTAATCTAACGAAATTAACTCTTATTAAATAAATTATTCCTATTTAAAGATAAATACTTACCTGTAAAATAAATCCTAATATAGGAATCAGCCAATCAGAATCAAGTTCAATCCGATTGGCTGATCCAATCAGCCAATCAGATTGAGCTCGCATTCTATTGGCTGATCGGAACAGCCAATAGAATGCGAGCTCAATCTGATTGGCTGATTGGATCAGCCAATCGGATTGAACTTGATTCTGATTGGCTGATTCCATCAGCCAATCAGAATATTCCTACCTTAATTCCGATTGGCTGATAGAATCCTATCAGCCAATCGGAATTCGAGGGACGCCATCTTGGATGACGTCCCTTAAAGGAACCGTCATTCGGCTAGTAGGCGTCGGGAGAAGAGGATGTTCCGCGTCGGAGGTCTGCAAGATGGATCCGGAAGAAAGAAGATTGAAGATGCCGTTGATAGAAGACTTCATCCGGATCATGGACCTCTTCAGCTCCCGCTTGGATGAAGACTTCATCCGGATCATGGACCTCTTCAGCTCCCGCTTGGATGAAGACTTCAGCCGGATCATGGACCTCTTCAGCCCCCCGCTTGGGCTTGGATCAGGACATCGGAGGAGCTCTTCAGGACGGATCGGTGAACCTGGTATGGTGAAGATAAGGTAGGAAGATCTTCAGGGGCTTAGTGTTAGGTTTATTTAAGGGGGGTTTGGGTTAGATTAGGGGTATGTGGGTGGTGGGTTGTAATGTTGGGGGGGGGGTATTGTATGTTTTTTTTTACAGGCAAAAGAGCTGAATTCTTTGGGGCATGCCCCGCAAAGGACCCTGTTCAGGGCTGGTAAGGTAAAAGAGCTTTGAACTGTAGTAATTTAGAATAGGGTAGGGCATTTTTTATTTTGGGGGGCTTTGTTATTTTATTAGGGGGCTTAGAGTAGGTGTAATTAGTTTAAAATTGTTGTAATATTTTTCTTATGTTTGTAAAAAATTTTTTATTTTTTGTAACTTAGTTCTTTATTATTTTTTGTACTTTAGTTAGTTTATTTCATTGTAGTTATTTGTAGGAATTGTATTTAATTTATTTATGGATAGTGTAGTGTTAGGTTTAATTGTAACTTAGGTTAGGATTTATTTTACAGGTAATTTTGTAATTATTTTAACTAGGTAGCTATTAAATAGTTCTTAACTATTTAATAGCTATTGTACCTGGTTAAAATAATTACAAAGTTGCCTGTCAAATAAATATTAATCCTAAAATAGCTATAATATAATTATAATTTATATTGTAGCTATATTAGGATTTATTTTACAGGTAAGTATTTAGCTTTAAATAGGAATAATTTATTTAATAAGAGATAATTAATTTCGTTAGATGTAAATTATATTTAATTTAGGGGGGTGTTAGTGTTAGGGTTAGACTTAGCTTTAGGGGTTAATACATTTATTAGAATAGCGGTGAGCTCCAGTCGGCAGATTAGGGGTTAATAATTGAAGTTAGGTGTCGGCGATGTTAGGGAGGGCAGATTAGGGGTTAATACTATTTATTATAGGGTTAGTGAGGCGGATTAGGGGTTAATAACTTTATTATAGTAGCGCTCAGGTCCGGTCGGCAGATTAGGGGTTAATAATTGTAGGCAGGTGGAGGCGACGTTGTGGGGGGCAGATTAGGGGTTAATAAATATAATATAGGGGTCGGCGATGTTAGGGCAGCAGATTAGGGGTACATAGGGATAATGTAAGTAGCCGCGGTTTACGAAGCGGCAGATTAGGGGTTAATAATAATATGCAGGGGTCAGCGATAGCGGGGGCGGCAGATTAGGGGTTAATAAGTGTAAGGTTAGGGGTGTTTAGACTCGGGGTACATGTTAGGGTGTTAGGTGCAGACGTAGGAAGTGTTTCCCCATGGCAAACAATGGGGCTGCGTTAGGAGCTGAACGCGGCTTTTTTGCAGGTGTTAGGTTTTTTTTCAGCTCAAACAGCCCCATTGTTTCCTATGGGAGAATCGTGCACGAGCACGTTTTTGAGGCTGGCCGCTTGCGTAAGCAACTCTGGTATCGAGAGTTGAAGCTGCGTTAAAAATGCTCTACGCTTAAAATGGTGGCCCTGCCCAAACTTCTTTATCCATTACAGATGTTGCCTCTTCTCCTCACTCAAAAAGATGCGACATCTTTGCAAACTGCCATTGGAAACTTTGTTTGGCAGGGCAGAAAACATAGAATAGGCAGGACTCCCTTGTCAATGACAGTGGAAGGAGGGGGGCTCCGTCTTCCTAATATAATATGGTATAACTGGGCGGCTCTCTCTAGATTTGCATTAGACTGGCTGGTAGGGAAAAACTATTATACTGTCCCTGACCTGGAGTCTAACATCATTAAACCACTGCATTTAGCTTATCTGCCTCATGCACATTTGAAATCTCTATCCCCGTTCATTCAAAACCATATATTGTTTAGGGATCCTCTAAGAGCCTGGACCAAGATTTGTAGACTCTGGGGTATACAACGTTCAGCTAGTAAATATCTCCCGATCCAGGGTAATTTGGACTTCCTCCCCGGGTACACCACACAAGCATTTCAGACATGGCAACAATTACAACTCACACGACTGCATCAACTTTTCCGACCCCTGACTCTAGAAATACTGCCCTTCCAAGACCTGAAATCACGTTATAACCTCCCGCACACACACAAGTTTGCATACTTTCAATGCCGACATTACGTATCCACCTTGATTTCAGAGGGACTCCTCTCTGTAGAAGCCTCCAATTTAGATACATTGAGTGCGCTGGCGAAGTTGGGCCCTCTGAGACTGTCACATACATATAACTTACTGATTCGTCACTCTAAGGATCATGTGCTTCATGGCATGGTATCAAAGTGGTCCCATTTTGGGGAGCTAGAGATTGACCCGGTATTGATTACCACAAGTTTCGAGAGGGCACACCAAAGTACTATTTCTGCAAAATTGAGGGAATCACACCTGAAATTCTTACATCAAGCTTACATCACTCCTGGCCTAAGGGCTAAATGGGTTGGAGGAGCACTCAACTCCTGTAGTAAATGCCGCCTTGAATCTCCTGATTGGGTACATCTACTCTGGAGTTGCCCTAAATTACAAAAATTTTGGCAAAAAATTGCGTACTGGCTATCCAAATTAACTAAACAAACTGTGTCCCTCTCGGCACAACATGTGATCTTTCTGACACCTAGAGATCAGACATACAAGCACGACATTTTTTTAAATACCACACTCATGTTAGCTAAACAAATTATCCTGAGAGAGTGGACAGGGGACCGTAACTTACCTTTTCAATACTTACTTAAAACAATTCATGATCAGATGCTGATTGAGCAGGCAGATACTAGGGGGGACCCTGAGAAAAGAGTCAAGAGATTTCTCCTTAAATGGGAGGCCTATTTGCTGCACCTACCTGACATAGTAAGAGATAGGGTTCTGCTTCCTTTTAAAAATAGCCAATATGTTTTAAATGAAAACCTCAGAGGAAATTGGTGTCTATCCACGGATCAGACCCGTGAGTGACCTGCATATCGAGGGAGGGGGACCCGGAGGTACTCTGGGTAAGTATGGCTGCTATATGTTATTTTTTTTTTTCTCCTTCTTTCTTTCTCTTCCTTTCTTCTCTTTCTTTCATTCTTCTTTGTATGTTATTGTCTTTCTTCCTTGCCCTTAGCTAATATGTTTCCTTTCTCGATTTCTCCTTTTTTTTTCATTGGTTGATTGTAAAAAAATGTTCTTAGAAAAAAGTTGAGTCCCAGGACATACATGATGATCACATATACTTATTGTATTCCTTTGCTGGTATGCTTTGATATAACATGCTCTGAAAACTGTTTTGTTCTGCAGGTGACCACTTTGTCACACCTGCATTATTATGACTGCATTTACCATGTATGACTCGGATTCTTTTCTATAAATAAAGTTTTAAAAAAAAAAAAAATGCTCTACGCTCCTTTTTTGGAGCCTAACGCAGCCTTTATGTGGACTCTCAATACCAGAGTTATTTTTATGGTGCGGCCAGAAAAAAGCCGGCGTTAGTTTTTCGGGTTGTTACCGACAAAACTCCAAATGTAGCCGTAAATTTGCTTGTCAGGTTAGCGTGACTGCAGTCCTCATGTAAAAGGTTAGGGCGAAATTAAAAGTTGCACCAAACACAAGATAAGTACATTAACCCCTTAATGACCATCAACGTACCCTGTACATTGCTGGTGTTTGAATGGGGATTGCTTTTCCGGGATGCCTGCAGGAGGGAGGGAGGTCATAATATCACGGTCCTGCCTCTTGCGGCAAGACCTGCGCTATAATGGCCTGAAAAACCCTTAACGACCAGTGACGTACATGGTATGTCGTGGTTGTTAAGAGGTTAAATTAAAGTGTTACACTCCTATATACACTATCTAATAAAAATTATTCATAGAAATATTAATACAAAAAAGTTATAAGGGTTAAAGGGTACATGACAAGGTATTTGAATGGAAAGTGCTATAATGTATACATACTTATACATGTATCAATATATGTATGTATGTATATATACGCACGTATTTATATTTGTGTATACATGTGCATTTATGTGTTTAAATTAATATACATACATATATAAACACATGTATACACAAATATACATATGCATATATATTATGGGGCCTATTTATGAAAGACCTGTCGGACATGATCCGACATTGCGGATCATGTCCGACAGACCTCCCTGAATGCGGAGAACAATACACTCTCCGCATTCAGCATTGCACCAGCAGCTCTTGTGAACTGCTGGTGCAACGCCGCCCCCTGCAGATTCGCAGCCACTCGCCCGCTAGCAGGGGGGTGTCAATCGATCGTATTGAATCGGGTTGAATTGCGGCAATGTCTGTCCGCCTCCTCAGAGCAGGCGGACAGGTTATGGAGCAGCGGTCCATGTGCCGGGTTTCACAAGCACACTAACTTTTTACTTTCAACTTGTCATATGGTACAAGTTTACTTTCAGCTAAATTAGCGCTTAAGCGTGAGCGCTAAATACTGCTCCATTTATAATCTGGCCCCTAATGTTTACTAGAAGCATAAGTGAGTACTGGATGGATACCTTGTTTTAAAACTGAAATGCATATTTGAGCATTTCAAATTTTACATTGATGTGTCTTTTAAAAAAATATATAGTAACAACAAACAGCAGCTAGCTTTCAATAGCTACCCCCTAGGCTATTGGTTACTTACCTTTACTAAAGGATTAATTACACCAACATTGGGACTTGCGTTAAACACTTTGTTGAAATTGGTCTCTCGGTTCACTAGTTCAAGCTGATAAAACTTCTTGTCTTCCTGCAAAGAAAATAAAGTGTAGGTCTTTGTTTCTTTTACACAATCTGACTTTGCATGTCCTGATAATTGCTTTCAAACAGCCCAGTATTAATATTTTAAGCACACATTGTAGGTCTGTAAATGTCTGCATTTAATAATTGATGATGGCAGAAATAATTGATGAACTTTTTGGGAATTTAAAGATCACTGAATTGTTAATGCAGAACCACAGTCGTAATAACATATTAAAATTGTTTGGATAAAAGAAAAAGAAAAACAAAGGAAATTCTTACAATCAATTTCTTGATGAGCTGGTCTCGTTCTGTAACCATGTCTTTTAACTCGGCTATGACTTGAAGGTCTTCTGGTCTTGACTCTCTGTTCTGATATTTTTCATCCATTTCTGTTAGCCTTCAACAAGAAAGGAAATGATTCATTATGAATGATAATATCATTCCATGCTGCAGGGAACCAAGCTGAAGAAGACATGATTTGAAGTGAAATAAATCAAGCACCTGCATTATATGACAGGGCTGTACCTACCACAGCACCCTAAACTGTCACAATATAACAATTACTTCATTTTGAACTGCATGTCCTTTTTTTTTTTTTCAACATAGCCAGCAATGAAGACTGTAAAAGTATATTTACAAGATTTACTCCCATTAAAAACTGATACTATGATGAAAGGTCTATAAGCAGCAGAGAACCGGGCACCAGCAAATATTCACAGCTCAGCATCACAAAAGGGGAAATCAATATAACGTTCCCTTTGTACTTTTCTATAATAGCTGTATATAAGGACTAAACTATTATCCATTAATAGATTTGAGCTACAAGCTCAATAATAATACACGCAAGTGCTGACAATGAAACAGGGTCAGTACTATTTTAGGATGTGTCATAATAAGCAGCCAACGACAAGGCTCGTGCTATACAAGGATGCAATGGTATTAATTAGGGTTCCATTCTATTTAGGTTTACGAGAGCCAGGTTCCTGCTATTGCTCAAGTGTAAGGGGAGGTCACACTAAATACTTGCCACTTTAGCCTATAGAAGCTGTTTTTTCTGATTTATTTGCTGTTTTTTTTAATACTGCAAACAAATATCCTGTATTTTCTGGTTGTATTCTACTAAAGAGCCAGAGCAATCATTACATATGGTCATTATACCATTGCTAAAACAACAAATTTAATGGTGGCCTAAGACTTTTGCACAGTACTGTGTATATATATATATATATATATATATATATATATACACAGGTATATATATATATATATATATATATATATATATATATATATATATATATATATATATATATATATATATATATATATAGATAGATAGATAGATAGATAGATAGATAGATAGATATGTGTGTGCATTGGAGCCATTTGCCGTCAAGTAGCTGAAAACATTTTCTGTAAATATTTTGTATTCCAATGTTCTTCACATAGGGGAATATGTGTAAATAAGTTTTTTCATTTTTTATTACATTTTTTGAGAAAGAAATAACAAAGTTTAAAGCATACAAATACAGGATAAGGACATTACAAGTAATGTTTGACAGTTTTAGAGAAACAAGAATACATGGTTAAGAATAAGCTTGTTTCCGTATCTAAATATGACAATTTAAGTCTTCTATATGTATCTTTAACAAACCTCAAGCCTGCTTTTGGTGGTAAATCAGTGATGAACGTAGGAAATCAGTGATGAACGGATCCCCCAGGTGTCAGTATGACCCATATAGTGTTATATTGGTCATCATTGTACTTATATATTTCTGCTGTTCTCCCAAAATGTAGATAAGACAAGGGGTGTCGTATTAAATAAAGGGCAAAGGGAGAGGGCTTGTTTCTCATCCCAAAAAGATTCTATTATAGAGAAAGAGTCCCTATTTCCTCTAAATACATAAGTTATCTGTTCTAGTTTCAAGGTATAATTGACTAGGCCAATCCATTCTGCTGAGCTAGGGGTATTGAGCTTGTTTCCAATATCTGCGTACCAGTTTTTTGGCTGTATTAAAGGGACACTGAACCCAAATTTTTTATTTCATGATTCAGATAGAGCATGCAATTTTAAGCAACTTTCTAATTTACTTCTATTATCATTTTTTCTTTGTTCTCTTTCTATCTTTATTTGAAAAAGAAGACATCTAAGCTAAGGAGCCAGTAATTTTTTGGCTCAGAACCACGGACAGCACTTGTTTATTGGTGCTGTCCAATCAGCAAGGACAACCCAGGTTGTTCACCAAAAATGGGCCGGCATCTAAACTTACATTCTTGCTTTTCAAATAAACATACCAAGAGAATGAAGACAATTTGATAATAGGAGTAAATTAGAAAGTTGCTTAAAATTTCATGCTCTATCTGAATCACTTCTTTGAAGACTGCTGATTTGCATTCTCAATTCCTTGGATATCTTTTTATATCCCTTTCCTGTTTTATACAGTTCAACTACGTTTTCCCGCAGATCCTTTGACAATTCTTTTGCTTTCCCCATGACTCAGAATCCAGAATGGTCAGTGCAGCACTGGATGAAAGATGCAAGGGTCTGTCAGGAGTCCAGAAACTCATTGACCTTTTATACACACACACTAATTACAAGCAAACAGATCACAGGTGAGGATGGTTACCTTTAATACCCATTCAAACTTTTTTGTGTCAACTTGTGTGCATGTTATCAGGCCAAAATCGCCAGGGTATGTAAACTTTTGATCAGGGTCATTTGGGTAGTTTCTGTTGTCATTATGATTTAAAAAGAGTAAGCACAGTTGATTGATAATAAATGGCTCAAATAAACATACCAAGAGAATGAAGACAATTTGATAATAGGAGTAAATTAGAAAGTTGCTTAAAATTTCATGCTCTATCTGAATCACTTCTTTGAACACTGCTGATTTGCATTCTCAATTCCTTGGATATCTTTTTATATCCCTTTCCTGTTTTATACAGTTCAACTACGTTTTCCCGCAGATCCTTTGACAATTCTTTTGCTTTCCCCATGACTCAGAATCCAGAATGGTCAGTGCAGCACTGGATGAAAGATGCAAGGGTCTGTCAGGAGTCCAGAAACTCATTGCCCTTTTATACACACACACTAATTACAAGCAAACAGATCACAGGTGAGGATCGTTACCTTTAATACCCATTCAAACCCCTTTGTGTCAACTTGTGTGCATGTTATCAGGCCAAAATCGCCAGGGTATGTAAACTTTTGATCAGGGTCATTTGGGTAGTTTCTGTTGTCATTATGATTTAAAAAGAGTAAACAGTTGATTGATAATAAATGGCTTCAGCCAAACATTAACCATGAGTGAAAGAAAAGTTTTTGTGTTATCATTCATATTCTCTGAAAAATGGCCAAGAAATCATAAATTCTGCCAGGGTATGTAAACTTATGAGCACAACTGTATATATAGAAATTTGTATTTAAGAATAAATAGAACATATTCTGCTATTTCAAGAACATTTGAATGTGAAATATTCATATTTCATATTGGGTTAGCTGTTAAATGCAATCGGGTTTGGGTGAGAGTAGAGTGTTATTTTTCCCCCTCTCAATTTTGGTGCTCTATTGAAGTCTATGGGGAAATACGTTTACACATTCGTAATATTGGATGTTCGGCTTTTTGTGCACGTCAGGTTATCGCTTGTGTGAAAATGTTTTACTTTCAACTTGTAAAACGCGTGCTATCTGAAGCAGGCAAAAAACTTACTTCTAGCGACGTTAAAGCGCGAGCAGGAGCACTAATTTGTGTGCCACTCATAATTTAGTCGTATGTGTGATGATGTCCAAAAGTAGCCTCTTTGATACAGAAGGTATGATAAACTCTTTTTCAGTTTTATTTTACAGGCAAAATGTTTTATACTAAATAGTAACTGGAATGACTAGTTATAAGTATATGAGTTTGCATTAAAGTGAATGTAAATTTTGATGCTTAAGTGCTCGTTTTTTAAAAATTTGATTAAAAACAGGCGCACTTTAATTCATCAAAATTTACATTTCACTCGTGTTGTGAAAAAATACTTACCATTTAATCTTGACAGCCGCTCCAGCTTCCTCCGCCCGTCGCAAAGCCTCTTTCTGGGTCTAAAATGAGGAATCCGGCTTCCTCCAATCACGGCGTTGAATCAGACACTGATTCCCCCGGGGCGGGGAAGCCATGATTGGAGGATGACCCATCCATCATTTCTGACGACAGAAATGGCTTGCGACGACCGGGGGAAGCTGGAGCGGCTGTCAAGTTTAAAAGGTAAGTTTTTTTTCACAACGAGTGAAAAAGCCCCTGTTTTTAATCAAAATTTTAAAAACTGGGCACTTTTGCATCAAAACTTACATTAACTTTAATTGTTATACTGTTGATATATACTCATGCAATAATTAATGTCTATCTAAGTGTATAAGGTAGATATGATTGCTTTACAATTTACCTTTTTATATTTTCAAAATTAAAACCCAATAAAAAGAAAAAGATTTAAAAAGAAAATATCTAACATACATTCAGGTATATGAAGAATTATGGATTTCAGTACATTTTCCTCTTGTATACTATACTTTATTATATCATGTAAAATTCAGATGTTTTCCTTCCTTTAAGAAAAAAAAAACCCAACAGTCTCTCAGTGCAAGGATTGCAGACTAAACTTTGTAGTGTTTACATGTCTAGCATAGTCTACATAGTATTTGTTTATAGTCTTTTAAATAAAGAAAACAGAAAGCCTTCTCTTAAGCAGTATGAATATCAGGGTAAACTGAAAAATTGTGTATGTTGTATAAAAACTCTACTTACACCTTAGAACAAAACGTTAAGGTATTTTTGAGTTGAGGTAACTTGAAATGAATTTCTTTATTTTTAATTGTGGTCTCATCATCAGATCTATATACCAGTGACTATATACAGTTGTGCTCATAAGTTTACATACCCTGGCAGAATTTATGATTTCTTGGCCATTTTTCAGAGAATATGAATGATAACACAAAAACTTTTCTTTCACTCATGGTTAATGTTTGGCTGAAGCCATTTATTATCAATCAACTGTGTTTACTCTTTTTAAATCATAATGACAACAGAAACTACCCAAATGACCCTGATCAAAAGTGTACATACCCTGTTGATTTTGGCCTGATAACATGCACACAAGTTGACACAAAGGGGTTTGAATGGCTATTAAAGGTAACCATCCTCACCTGTGATCTGTTTTCTTGTAATTAGTGTGTGTGTATAAAAGGTCAATGAGTTTCTGGACTCCTGACAGACCCTTGCATTTTTCATCCAGTGCTGCACTGACGATTCTGGATTCTGAGTCATGGGAAAAGCAAAAGTATTGTCAAAGGATCTGCGGGAAAACGTAGTTGAACTGTATAAAACAGGAAAGGGATATAAAAAGATATCCAAGGAATAGAGAATGCAAATCAGCAGTGTTCAAACTCTAATAAAGAAGTGGAAAATGAGGGGTTCTGTTGAAACCAAACCACGGTCAGGTAGACAACTGCCAGGAAAATTGTTCGGGATGCAAAGACAAACCCACAAATAACTTCAGGTAAAATACAGGATATGTGGTGCGTGTGGCTGTTTCAAGATGCACAATAAGGAGGCAGTTGAAAAAAGATGGGCTGTATGGTCGTGTCGCCAGAAGAAAGCCATTACTACGCAAATGCCACAAAGTATCCCGCTTACAATACGCCAAACAGCACAGAGACAAGCCTCAAACCTTCTGGCACAAAGTCATTTGGAGTGATGAGACCAAAATTGAGCTTTTTGGCCACAACCATAAATGCTACATTTGGAGAGGAGTCAACAAGGCCTATGATGAAAGGTACACCATTCCTACTGTGAAACACGGAGGTGGATCGCTGATGTTTTGGGGATGTGTGAGCTACAAAGGCACAGGAAATTTGGTCAGAATTGATGGCAAGATGAATGCAGTATGTTATCAAACAGAACACCTAATTTTCCACTTCTTGATTAGAGTTTGAACACTGCATTTGCATTCTCAATTCCTTGGATATCTTTTTATATCCCTTTCCTGTTTTATACAGTTCAACTACCTTTTCCCACAGATCCTTTGACAGTTATTTTTCTTTCCCCATGACTCAGAATCCAGAAACGTCAGTGCAGCACTGGATGAAAGATGCAAGGGTCTGTCAGGAGTCCAGAAACTCATTGACCTTTTATATATACACACACACACTAATTGCAAGCAAACAGATCACAGGTGAGGATGGTTACCTTTAATAGCCATTTAAACCTCTTTGTGTCAACTTTTGTGCATGTTATCAGGCCAAAATCACCAGGGTATGTAAACTTTTGATCAGGGTCATTTGGGTAGTTTCTATTGTCGTTATGATTTAAAGAGTAAACACAGTTGATTGATAAGAAAATGGCTTCAGCCAAACACTAACCATGAGTGAAAGAAAAGTTTTTGTGTTATCATTCATATTCTCTGAAAAATGGCCAAGAAATCATAAATTCTGCCAGGGTATGTAAACTTATGAGCACAACTGTATGGAAAGTGTGGTCTAGAAGTCCTAGGTTTAGGCAATGCTTCCCTGTTAATATAATTTTGCAACAACAAAAAAAGACAAAACAAAAAGTCCAAACCAATATATCTTAATAAAAATTTGCTAGGAAAAATAGGAAACAAAAATATGCCACTTCATTTATTTAAAGGGACACTGAACCCAATTTTTTTTCTTTCGTGATTCAGATAGAGCATGAAATTTTAAGCAACTTTTTAATTTACTTCTATTATCAAATTTTCTTTATTCTCTTGGTATCTTTATTTGAAATGCAAGAATATAAGTTTAGATGCCACCAATAAAAAGTGCTGTCCACAGTTCTGAACTAATAAAAAAAGCTTAGATGCCTTCTTTTTCAAATAAAGATAGCAAGAGAACGAAGAAAAATTGATAATAGGAGTAAATTAGAAAGTTGCTTAAAATTGCATGCTCTATCTGAATCACAAAATATTTTCTTCTGTTAAGTGTGATCAGTCCACGGGTCATCATTACTTCTGGGATATTACTCCTCCCCAACAGGAAGTGCAAGAGGATTCACCCAGCAGAGCTGCATATAGCTCCTCCCCTCTACGTCACTCCCAGTCATTCTCTTGCACCCAACGACTAGATAGGATGTGTGAGAGGACTATGGTGATTATACTTAGTTTTATATCTTCAATCAAAAGTTTGTTATTTTAAAATAGCACCGGAGTGTGTTATTACCTCTCTGGCAGAGTTTGAAGAAGAATCTACCAGAGTTTTGCTATGATTTTAGCCGGAGTAGTTAAGATCATATTGCTGTTCTCGGCCATCTGAGGAGTGAGGTAAACTTCAGATCAGGGGACAGCGGGCAGATGAATCTGCATAGAGGTATGTAGCAGTTTTTATTTTCTGACAATGGAATTGATGAGAAAATCCTGCCATACCGATATAATGTCATGTATGTATACTTTACACTTCAGTATTCTGGGGAATGGTACTTCACTAGAATTACACTGTAAGAAATACATAAAGCTGTTTAATAACTAGAGATTATGTTTAACGTTTTTGCTGGAATGTAAAATCGTTTTCATTTGCTGAGGTACTGTGTGAATAAATGTTTGGGCACTATTTTTCCACTTGGCAGTTGCTTAATCTGTTTTTCTGACAGTTTCTGTTCTCCCTCACTTCTGTGTGTGAGGGGGAGGGGCCGTTTTTTGGCGCTTTTACTATGCATCAAATATTTCAGTCAGCAACTCATTGTATTCCCTGCATGATCCGGTTCATCTCTACAGAGCTCAGGGGTCTTCAAAACTTATTTTGAGGGAGGTAATTTCTCTCAGCAGAGCTGTGAGAATTATAGTTTGACTGAGATAAAAAACGTTTATTCTGTAATTTGTTTCCTGCTTTCAGAATTTGTTATCTTTGCTAATGGGATTAAACCTTTGCTAAAGTTGTGTTGTTTACAAGGATTGAGGCTATAACTGTTTCAATTTATTAATTTTCAACTGTCATAGATCTTCTGTGCTTCTTAAAGGCACAGTACGTTTTAATATTATTCTAATTGAATTGTATTTCCAAGTTGCAAGTTTATTTGCTAGTGTGTTAAACATGTCTGATTCAGAGGATGATACCTGTGTCATTTGTTGCAATGCCAAAGTGGAGCCCAATAGAAATTTATGTACTAACTGTATTGATGCTACTTTAAATAAAAGTCAATCTGTACAAATTGAACAAATTTCACCAAACAACGAGGGGAGAGTTATGCCGACTAACTCGCCTCACGTGTCAGTACCTACATCTCCCGCTCAGAGGGAGGTGCGTGATATTGTAGCGCCGAGTACATCTGGGCGGCCATTACAAATCACATTACAGGATATGGCTACTGTTATGACTGAGGTTTTGGCTAAATTACCAGAACTAAGAGGTAAGCGTGATCACTCTGGGGTGAGAACAGAGTGCGCTGATAATATTAGGGCCATGTCAGACACTGCGTCACAGGTGGCAGAACATGAGGACGGAGAACTTCATTCTGTGGGTGACGGTTCTGATCCAAACAGACTGGATTCAGATATTTCAAATTTTAAATTTAAACTGGAAAACCTCCGTGTATTACTAGGGGAGGTGTTAGCGGCTCTGAATGATTGTAACACAGTTGCAATACCAGAGAAAATGTGTAGGTTGGATAAATATTTTGCGGTACCGACGAGTACTGAGGTTTTTCCTATACCTAAGAGACTTACTGAAATTGTTACTAAGGAGTGGGATAGACCCGGTGTGCCGTTCTCACCCCCTCCGATATTTAGAAAAATGTTTCCAATAGACGCCACCACAAGGGACTTATGGCAAACGGTCCCTAAGGTGGAGGGAGCAGTTTCTACCTTAGCTAAGCGTACCACTATCCCGGTGGAGGATAGCTGTGCTTTTTCAGATCCAATGGATAAAAAGTTAGAGGGTTACCTTAAGAAAATGTTTGTTCAACAAGGTTTTATATTGCAACCCCTTGCATGCATTGCGCCGATCACGGCTGCAGCGGCATTCTGGATTGAGTCTCTGGAAGAGAACATTGGTTCAGCTACTCTGGACGACATTACGGACAGGCTTAGAGTCCTTAAACTATCTAATTCATTCATTTCGGAGGCCGTAGTACATCTTACTAAACTTACGGCGAAGAATTCAGGATTCGCCATTCAGGCACGCAGGGCGCTGTGGCTAAAATCCTGGTCAGCTGATGTTACTTCTAAGTCTAAATTGCTTAATATACCTTTCAAAGGGCAGACCTTATTCGGGCCCGGGTTGAAAGAGATTATCGCTGACATTACAGGAGGTAAAGGCCATGCCCTGCCTCAGGACAAAGCCAAAGCCAAGACTAGACAGTCTAATTTTCGTTCCTTTCGTAATTTCAAAGCAGGAGCAGCATCAACTTCCTCTGCACCAAAACAGGAAGGAGCTGTTGCTCGCTACAGACAAGGCTGGAAACCTAACCAGTCCTGGAACAAGGGCAAGCAGACTAGGAAACCTGCTGCTGCCCCTAAAACAGCATGAATTGAGGGCCCCCGATCCGGGATCGGATCTAGTGGGGGGCAGACTTTCTCTCTTCGCCCAGGCTTGGGCAAGAGATGTTCAGGATCCCTGGGCGCTAGAGATAATATCTCAGGGATACCTTCTGGACTTCAAATACTCTCCTCCAAGAGAGAGATTTCATCTGTCAAGATTGTCAACAATCCAGACAAAGAAAGAGGCGTTTCTACGCTGCGTACAAGAGCTCTTGTTAATGGGAGTAATCCATCCAGTTCCACGATCGGAACAGGGACAGGGGTTTTACTCAAATCTGTTTGTGGTTCCCAAAAAAGAGGGAACTTTCAGACCAATCCTGGACTTAAAGATCCTAAACAAATTCCTAAGAGTTCCATCGTTCAAGATGGAGACTATTCGGACAATTTTTCCTATGATCCAAGAGGGTCAATACATGACCACTGTAGATTTAAAAGATGCTTACCTTCACATACCGATTCACAAAGATCATTATCGGTACCTAAGGTTTGCCTTCCTAGACAGGCATTACCAGTTTGTGGCTCTTCCATTCGGATTGGCTACAGCTCCAAGAATCTTCACAAAGGTTCTGGGTGCTCTTCTGGCGGTACTAAGACCGCGGGGAATCTCGGTAGCTCCATACCTAGACGACATTCTGATACAAGCTTCAAGCTTTCAAACTGCCAAGTCTCATACAGAGTTAGTGCTGGCATTTCTAAGGTCACATGGATGGAAGGTGAACGAAAAGAAAAGTTCACTCGTTCCACTCACAAGAGTTCCCTTCCTGGGGACTCTTATAGATTCTGTAGAAATGAAGATTTACCTGACAGAGGACAGGCTAACAAGACTTCAAAGTGCTTGCCGCACCCTTCATTCCATTCAACACCCGTCAGTGGCTCAATGCATGGAGGTAATCGGCTTAATGGTAGCGGCAATGGACATAGTACCCTTTGCACGCTTACACCTCAGACCACTGCAACTGTGCATGCTAAGTCAGTGGAATGGGGATTACTCAGACTTATCCCCTTCTCTGAATCTGGATCAAGAGACCAGAAATTCTCTTCTATGGTGGCTTTCTCGGCCACATCTGTCCAGGGGGATGCCATTCAGCAGACCAGACTGGACAATTGTAACAACAGACGCCAGCCTTCTAGGTTGGGGTGCCGTCTGGAATTCTCTGAAGGCTCAGGGACAATGGAGTCAGGAGGAGAGTCTCCTGCCAATAAACATTCTGGAATTGAGAGCAGTTCTCAATGCCCTCCTGGCTTGGCCCCAGTTGACAACTCGGGGGTTCATCAGGTTTCAGTCGGACAACATCACGACTGTAGCTTACATCAACCATCAGGGAGGGACAAGAAGCTCCCTAGCTATGATGGAAGTATCAAAGATAATTTGCTGGGCAGAGTCTCACTCTTGCCACCTGTCAGCAATCCACATCCCGGGAGTGGAGAACTGGGAGGCGGATTTCTTAAGTCGTCAGACTTTTCATCCGGGGGAGTGGGAACTTCATCCGGAGGTCTTTGCCCAAATACTTCGACGTTGGGGCAAACCAGAGATAGATCTCATGGCGTCTCGACAGAACGCCAAGCTTCCTCGTTACGGGTCCAGATCCAGGGATCCAGGAGCAGTCCTGATAGATGCTCTGACAGCACCTTGGGACTTCAGGATGGCTTGCGTGTTTCCACCCTTCCCGTTGCTTCCTCGATTGATTGCCAGAATCAAACAAGAGAGAGCATCAGTGATTCTAATAGCACCTGCGTGGCCACGCAGGACTTGGTATGCAGACCTGGTGGACATGTCATCCTGTCCACCTTGGTCTCTACCTCTGAAACAGGACCTTCTGATACAGGGTCCCTTCAAACATCAAAATCTAACTTCTCTGAAGCTGACTGCTTGGAAATTGAACGCTTGATTTTATCAAGACGTGGATTTTCTGAGTCAGTTATTGATACCTTAATACAGGCTAGGAAACCTGTTACCAGAAAGATTTACCATAAGATATGGCGTAAATACCTATATTGGTGTGAATCCAAAGGTTACTCTTGGAGTAAGGTTAGGATTCCTAGGATATTGTCTTTTCTACAAGAAGGTTTAGAAAAGGGTTTATCTGCTAGTTCATTAAAGGGACAGATCTCAGCTCTGTCCATTCTGTTACACAAACGTCTGTCAGAAGTTCCTGACGTCCAGGCTTTTTGTCAGGCTTTGGCCAGAATTAAGCCTGTGTTTAAAACTGTTGCTCCACCATGGAGTTTAAACCTTGTTCTTAATGTTTTACAGGGCGTTCCATTTGAACCCCTTCATTCCATTGATATAAAGTTGTTATCTTGGAAAGTTCTATTTTTAATGGCTATTTCCTCGGCTCGAAGAGTCTCTGAATTATCAGCCTTACATTGTGATTCTCCTTATTTGATTTTTCATTCGGATAAGGTAGTCCTGCGTACTAAACCTGGGTTCTTACCTAAGGTAGTTACTAACAGGAATATCAATCAAGAGATTGTTGTTCCTTCTTTATGCCCAAATCCTTCTTCAAAGAAGGAACGTCTACTGCACAACCTGGATGTAGTCCGTGCTCTAAAATTTTACTTACAGGCAACTAAGGAATTTCGACAAACGTCTTCTCTGTTTGTCATTTACTCTGGGCAGAGGAGAGGTCAAAAAGCTTCCGCTACCTCTCTTTCTTTTTGGCTTCGTAGCATAATTCGTTTAGCTTATGAGACTGCTGGACAGCAGCCTCCTGAAAGAATTACAGCTCATTCTACTAGAGCTGTGGCTTCCACTTGGGCCTTCAAGAATGAGGCCTCTGTTGAACAGATTTGCAAGGCTGCAACTTGGTCTTCGCTTCATACTTTTTCCAAATTTTACAAATTTGACACTTTTGCTTCATCGGAGGCTATTTTTGGGAGAAAGGTTCTTCAGGCAGTGGTTCCTTCTGTATAAAGAGCCTGCCTATCCCTCCCGTCATCCGTGTACTTTTGCTTTGGTATTGGTATCCCAGAAGTAATGATGACCCGTGGACTGATCACACTTAACAGAAGAAAACATAATTTATGCTTACCTGATAAATTCCTTTCTTCTGTAGTGTGATCAGTCCACGGCCCGCCCTGTTTTTAAGGCAGGTAAATATTTTTTAATTTATACTCCAGTCACCACTTCACCCTTGGCTTTTCCTTTCTCGTTGGTCCTTGGTCGAATGACTGGGAGTGACGTAGAGGGGAGGAGCTATATGCAGCTCTGCTGGGTGAATCCTCTTGCACTTCCTGTTGGGGAGGAGTAATATCCCAGAAGTAATGATGACCCGTGGACTGATCACACTACAGAAGAAAGGAATTTATCAGGTAAGCATAAATTATGTTTTTTTTGGGTTCAGTGTCCTCTTAAGGAACATATCACTGATTAATCCTCACAAATAAATAAACAGCAAAAAAATAAAATGGAATATATCAAAGCACTAAAATGTGAGAGAGGTTGGATGAATAACAGTGCCCTGTAGAAATCTGAAATCCTACCACAAGATTGGCGTAAAGCTGATGTGGTGCCACTGATTAAACATAGAACCAGAGCTGTTGCGGGAAGCTGTAGGACAATATACTGTATCTCATTTTATCAGTGATTGGCAAGCAACTAGAGGGCATTATTATCTTGAGTATATTCATGTAAACAAAATCATAAGTGACATTTAGCATGTTTTTTTTAATAAAACAGAGCATTCCAAACTTATCTAATTCGTTTTTATGAGGTAAAAAGTAGTAACATAGATAAAGGCGAATCAGCTAATCTAAGACAGTATATCCTTTAAAGATTTTTAATACTATACCACATGATAGATTTATGTGCAAAATCAAAGTTAGAATAATTGTTCCAATCAGCCAATAGAATGCGAGCTCAATCCTATTGGCTGATTGGATCAGCCAATAGGATTGAAGTTAAATCCTATTGGCTGATTGCATCAGCCAATAGGATTTTTTCAACCTTAATTCCGATTGGCTGATAGAATTCTATCAGCCAATCGGAATCTAAGGGACGCCATCTTGGATGACGTCACTTAAAGGAACCTTCATTCGTCGGGTAGACGTCGGCAGAAGAGAATGCTCCGCGCCGGATGTCTTGAAGATGGACCCGCTCAGAGCCGGATGGATGAAGATAGAAGATGCCGTCTGGATGAAGACTTCTGCCCGCCTAGAGGACCACTTCTCCCGGCTTGGATGAAAACTTCTCCCGGCTTTGTTGAGGACTTTTTTCCGCTTCAATAAGGACTTCTCCCGGCTTTGTTGAGGATGGATGTCGGCTCTTCAAAACTGTAGGTGGATCTTCAGGGGTTAGTGTTAGGTTTTTTTTAAGGGTTTATTGGGTGGGTTTTATTTTTAGGGTAGGGCTTTGGGCTGCAATAGAGCTAAATGCCCTTTTAAGGGCAATGCCCATCCAAATGCCCTTTTCAGGGCAATGGGGAGCTTAGGTTTTTTTAGTTAGGGTTTTATTTGGGAGGTTGGTTGTGTGGGTGGTGGGTTTTACTGTTGGGGGGTTGTTTGTATTTTTTTTTACAGGTAAAAGAGCTGATTTCTATGGGGCAATGCCTCACAAAAGGCCCTTTTAAGGGCTATTGGTAGTTTAGTTTAGGCTAGGTTTTTTTTTTATTTTGGGGGGGTCTTTTTTTATTTTGATAGCGCTATTAGATTAGGTGTAATTAGTTTAAATCTCTTGTAATTTGTTTTATATTTTGTGTAATTTAGTGGGGGTTTTTTGTAATTTAGATAATTGTATTTAATTTAGTTAATTGTTTTTAATTTAGGTAATTTATTTAATTGTAGTGTAGTGTTAAGTGTTAGTGTAACTTAGGTTAGGTTTTATTTTACAGGTAAATTTGTATTTATTTTAGCTAGGTAGTTATTAAATAGTTAATAACTATTTAGTAACTATTCTACCTAGTTAAAATAAATACAAACTTGCCTGTAAAATAAAAATAAAACCTAAGCTAGCTACAATGTAACTATTAGTTATATTGTAGCTAGCCCTAAGTTTATTTTACAGGTAAGTATTTAGTTTTAAATAGGAATTATTTAGTTAATGATAGGAATTTTATATTTAAGTTAGGGGGTCTTAGGGTTAGACTTAGGTTTAGGGGTTAATAAATTTAATATAGTGGCGGCGACGTTGGGGGCGGCAGATTAGGGGTTAATAAATGTAGGTAGGTGGCGGCGATGTTAGGGGCGGCAGATTAAGGGTTAATAATATTTAACTAGTGTTTGCAATGCAGGAGTGTGGCAGTTTAGGGGTTAATATGTTTATTATAGTGGCAGCGATGTCCGGAGCGGCAAATTAGGGGTTAATCATTTTATTTTAGTGCTTGCGATGTGGGGGGGCCTCGGTTTAGGGGTTAATAGGTAGTTTATGGCTGTTAGTGTACTTTTTAGCACTTTAGTTATGAGTTTTATGCTACAGCTCTGTAGTGTAAAACTCATAACTACTGACTTTAGAATGCGTTACAAATCTTGCGGGATAGGCTGTACCGCTCACTTTTTGGCCTAAAAAAAAAAAAAAAGCTTGTAATACCGGCACTATGGCAGTCCCATTGAAAAAAGACTATGCGCAAATTGCGTAAGTTGATTTGCGGTAAGGTCAAAAAAGTGTGCGGGACAGCTGTACCTACAAGACTCGTAATAGCAGCGGTAGGAAAAAAGCAGCGTTATGAGGCTTAACGCTGCTGTTTTACTCATAACGCAAAACTCGTAATCTAGCCGTAAGAGAGTCTTACAAAACAACCTAATCAATTCTCACACAATCAGAGAACAAGTGAACATATAGACAATACATTCAATTTATTCACAATCAATATGGTATAGTAAAAATTAATAAGATAAAATGTTCAGTGTAAAAGTCCCATCAGAAGTTCCGCTGTATAACAGAATACCCTGAGTCTGTGGATTCTTAATCTAAAATCTGGTAAAGTCCTGAAAAAGACCTAACAGTTTTTTTTTTTTTTCTCTCTTGTAACTATATGTGATTCATGTTGTTATATTATACTATGTTAGCTTACACCTCAATAAAAATTTATGATCATAAAAAAAAAAAAGTTAGAGAAAGCTAATAGACAAGGGAAAAAAGATTTAAAATTGGTGAGATAATCTGAGAGGTGGGTGGAGAAAGTAAATAAAAATTGAATATGGGTGAAGCCATTTATTTTCTATTCAATATAAAAATTAGAAGTCTAGCTGTATCTTGTTTACAATATGAACTCTGCGACACTGACATTATTATTACATTGTTTTGCTCATCTAGGTGCCATGAGAAGTCCTTACTTTAAAATTTTGGATCGGTAGCTGGTGTAAAGAGCACAGTATATGACACCACTGGCTGCTGTTCATGAGTGCAAAGCAAAAATTTCCTTTTATGGATGGTGCCCTAGAAAAAAAATTCTTTGCACATATGATGATGAGAATTAATATAGCTCTTTTGGTTATAAGTACAATTATTAATAAAAGATGATAGTAATTTATTAATTACTTAGTTGCTAATAATAGTAGAGATTAGCATTATTTTTATTAAGATTATTAAATTAAGGTTATTTTTAGGAAGTTATCTTAATACACTCAAATTTATACAACTTGCAAAGCTGATATTTTTTCATGAGCTGCTCTGTACAGTTTTGATTAAAAAAATGTAATACAGTTTGAGACTCTTTTTAGATGCAAAAAAAACAAAAAAACATAATTTATGCTTACCTGATAAATTTATTTATCTTGTAGTGTATCCAGTCCACGGATCATCCATTACTTGTGGGATATTCTCCTTCCCAACAGGAAGTTGCAAGAGGATCACCTACAGCAGAGCTGCTATATAGCTCCTCCCCTCACTGCCATATCCAGTCATTCAACCGAAACAAGACGAGAAAGGAGAAACCATAGGGTTCAGTGGTGACTGTAGTTTAATTAAAATTTAGACCTGCCTTAAAACGACAGGGCGGGCTGTGGACTGGATACACTACAAGAGAAATAAATTTATCAGGTAAGCATAAATTATGTTTTCTCTTGTTAAGTGTAGTCCACGGATCATCCATTACTTGTGGGATACCAATACCAAAGCTAAAGTACACGGATGATGGGAGGGACAAGGCAGGAACTTAAATGGAAGGAACCACTGCCTGTAGAACCTTTCTCCCAAAAACAGCCTCCGAAGAAGCAAAAGTGTCAAATTTGTAAAATTTTGAAAAGGTGTGAAGCGAAGACCAAGTCGCAGCCTTGCAAATCTGTTCAACAGAGGCCTCATTTTTAAAGGCCCAAGTGGAAGCCACAACTCTAGTAGAATGAGCTGTAATCCTTTCAGGGGGCTGCTGTCCAGCAGTCTCATAGGCTAAGCGTATTATGCTCTGAAGCCAAAAGGAGAGAGAGGTTGCCAAAGCTTTTTGACCTCTCCTCTGTCCAGAGTAAACGACAAACAGGGCAGATGTTTGACGAAAATCTTTAGTAGCCTGTAAGTAAAACTTCAAGGCATGGACTACGTCCAGATTATGCAAAAGACGTTCCTTCTTTGAAGAAGGATTAGGACACAATGATGGAACAACAATCTCTTGATTGATATTCCTGTTAGAAACCACCTTAGGTAAAAACCCAGGTTTGGTACGCAGAACTACCTTGTCTGAATGAAAAATCAGATAAGGAGAATCACAATGTAAGGCAGATAACTCAGAGACTCTTCGAGCCGAGGAAATAGCCATCAAAAACAGAACTTTCCAAGATAAAAGTTTAATATCAATGGAATGAAGGGGTTCAAACGGAACTCCCTGAAGAACTTTAAGAACCAAGTTTAAGCTCCACGGGGGAGCAACAGTTTTAAACACCGGCTTAATCCTAACCAAAGCCTGACAAAATGCCTGGACGTCTGGAACTTCTGCCAGACGCTTGTGCAAAAGAATAGACAGAGCAGAGATCTGTCCTTTTAAAGAACTAGCTGATAAGCCTTTGTCCAAACCCTCTTGGAGAAAGGACAATATCCTAGGAATCCTAACCTTACTCCATGAGTAACTCTTGGATTCACACCAATAAAGATATTTACGCCATATCTTATGGTAGATTTTCCTGGTGACAGGCTTCCGAGCCTGTATTAAGGTATCAATGACTGACTCGGAGAAGCCACGCCTTGATAGAATCAAGCGTTCAATCTCCATGCAGTCAGTCTCAGAGAAATTAGATTTGGATGATTGAAAGGACCTTGTATTAGAAGGTCCTGCCTCAGAGGCAGAGTCCATGGTGGAAGAGATGACATGTCCACTAGGTCTGCATACCAGGTCCTGCGTGGCCACGCAGGCGCTATCAGAATCACTGATGCTCTCTCCTGTTTGATTTTGGCAATCAGTCGAGGGAGCAGAGGAAACGGTGGAAACACATAGGCCAGGTTGAAGAACCAAGGAGCTGCTAGAGCATCTATAAGCGTTGCTCCCGGGTCCCTGGACCTGGATCCGTAACAAGGAAGTTTGGCGTTCTGGCGAGAGGCCATGAGATCCAGTTCTGGTTTGCCTCAACGATGGACCAGTTGAGCAAACACCTCCAGATGGAGTTCACACTCCCCCGGATGAAAAGTCTGACGACTTAGAAAATCCGCCTCCCAGTTCTCTACGCCTGGGATGTGGATCGCTGACAGGTGGCAAGAGTGAGACTCTGCCCAGCGAATTATCTTTGAGACTTCTAACATCGCTAGGGAACTCCTGGTTCCCCCTTGATGGTTGATGTAAGCCACAGTCGTGATGTTGTCCGACTGAAATCTGATGAACCTCAGTGTTGCTAACTGAGGCCAAGCTAGAAGAGCCTTGAATATTGCTCTTAACTCCAGAATATTTATTGGGAGGAGTTTCTCCTCCTGAGTCCACGATCCCTGAGCCTTCAGGGAGTTCCAGACTGCGCCCCAACCTAGAAGGCTGGCATCTGTTGTTACAATCGTCCAATCTGGCCTGCGAAAGGTCGTACCCTTGGACAGGTGGACCCGAGAAAGCCACCAGAGAAGAGAATCTCTGGTCTCTTGATCCAGATTTAGTAGAGGGGACAAATCTGAGTAATCCCCATTCCACTGATTTAGCATGCATAATTGCAGCGGTCTGAGATGCAGGCGCGCAAATGGCACTATGTCCATTGCCGCTACCATTAAGCCGATTACTTCCATGCACTGAGCCACTGACGGGCGTGGAATGGAATGAAGGACACGGCAAGCATTTAGAAGTTTTGATAACATGGACTCCGTCAGGTAAATTTTCATCTCTACAGAATCTATAAGAGTCCCTAGGAAGGAGACTCTTGCGAGTGGTGATAGAGAACTCTTTTCCACGTTCACTTTCCACCCATGCGACCTCAGAAATGCCAGAACTATCTCTGTATGAGACTTGGCAATTTGAAAGCTTGATGCCTGTATCAGGATGTCGGCTAGATACGGAGCCACCGCTATGCCTCGCGGTCTTAGAACCGCCAGAAGTGAGCCCAGAACCTTTGTAAAAATTCTCAGGGCAGTGGCCAACCCAAAGGGAAGAGCTACAAATTGGTAATGCCTGTCTAGAAAGGCAAACCTTAGGAACCGATGATGATCTTTGTGAATCGGTATGTGAAGGTAGGCATCCTTTAAGTCCACTGTGGTCATGTACTGACCCTCTTGGATCATGGGTAGGATGGTCCGAATAGTTTCCATTTTGAATGATGGAACTCTGAGGAATTTGTGTAAGATCTTTAGATCCAAGATTGGTCTGAAGGTTCCCTCTTTCTTGGGAACCACAAACAGATTTGAATAAAATCCCTGTCCTTGTTCCGTCCGCGGAACTGGATGGATCACTCCCATTACTAGGAGGTCTTGCACACAGCTTAGGAATGCCTCTTTCTTTATCTGGTTTGCTGATAACCTTGAAAGATGAAATCTCCCTTGTGGAGGAGAAGCTTTGAAGTCCAGAAGATATCCCTGAGATATGATCTCCAACGCCCAGGGATCCTGAACATCTCTTGCCCATGCCTGGGCGAAGAGAGAAAGTCTGCCCCCCACTAGATCCGTTTCCGGATAGGGGGCCGTTCCTTCATGCTGTCTTGGGGGCAGCAGCAGGCTTTCTGGCCTGCTTGCCCTTGTTCCAGGACTGGTTAGGTTTCCAGGCCTGTCTGGAATGAGCAACAGTTCCCTCTTGTTTTGAAGCGGAGGAAGTTGATGCTGCTCCTGCCTTGAAATTTCAAAAGGCACGAAAATTAGACTGTTTGGCCTTTGATTTGGCCCTGTCCTGAGGAAGGGTATGACCCTTGCCTCCAGTAATGTCAGCAATAATTTCCTTCAAGCCAGGCCCGAATAAGGTCTGCCCCTTGAAAGGAATGTTGAGTAATTTAGACTTTGAAGTCACGTCAGCTGACCAGGATTTAAGCCATAGCGCCCTACGCGCCTGGATGGCGAATCCGGAATTCTTAGCCGTTAGTTTAGTCAAATGAACAATGGCATCAGAAACAAATGAGTTAGCTAGCTTAAGCGTTCTAAGCTTGTCAATAATTTCATTCAATGGAGCTGTCTGGATGGCCTCTTCCAGGGTCTCAAACCAGAATGCCGCAGCAGCAGTGACAGGCGCAGTGCATGCAAGGGGCTGTAAAATAAAACCTTGTTGAATAAACATTTTCTTAAGGTAACCCTCCAATTTTTTATCCATTGGATCTGAAAAAGCACAACTGTCCTCAACCGGGATAGTGGTACGCTTTGCTAAAGTAGAAACTGCTCCCTCCACCTTAGGGACCGTCTGCCATAAGTCCCGTGTAGTGGCGTCTATTGGAAACATTTTTCTAAATATAGGAGGTGGGGAAAAGGGCACACCGCGTCTATCCCACTCCTTGCTAATAATTTCTGTAAGCCTTTTAGGTATAGGAAAAACGTCAGTACACACCGGCACCGCATAGTATCTATCCAGCCTACACAATTTCTCTGGAATTGCAACTGTGTTACAGTCATTCAGAGCAGCTAATACCTCCCCAAGCAATACACGGAGGTTCTCAAGCTTAAATTTAAAATTAGAAATCTCTGAATCAGGTTTCCCCGAGTCAGAGATTTCACCCACAGACTGAAGCTCTCCATCCTCATGTTCTGCATACTGTGACGCAATATCAGACATGGCTCTAACAGCATTTGCGCGCTCTGTATCTCTCCTAACCACAGAGCTATCGCGCTTGCCTCTTAATTCAGGCAATCTAGATAATACCTCTGACAGGGTATTATTCATGATTGCAGCCATGTCCTGCAAGGTAATCGCTCTGGGCGTCCCTGATGTAATTGGCGCCATATTAGCGTGCGTCCCCTGAGCGGGAGGCGAAGGGTCTGACACGTGGGGAGAGTTAGTCGGCATAACTTCCCCCTCGACAGAACCCTCTGGTGATAATTCTTTTATAGATAAAGACTGATCTTTATTGTTTAAGGTGAAATCAATACTTTTAGTACACATTCTCCTATGGGGCTCCACCATGGCTTTCAAACATAATGAACAAGTAGGTTCCTCTGTGTCAGACATGTTTAAACAGACTAGCAATGAGACTATCAAGCTTGGAAAACACTTTAAAACAAGTTTACAAGCAATATAAAAAAACGTTACTGCGCCTTTAAGAAACACAAATTTTCCCAAATTTTGAAATAACAGTGAAAAAATGCAGTTACACTAACGAAATTTTTACAGTGTATGTAATAAGTTAGCAGAGCATTGCACCCACTTGCAAATGGATGATTAACCCCTTAATACCAAAAACGGAATAACAAATGACAAAAACTGCCACAGCTCTACTGTGGCTTTTTACCTCCCTCAATACGACTTTTGAAGCCTTTTGAGCCCTTCAGAGAAGTCCTGGATCATGCAGGAAGAAGCTGGATGTCTGTGTCTGTAATTTTTGCTGTGCAAAAAAACGCCAAAATAGGCCCCTCCCACTCATATTACAACAGTGGGAAGCCTCAGGGAACTGTTTCTAGGCAAAATTCAAGCCAGCCATGTGGAAAAAACTAGGCCCCAATAAGTTTTATCACCAAACATATGTAAAAAACGATTAAACATGGCAGCAAACGTTTTAAAATACACTTTTATAAGAGTATGTATCTCTATTAATAAGCCTGATACCAGTCGCTATCACTGCATTTAAGGCTTTACTTACATTACTTCGGTATCAGCAGCATTTTCTAGCAAATTCCATCCCTAGAAAAATATTTTAACTGCACATACCTTATTACAGGAAAACCTGCACGCTATTCCCCCTCTGAAGTTACCTCACTCCTCAGAATATGTGAGAACAGCAAAGGATCTTAGTTACTTCTGCTAAGATCATAGAAAACGCAGGCAGATTCTTCTTCTAAATACTGCCTGAGATAAACAGTACACTCCGGTACCATTTAAAAATAACAAACTTTTGATTGAAGAAATAAACTAAGTATAAAACACCACAGTCCTCTTACGACCTCCATCTTAGTTGAGAGTTGCAAGAGAATGACTGGATATGGCAGTGAGGGGAGGAGCTATATAGCAGCTCTGCTGTGGGTGATCCTCTTGCAACTTCCTGTTGGGAAGGAGAATATCCCACAAGTAATGGATGATCCGTGGACTGGATACACTTAACAAGAGAAAGAAATACATTTACATCACTTTAATTATAGTAATCTTGTTCAACTGATGCTACACGCTCTACTGGGACCTGAAAAGTGAGTCAGAAACACATGACAACTAAAATCAGTTGTGTGATTGTAGAAATGTTTTACTTAGACTTTTTTTTTAATATCACAAGATAGTTACAAATATTGATAAAATATTAGTTTATTAATTGGTTAGCTACTAACAGAAGAAGAGGTTAGTATTATTATTTTTTTATTATTATTAATAGTATTAAGCTAAGGTTAGTTTGTAAGTTATCTTAATCCACTCAAACTTACGCAACTTGTAACGTTGATATTTTTTCCATGAGCTGTGCTTGGATCTTTGCAGTTTCTGCCACTATATTTTGCTTTTCTCTGATGTGGACAGCTGTTATGTCATTCAAATCTTCCTCATGTTTCTTGTTTAAATCTTGTACATGCATCCTTTTTTAAAAATCAAATATATATGTTCTTAAGTAAATTTAGTTAAAAAAAAAAACTTCTGTCTTTGCACACATGATAAATGATGAATAAATTATATTACTTATATTAATATATTGGCATACATTTTTAAAGAATGAAGAGGTATTTCCTGGACTCCTCTGTTGACTGTCAGTAACAAACTGCTGCATATAGAATACATGAATATCTGGTGAATCAAATTTTAGTCCCAGAATACAAGTGGCACGCTATTTTTTTCTTTGAGCTTGAGCGCTAACTGTGCTCAAGTAAAAAACTTAGCATGGCCAGATTAGCACAGGTATTACAAGTTGCAAGTATATATATATATATATATATATATATATATATATATATATATATATATACAGTATATTATATAAAAGGAAAGAAAACTGTGACTCCAGCTCTGAAAAAAACAGATGCACACTACCCAGGGTGCTGCCCAAATAGACCTATTAGGATAAAGAGGTTCTCTATAGTCCCAATAAACAACAAGTCGTGGAAAGGAAAGAAATTGGTATAATAGGGCCCAGACTGAGAAGGAGCTACAATTATGGTAAAAATGATAAAAATGTATGAAGTATGTATAATACAATAAAATCACACTTTTAAAATACTATAGGGTACACTAAAAGAAAATAATAATCACAAATATAAATCATAAATTATGATACAAGCAGTTATACAAAAGAAAAATGTGTATATAACTCCATACAATCAAAAAACAAAGACTACTGTATACTATTAAAATGAGTATCTCATCAGCTCAAAGTAATATTAATTTAAAAAGTCAGAATAGTGCGATGGTCCAGGATCCTCTAGGGCAGGGGTCGCCAACCTTTTGGACCTCAGGGACCACTAAACTCACAATTTTGAATCCCGTGGACCACTAACATGTTTTTTTTAAAAAAGGTACAAACCTCTATAAATGTACATAACTGTACATAACTAGTATAACCATAGCTAAGTTTACATTATGTATATATTTACACATTTTGAAGAATTATTTTTTGGAATTAACTAAAAAACAGAGAATACTTCCAAACGACAGATGAAAAGTAAGTGCCAACTTTTGAGCTGAAAACAGAGCGCCAGAAAGTGTGAAAAAAATAATTATGTTTAAAAGGACCACAAGACTTCCAATTTACCTCCCCAGTAAGGAATTATTCAAAACTACTTATGATCATGGACAGACATATATCAGAAAGCTCTCAATATGGATGTGAGCTAACCACGACTGATGTTACTGGTGATTACTATAATACTGGTGGGATATGGCTGATCTGCTGGATGGCAGTTACTGGAATTCAGGTGGAATGGCTTTGTGCGCAGGAAAATTATTAGAATTAAAAATAATTAATATTTAATAATAATAAAAAAAAAAAGAAGATGGAGGGGAGGAAGACAAACAGTGATGTAAGTCCATCTGAAGGAATTAGAAAAAACTACTACAAAGAGACAGGTAAAGGGAAGAAAATAAATAAAATATAAGAGAATTTTTTTTTAAGATTTTTTTTTTTTTTTTTTTATATACTTTAATTCCACTATTTAAAGCCAAGACTATACCAACCTCTGCTGACTTAGAATGGAAGCATCTTCCTCTAAACAGGCAGGAGAAGTTAAAATTACAATCTAGCTACGCAAGTTGCGCAGTACTATGCAACGTGAGTAGGGAGATTAAAATTTATCTCCTCCTACATCAGTTTTCACTGATGTCCAGCCAGGCACTGTAGGGAGTTGTGGCGCGACGGGGGTGACACCATCAGAGGAGATTAATTCCTGCTTGATGGTGTCAAGGACCACCAATATCTTCTCACGGACCACTGGTTGGCTACCGCTGCTCTAGGGTATCTACTTACACTCCACACCCTCAATCAATATGAGGTAAGAGCTGGGCTGTGTAGGGATAGTCAATCTTGGATACCAGGGAGCTTCGCACCAGATGACAGTAGTGAGTCAATCAGGCTTGGATATCAGTTCAAGGACGTATTTACATGTAAAGAGATAAAAACACCAATAGTGCAATACTGTATATGTACTTTAACACACACTTTATTCATCCCCAAATAGGTGCTCACATTCATTAACCTCAAAAGTATATGAGGTATTTAAAAAGCACATAAACATCATAAAAATGTCCTAATGTGTGCACCGTACAGAGTCCAAGTCTCCAAGTAATATTAGCAGCAATAACAGGTGTATCCTGACGCATTTCGAAGGAGTTATCAGTTTAAACCATCTTCCTGCCATCTTCCTGGATGTCCTGCCTTACTAGCATGAAAACGTAGCGAATTTGCCGATTCACTTGTGAATTCGGCTATAGTCCTGTTTGCACATAAGGCAGAACAAAACGGATCATCTACTTACTTGGCTAGCAAAACAGACATATTATACACTCCATTTAAAGAGGGCATTTGTGAAGTAAACTGATTTAACACTTTACTTATATCAATTGTCGAGTTGGCATCATACAGATCTTATCTATATCAGTATTATACAGTGTTATGACTTATCTGTACATTCAAAAACAATTTTCGCAATGTTAGAAAGTATATTTATAAACCAAAAACAAAAAATTAAAAGCTGTGAGATACTATCAATAAGAAAACTAAAATATAAATTATACAAAATTATAGCTTAGACTGGTGCTGGTAATAATAAAAGATACATCTGTAGCTTATAAAAATCTATAGTTAAAAACAAATAAAAAATAAATAAAAATATAGAAAGGGTGAATAATCAGTAGAAACATTAATTCTATAGATAGAAAACATCCTAAAATGTAATCATAGAAATAATCATTAGAAGTTATCTTCTCCATGAAAGATGGCATATACTAATAAACCATAATAAAACAAATGCTGATAATTTTATTTATGCTCAATCAACATTCTATTTCTGACCCCCTTCTAGAATAATTGTATTACATCTGATTGGAGCTCTATACTAAAAATGTGGCTAGATCTATGTCTTTGTTAAGTCCTATTGGAACGAGAGTCTGTAATGTGTAAATCCAAAAAGTCTCGCTTTTCCGCAGTTGTAATTCCCCACTGCCTCCCCTTTTGTTATTAGCTACACGATAAGATAGTTCCTTTCAGACATGTCAGATTTTTATTATGCTTTTCTCTATAGTGTGCTGAAAGGTTGTGGGATTTTTCACCCACTTCAATGTTATTAATGTGCTCTAATAGTCTTTTCTCGTATGGTCTAATAGTGCCCCCACATACTCTAGGCCACAACTGCATTGTAGAAGATAAACAAAATACTCTTAATCTCATATTTCTTATTAGTGACCGTTGATGTGATTTCTCTAGTTGGTTTGTTGGTCATATAATGATGCGCACATGCCACACAGTTTAGTCTATTACACTTAAAAAAGCCTATTGTTGCTTTACTTAGCCATGTCTTACTCTTAGTATTGCTACTTTTAAACTGGCTGGGTGCTAGAATATTTGTTAGCTTTTGGTTCTTCCTAAAGATAACCCTTGGTTCCTTTGCTATAATATTTTTTTTAGCAGGTCATCTTTTTTCAGAATATGCCAGTGTTTCCTCACAATCTGCTTAATCTCTGGTGTTTCCTCATTATAGGTAGTAATTAAATTAACTGTTTTTGGCAATTTAGTTTCTCTTTTCTCCTTTTTATCTTTTTCTTTGCAGGTATCTAGTAATTTTGCCCTATCCATATCACTCACTTTCTTAAGGGCATTGTCAGTCCTATATGTATTGTAACCCCTAGCCTTTAACCTTCTATTGAGAGATGTTGCCTCTCTCTCTAAGTCTTCATTTTTAGAACAATTTCTTTTTATTCGTTGAAATTGTCCCACATGTATATTATTTATCCATTTTGGATCATGACCACTCTTTGCATGTAGATACCCATTACTATATGTGTCTTTTTTTGTAGAGCTTTGTCTATATGTTTTCATTTTCACTAAAAATATGACAACCAGGAAATCAATTTCCTTATTGCTCCTTTTGCCTGTAAAGGTGAGATTAAATTCATTTGTATTAAGGTGTGTAATGAAATCCTCCAGATCCTTTTCTGTACCATCCCAAACAAATATAATATCATCTATGTACATTCTCCATATTATGATATTCTGTAGGTACATATTATTGTTCCAAATGACTTCCTCCTCCCACAAACCCATATAGAGATTGGCATAGCTGGGGGCAAATTTAGTCCCCATAGCAGTGCCGTTTGTTTGGAGGAAGAAGTCATTTTCGAACAGAGAATTTTTTTCCAAGGTAAATCTAATCAATTCTAGTAGAAAGTTTTGATGATTCTGATGTAAGTTAGTTGCTTTTTTATGCCAATAATTAATAGCTAGTATGCCCTTATTATGTGGGATGTTAGTGTACAAAGCATTAACATCTAGGGTAACCCATAGAAAACCTTCTTTCCATTTCACCTTACTCATTTTTTCTATTGTAAGATCTAAGTCCCGGTATCAATGGTTGAGGAAAACTATCAATATATTCTGATAACTTGGAAATTAAAGAGTTAATGCCAGAGACAATTGGTCTCCCGGGCAGTTTTGCACTGTCCTTATGGACTTTCGGGAGATGATAGAAAATGGTAGTAGCTGGTCATTTTTAAGATACTCCTACAGAATATCGTAATATGGGGAAGGTCCATAGATGATATTATATTTGTTTGGGATGGTACGGAAAAAGGATCTGAAGGATTTCATTACACACCGTAATACAAATTAATTTAATCTCACCTTTACAGGCAAAAGGAGCAATAAGGACATTGATTTCCTGGATGTCATATTTTTTCGTGAAAATGAAAACATACAGACAAAGCTCTACAAAAAAGACCCAGATAGTAATGGGTATCTACATGCAAAAAGTGGTCATGATCCAAAATGGATAAATAATATACCCGTGGCATAATTTCAAAGAATAAAAAGCAATTGTTCTAAAAATGAAGACTTTGAGTGTCATATTACAGTTTGTGGACTCTTACCCTTTTTCAAGCAAACTCTTTCACACCTATAATTGGATCATCGCTTTTGCTATAAAGCTCACCTTGCAACTCTCATCTTTGCTTGTTATTCTGTCTCCAATCAAGCTCTGTATCAAGCCCCTCCTCTGGGTGAATTACCGGTCTGAATCGTTGGCTATTCTGACTCACTCCTCATCCTCTGCTCTAACAACTTGCTACTTCCGGCTTCATTGCGGTGACGTCACACGCCGACTTGTCCTCACGGCTGCAGCTGCTACTGCCACGCTCTCCCTACTCAAACTTATTTTCGTGCAGGTTTGATTTCCATTTGACTCTTAATGTTCATAAGCCTTATCTCTGACATTGAATATCATTGTTTGCAAATTTGTGAATATCGTTACTCCATATTTATGCCATCTTATCATGTTTACCGGAGTCTCCTTGAACATATGATATTAACCTTACTTAGTTCAGCAACCTCATCTCCATCTTTGATTCAGTATTATCTTTTGAAAGTTATTTTTGCAAGTTGCTATATTTTTGTCCTTACTTATTTTTCCTTGCCATATATATATATGTCTAAAATTTACCCTCATATGAGAAATTGGCAGGAATATCCATCTGTATATGAGGTAATATACAGATGCATTTCAGATGCCATAGAATAAAATTGTAAATCTTCTGCGAAGTATAAAGTACTTATATGTTCAGCCTCCGCCAACCTGCAGGAGTTATTACAAACATACATATTGTTTTGCTAGGAATGAGATCTGCAACTGTGATCCTCATAATCATTAAGTTAACTATCTTTCACAGGGCGTTTATGATAGAAATAACAAGCCACAACATGGATCCAGCAGACCTTGTTAAACATGTTCAGGTTCTCACAGATAGAGTAGAGACACTCACACAAGGTTATAATAGTTTACACCAGGAAAATACAAATTTAAAATTGTATATAAATGAAAAATTACAATCAATGAGCTCCTCAAATTTAGCATCAGATCCACAACCCAGTCCACCAGAGAAATTCTCTGGAGATAGAAGGCAATACAGAGAATTTAAAAATGCTTGCCTTTTGTATTATGCGCTAAAACCAAGATCATATCCTAATGATCACGCTAAGGTGTTAACTACAATTTCATATCTGAGAGGAGAGCCCCGTAGCTGGGCTAACACATTTTTTGAGACTGATGACCCTATCTTGTATTCTTTAGAAAATTTCTTTAAAGCTATGAGTCAATTATATGACGACCCAAATAAACAACTCACAGCAGAAAACACTATGAGGTCATTGAGACAAAATAAACGACAGGTGGAAGAATATATTACAGACTTTAAAAAATGGTCAAAGGATACACTCTGGAATGACCTGTCGCTCAGAAATCAATTTCGGTTAGGGTTGTCTGATGCGTTAAAAGATGAACTGGCGAGAGTTCAGCTACCTGAATCTCTTGAAGATTTAATTAACCTCTGTATAGTTCTTGATAGAAGAATTAGAGAAAGGAGAGTAGAGAGGTATCAGTCAGATCACTCAATAAGAAAAACATACACTCCAAATTACTCAGAACATAGCATGAAAGTTACTAATAAAGACCCACCTGAGCCAATGGACCTAGGATTTATTAGAGGACCCTTGAACCAACAAGAGAAACAAAGAAGACGCAGCAACAACCTGTGTATGTACTGTGGAGCACCAGATCACACAGTTAAAGACTGCCCCCAATTGCGCACAAGGAAGGGTAAGCAAATAACTACTGCTAACTGTTTATCAACATACAGTAAACTATCATCTCACTGTCTACTATCTATTCTCTTACAGTGGGACCAACATCAACTACAAACCCAGGCTATCCTTGATTCTGGGGCTAGTTTGAATTATATTGATGCTGATTTTGTTAACCAAAATAAAATTCCATTAATTAAAAAAGCAAACCCCACTGTGTTACGTTTTATTGATGGAAAATCTATTTCCTCAGGTCCTATACAATACCAAACTATTCCGCTAAGAGTTATTTCCAAACAGAACCACACAGAATATATAACATTTGATGTTATACCTTCACCTCTTTATCCTGTGATACTTGGTATTACCTGGTTATCCTTACATGACCCTAATATTATTTGGTCAAACTCTACAACTGAGTTCACTTCAGATTATTGTAAAAAGACTTGTTTCCACTCTCATGTGCTCTTAACTGACACATCCTTAATACCCCCACAATATCAGACATTCTCTGATGTTTTTGACAAAAAGGAGGCAGAAAATTTGCCTCCTCATAGAAAATATGATTGTCCAATTGATTTACTACCTGGAGTGGACATCCCATACGGGCATATATTCCCTTTATCAGATTCAGAATTAGATTTCCTGAAAACATATTTGGAGGACAACTTAAAAAAAGGGTTTATTAAACCTTCTACTTCACCTGCAGGAGCAGGGATTTTCTTTGTTCGGAATAAAGATCATAGCTTAAGACCTATTGTTGATTATCGCGAACTTAACAAGCGCACTGTTAAAAACCGATACCCTTTACCTCTAATTCCTGACCTGATCGAAAGGTTACAAGGTGCAAAATTCTTCACAAAACTGGACTTGAGGGGTGCTTACAATTTAGTTCGAATCAAATCAGGGCATGAATGGCTGACTGCCTTCCGTACCCGATATGGGCTATACGAATATACGGTCATGCCCTTCGGGCTATGTAACGCCCCAGCGACTTTCCAGTTTCTGATAAATGATATTTTTAAAGATTTACTCGATATATTTATAGTGATTTATTTGGATGACATTCTCATCTACTCAAAGTCTTTCGATGAACATATTCAACATGTAAAAGTGGTACTCACTAGGTTACGTGAAAACCACCTCTACGTAAAACTTGAAAAATGTGAATTTCACACTAACAAGATAACCTTCTTAGGTTATACTATTAGTTCTGAAGGAATAAACATGGAAGAGGATAAGATCTCAGCGATCTTACGTTGGCCGAGACCCACTAACAAGAAACAAGTCCAAAGATTCATGGGCTTTGCTAATTTTTATCGGAAATTTATACGGAACTTCGCACATATAACAAAACCTTTAACTAATCTTACAAAGAAGAACACACCCTTTCAGTGGGGAATTGAAGCACAAACAGTCTTCGATAATTTAAAGAAATCTTTCACTAGTGCACCTATTTTGCACTTTCCAAACCCAAAACTTCAATACATTCTTGAGGTAGATGCCTCGAATGTAGCAATTGGAGCTATTCTCTCACAAAGAGAGAGTTTGGAAAAGCCGTTACATCCAGTAGCTTATTACTCACGAACCTTAACATCGGCTGAAGAAAACTATCCAATAGGAGAAAAAGAACTTCTCGCTATTAAAAGTTCTATGGAACACTGGAGGCATCTTCTTGAGGCCACTTTAAACCCTATACTGATTTATACAGATCATAGGAACCTGCAGTACCTTAAAACTAACAGGACTTTAACATCCAGACAGGTACGATGGAATCTCTTCTTTAACAGGTTTAACTTCCTCATAACTTACAGACCAGCTTCTAAAAATCGTAAGGCAGATGCTCCCGACTGCTCTGAGCAGGCGGACAGGAATCGCCGGAAATCAACCCGATCGAATACGATCGGGTTGATTGACACCTCCCTGCTGGAGGCCGATTGGCCGCGAGTCAGCAGGGGGCGGCGTTGCACCAGCAGCTCTTGTGAGCTGCTGGTGCAATGTTAAATGCGGAGAGCATATTGCTCTCCGCATTTAGCGAGGTCTTGCGGACCTGATCCGCAGTGTCAGATCAGGTCCGCAAGCCCTTTGATAAATGGGCCTGTAAGACTCTTTATAATTGTAGAACTGAGTATGTTGTTTATCTTCTACAAAGCAGTTGTGGCCTACAGTATGTGGGGTGCACCATTGACCCATACTAGAAAAGACTATTAAAGCACATTAATAACATTGAAGTGGGTGAAAAATCCCACAACCTTTCAGCACACTATAGAGAAAAGCATAATACAAATCTGACATTTCTAAAAGGCAGTATCTTGGAATGTGTAGCTAATAACAAAAGGGGAGGCAGTAGGGAATTACAACTGCGGAAAAGAGAGACTTTTTGGATTTACACATTACAGACTCTCACTCTATTAGGACTGAAAGACATAGATCTAGCCGCATTTTTAGTATAGAGCTCCAATCAAATGTAATAAAATTATTCTAAAAGGGGGTCACAAATAGAATGTTGAGTGAGCATAAATAAAATTATCAGCATTCATTTCATTAGGGTTTATTAGTATACCATCTTTCATGGAGGATATAACTTCTAAGGATTATTTCTATGATTAAATTTTAGGATGTTTTCTATCTATAGGCTTAATGTTTCTACTGATTATTCACCCTTTACATATTTTTAGTTATTTTTTATTCATGTTTTTAACTATGAGTTTTTATAAGCTAGAGATGTATGGTTTATTATTACCAGCACCAGTCTAAGGTATCATTTATATTTTAGTTTTCTTATTGATAGTATCTCACAGGTTTTAATTTTTTGTTTTTGGTTTATAAATGTACTTTTTAACATTGCGAAAATTGTTTTTGAATGCACTGATGGGTAAGTAATAACACTGTATAGTACTGATATAGATAAGATCTGTAGTATACCAACTCGATAATTGATAAGTAAAGTGTTAAATTAGTTTATTTTACAACTGCCACCTTTAAATGGAGTGTATGTGTATAATATGTCAGTTTCGCTAGCCAATTAAGTAGACGATCCGTTTTTCTGCCTTATGTGCAAACTTGACAATAGCTGAATTAACAAGTCAATCAGCAAATTCGCTATGTTATCATGCTAGTAAGACAGGACATCCAATAGGATGAATGAGTTACCATGTGACGAAATAGTCCAGTGAGGCTTCATTCAATCGCAACAATCCAGGTAAAAGGGGCATGTCTCCCCCCTGGTTTAAAGTGAGATTTCCAGTAATTGCCTGGTAATATCCTCTGAGGAACAAGGTTTAAACTGATAATTCCTTCGAAACGCGTCAGAATACACCTGTTATTGCTGCTAATATTACTTGGAGACTTGGACTCTTTACGGTGCGCACATTAGGACGTTTTTATGATGTTTATGTGCGCTTTTTAAATACCTCATATACTTTTGAGGTTAATAAATGTGAGCACCTATTTGGGGATGAATAAAGTGTGTGTTTAAGTACATATACAGTATCGCACTATTGGTGTTTTTATCTCTTTACATGTAAATACGTCCTTGAACTGATATCCAAGCCTGATTGACTCACTACTGTCATCTCTTGCGAAGCTCCCTGGTGTCCAAGATTGATTATCCCTACACAGCGCAGCTCTTACCTCATATTGATTGAGGGTATGGAGTGTAAGTAGATATCCTCCTAGAGGGTCCTGGACCATCGCACTATTCTGACTTTTTAAATTATTACAGTATTCTTTGTTTTTTGATTGTATGGAGTTATATACACATTTTTCTTTTGTTGTATGACTGTTTATATCATAATTTATTTGTGATTATTATTTTCTTTTAATGACTAATACTTGTGTACCCTACAGTATTTTAAAAGTGTGATTTTATTGTATTATACATACTTTATACATTTTTATCATTTTATCATTTTAACCATAATTGTAGCTCCTTCTCAGTCTGCGGCCTATTATACCAATTTCTTTCCTTTTCATACAGTATATATATTTATATCTGTAAATTTTTTGGGGAAAATATATATCTATATCTATATATATACTCCCCGAAAAACACTACTGGAAAGAAGGGATAATGTAGAGAAAAAACCCCTCTAAATTAGTATTTGTGAGTCAGTATTCCCCCTGGAATCAACAAGTTCTTATGATCTTACGTAGACATTGGCATATTTTGAGTACATGTAATCCTGATATCCAATAATTTAAAAGTCCCCTTATGCCTGCTTATAAAAGAGGGAGAAATGTAAAAGATGTTTTAGTAAGGGCAGATATTGGTCCTTCTAAACACTCCTCACAAATGTATATTGGTAAGAAAAATCTGGGTTGTTATTCCTGTCTTGGCTGTTCACATTGCAACAGTTTAATTAAGGGGTCAAGATTTAATCATCCAATGTCAGGCAAAAAATAAAACATTAGGGGATACTATACCTGCAATACGGATTTTGCTGTTTACCTAATTAAATGTCCATGTGGGCTAGGGTATGTAGGGGAGACCACCCGTACTGTGAGGGAACGTTCTACCCAGCACAAAAGTCACATTAGGACTAAGAAAATCGATGCCCCAGAAGCCCATCATTTTTTGTCAGCAGGACACAATTTGAGCCAACTTAGGTTTTAAATCCTGGAACAGGTGAAACAACCTAGGAGGGGTGGTGATCGCATTAAATTACTTAAAAAAACGTGAGGCATTTTTGATTTTTAAACTTGGTACTTTGAGGCCAGGGGGAATGAATAAAGAACTTGACTGGTCTATATTTTTGTAGCACAAATATATAATGTGTTGGACATGTAATGTTTGATTTATAGTATGGATTATAAAAAAAAATTACTTTGTAAATAGGTGAATATGATTTGTATTTGGTGACTATGTGTAAATTTAATGCATTGAATGTACAGACTGTAAAATGACCACTAGATGGAGTTGTATTCTATATGTGTATTGTGTACAGGTGACTTGATATTGGGGGTGGGGTCTGTATAGATATTTAAGGATGAAGTCAGTTCCTGTTTAACTATACATGACTAAAGACATTTGTCTGAAACGTTATTTTCAGTCTGGCTCAATAAACACTTGACCACTTTTGAATTTTGGTGGTGCGGCTATTTTTTGGAGTTGCTATTATCGTTGGGGGATTGTGCAGAGCTCCTTTAGCTTGCACACCGTTTGTGTCCCAGGTGCTGGATTCTTTGAACATTATACCTATATATATAGGTAGCTCAGAGACTGTTCCCTGCAAAAGCTTTAAGAGACTTCCAGAAACCTTTTGAAATCCAAAAACCTCACTGAGATCTACTTTTAGATTACTAAATCCTCATAGCGAAACAGTTAACCAGAGCTCTGAGGATGCAGTAATCATTCTAGATTAAAGGGACATAATACTCATTTGCTAAATCACTTGAAAGTGATGCAGCATAACTGTAAAAAGCTGACAGGAAAACATCACCTGAACTCTATGAGATTTCATAGTAAACTTCCTTAAACTGAATAGGGAAGTAACATGAGTGTGCATGAGGCACGCTACCTTGCAAGTCCCGGGACAGACTTACTGATTTGCTGCTTAAAGTCCGTTACAGTAAGGTGTGCATTTTACTTTTAAGGTAAAATATCTTTCTTTTTTACATTGAGATGTTAAGGTGATATTTTCTAGTCAGCTTTTTACAGCTATGCTGCATGACTTTCAAGTGTTTCAACATTTGGGTATCATGTTTCTTTAAATGGTGATTTTTAAGCACTAAGTGTATATAGAAAAATTCACTAAGCAGCTTGCATTTATCTTAAGTAGGATTGCTTATTTAATAATTATATCTACCATTATTCAAATTCAGGTCTAAAATATAATGAATAGAAGAAATGGAGTACCTAATCTGCTGATTGGCTTCACTGCGTATTCGGAGAATCTCTTTCCCTTTAAACTCCAATTCCTTGGTTAGAGTGTTTATACTCTCATGAAGTATCACTGATTCCCTATTCAGATCCGATATATGTTGTTCTTGGCGCTTTGTCTGACCCTCAAGATCTTTTATTCGTACCAGAAAATCAGCCTCCTATTAAACAAAAAAATATATATATGTCTGCAAATGTCTTTAAATTGTTGCTTTTTCGGTTTTTAATAGTTTCATGATAAATGTCCTATAAGAATATTTGAATTTACTCTAAAGATTACACAAATCAAATTGTCACAATACAGTGTGGATAATATTGTTATATCGGTATATAATATCGCCAGGCTAAACATTTCATGAGATACATTTCATGCATAATCTTGACTTTTAATATTAAAAATAGTAGGAAATGAATTTATTGTTTTTATTATTATTATTAACCTTTTACTGCCGTTATGGCGTTGTATTCCGTCCAAACGGTACTGGGCTTTAGCGCTGTTAGGACGAAATACAACGTCATAGCCGTTTGGCTGTCCTGAAGCCAATGGCGCTTCCTTGATGTGATCGTGGTCTGGAGGGCGTGCCTAGTGTCATAGGGACGCCCCCCTGACCTGATCCCATAATTGAAATCTTGCGATCACGTGCACAATTGCGGGATTTCAATTTGTCTACATTGCAACGTTGTTCCGATGTAGACATTATGACCCTGCCGTGAAAGAGTTAATAACAATAATTTTAACCTTTAGTAATATTAAAACATATTCTATATAAAGTCAAAAAGCATTTGTACCTAATCAAATAACATCAAATAACTCACAGAATACTTTTAAAGTTGGCTGACAATCATTTGAAGAACTATGTCTAACCAAAATGAAAAAAAAAAAAAAAAAATACAAATTTTGTATTTAGGAAAAACAAGTCATTTATATTTCAAATGACAACATATTTGAACTTTTTGGGTTCCTAAACATCCCAGTAATGATCAGAACTCCTATACCTTCTGTCTGCTTAACCCCTTAATGACCGGACCATTTTTCAATTTTCTTACCCTTAATGACAATGGCTATTTTTACATTTCTGCAGTGTTTGTGTTTAGCTGTAATTTTCCTCTTACTCATTTACTGTACCCACTCACATTATATACCGTTTTTCTCGCCATTAAATGGACTTTCTAAAGATACCATTATTTTCATCATATCTTATAATTTACTATATAAAAATATATATAAAATATGAGGAAAAAATTGAAAAAAACACACTTTTTCTAACTTTGACCCCCAAAATCTGTTACACATCTACAATCACCAAAAAACACCCATGCTAAATAGTTTCTAAATTTTGTCCTGAATTTAGAAATACCCAATGTTTACATGTTCTTTGCTTTTTTTGCAAGTTATAGGGCAATAAATACAAGTAGCACTTTGCTATTTCCAAACCACTTTTTTTTCAAAATTAGCGCTAGTTACATTGGAACACTGATATCTGTCTGGAATCCCTGAATAGCCATTGACATGTATATATATTTATTTAGAAGACATCCCAAAGTATTGATCTAGGCCCATTTTGGTATATTTCATGCCACCATTTCACTGCCAAATGCGATCAAATAAAATAAATTGTTTACTTTTTCACAAATTTTTTCACAAACTTTAGGTTTCTCGCTGAATTTATTTACAAATAACTTATGCAATTATGGCATACATGGTTGTAAATACCTTTCTGGGATCCCCTTTGTTCAGAAATAGCAGACATATATGGCTTTGGCGTTGCTTTTTGGTAATTAGAAAGCCGCTAAATGCCGCTGCACACCACGTGTGTATTATGCCCAGCAGTGAAGGGGTTAATTAGGTAGCTTGTAGGGAGCTTTTAGGTTTAATTTTAGTTTAGTGTAGTGTAGTAGACAACCCAAATTATTGATCTAGGCCCATTTTGGTATATTTCATGTCACCATTTCACCGCCAAATACGATCAAATAAAAAAAAAAGACTGTTAAATTTATCACAATTTTAGGTTTCTCACTGAAATTATTTACAATTAGCTTGTGCTATTATGGCACAAATGGTTGTAAATACTTCTCTAGGATCCCCTTTGTTCAGAAATAGCAGACATATATGGCTTTGGCGTTGCTTTTTGGTAATAATAAGGCCGTTAAATGCTGCTGCGCAGCACACTTGTAATATGCCCAGCAGTTAGGGGTTAATTAGGTAGCTTGTAGGGTTAATTTTTAGCTCTATTGTAGAGATCAGCCTCCCACCTGACACATCCCACCCCCTGATCCCCCCTGACCCCCCTCAAACAGCTCTCTTCCCTCCCCCACCTCACAATTGTCACCGCCATCTTAAGTACTGGCAGAAAGTCTGCCAGTACTGAAATAAAAAGCTTTTTTTTTTTTTTTTTTTTTTTTTTTTATACTGTCTGCAGTGATGGATCCCCCCTTACCTCACAACCTCCCTGATCCCCCCATACATTTCTCTAACACTCCCCTGGACCCCCTCTACATATATGCCTCCATCTTGGGTACTGGCAGCTGTCTGCCAGTACCCAATTTGCCCCCCAAATTTTTTTTTTTTTTTAACTTTTTTATGTAAAGCATTTGTTTTCTGTAGTGTAGCTGGCCCCCCTCAACAATCTACATCCCTCCCCCTCCCAGATCCCTTACTAAAATACAGAGATCAGCATTTATCGGTATTGTTTTTTTTTTATGCAAATTTTGCGTGCGTGCGTGCGCGCACGCGCGCACACACCGCCCCCCGCCCCCCCCCGGCCGCACCAGCCCACAATCGCCGACAAGATCGGTAAGAGAGGCAATATATTACAACGGCAAACAGTGCCGATGGAAGCTGCTCCCACCCACCAACGTGAACAAATGTTTAGCCATCAATGGCCGATGCAGAGAGGGCCACAGAGTGGCCCTTTCTGCATCAGTGGGTAATATAGGGGATTGCAGTGATGTCTCAATATTGAGACATCACTACAATCTCTTGTAAGCAGCTGGAAGCGATCATGATCGCTCCCAGCACTTCAAAAGGCAGAGGACGTACCAGGTACGTCAATTGTCACTAAGGGGAGATTTTCCTATGACGTACCTGGTACGTCCTCTGTCATTAAGGGGTTAAAGGGACAGTAAAGTCAAAATTGAACTTAAATACATTGGATAGAGCATGTAATTTGAAACAACGTATCAATTTTGCTTAGTTCTCTTTGTTTCCTTTATTAAAAAGTAATCATAGATGAGCTCAGGAGCGTGCATTTGTCTCTAGCCATCTGGCAGCAGTGTTTGCAACATTGTTTATAACAGGGTTTTCAAACCTGTTCTCAGGCCTCCCTAGCAGGCCAGATTTTCAGGATTACCTTGGGTGAGAACAGGTTAATAACCATGTTTAGTAATCAGCTGATTAATTAACCGGGGCTACAGTTGAGATGTCCTGAAAATTTGGCCTGTTAGGGAGGCCTGTGGACAGGTTTGAAACCTTTGGTTTATAGTAATGCTATACATAAATACAAACACTGCTGCCATAGGGCTCCATTTATCAAACTGCAATAACAGCTTCGGAAACCCAGCATTTCAGGTTTGCGTGAGCAAGACTAAAAAATGCTAGTTGAGTAGCAGCGGGCTTAAATGATTATAGAACACTGTTATAAAATTCATTTTTAAAACACACTTATCTGCAGCTATATATAATATAAACAGTTTCTTCTTACGTTTTTTTTAAAACAAAGCCTCTTAGGTGTTTAAATTAAAAATTTTATTTTCCATAATGACGTTGGAAAAGACAGCCCACAAATAAGGGCTGTCGGACACGCTGTTAAAAACTCCTATGAACGCCTACTTAAATATTTAAATTAATCAGGCACGCACCCCCAACGCATGCACAGTTGCTTTTAGTGTCTCGCTGAACGTCTAACTGAATAATATGGTAACATGAAATCTATATGCTCGTTTATTTATGGGCGATCCTTAGATACTTACCATAGATACAATGCCCCTCTCCCTCTTCTGCGATGTTGCCAATACTGCAGCTCCGGCTCAGAAGACACTGTGGTTATGTGACCACTAAAACCGTGACATAAGGTAATAGCTCTTTCTCATATTTGGCTTGCGCGAAAACTGGGAATTGCGAGCACATGCGCAAGTTCTAAAAGATTAGGTACACTGCAGAACCCAGGTTGCCCACCATGATTGGCTAATGGGTTTGGAAAACCACATACTTTTGAGCGAATGCTGCAGGGAAACAGCTAGGAATGCGAAACGGAAGGTGTTTTAGCAAAACTTTAATCTAGATATAGCCTTAGACAATGAGAGGTTAATAAATGTTGCCTTTCATATCCTCTCTGCCACCTAAAGTGTAGCATATTTCAATCATCCTGATCAGATTTGATCTGGATAATTGACAACCCCCTCTTGCACATGATTGGCTATGCGCAAGCAGGGGGCAGCATTGCACAGCATTCATCAGGACTTGTTGAGTGTTAAATGTGGGCAGCATATTGTTGCCCACACTAGACTCGTGAAACAAGGTTCATGACAGCGTTCCTCGTCCGTCTGCCTTATGATAAATGGAGTCCAAAGACTGCTAAAGACATGTGCACCATCCTCAGCTTCTATCAGCCTACCTAGCTTTACTCTTAACAAAGGATATCAAGAGAACAAATCAAATTAGATTATGGAAGTTCATTAGAAAGTTGTTTTAAAAGAAAATTTATGCTTACCTGATAAATTTATTTATTTTTTGACACGATGAGTCCACGGATCATCTTAATTACTAATGGGATATTCACCTACTGGTCAGCAGGAGGAGGCAAAGAGCACCACAGCAGAGCTGTTAAATAGCTCCTCCCTTCCCTCCCACTCCAGTCATTTGACCGAAGTTAGGAAGAGAAAGGAAAAGCCAAGGTGCAGAGGTTTCTGAAGTTTACAATAACCCACAACCTGTCTATAAGAACAGGGCGGGCCGTGGACTCATTGTGTCAAAAAAGAAACAAATTTATCAGGTAAGCATAAATTTTCTTTTCTTTTTTTAAGACACGATGAGTCCACGGATTATCTTAATTGCTAATGGGATTCAATACCTAAGCTAGAGTACACAGATGATAAGGAAGGGACAAGACAGGGAACCTAAACGGAAGGCACCACTGCTTGAAGTACCTTTCTCCCAAAAACAGCCTCAGCCGAGGCAAAAGTGTCAAATTTGTAAAATTTTTAAAAAGTGTGAAGAGAGGACCAAGTTGCAGCCTTGCAAATCTGTTCCACAGAAGCTTCATTTTAGCTATGAGGATCACCAAGGCCCTTTCCTGTTTGATTCGAGCAATTACTCAAGGAAGAAGAGCAAACGGAGGAGACAGGTATGCTAGATTGAATGTCCAAGGGGCCGCCAGAGCATCTATCAGTTCCGCCTGGGGGTCCCTGGAACTCGACCTGTATCTTGGAAGCTTGGCATTCTGCCTCGATGCCATGAGATCTAACTCCGTCTGACCCCACTTGAGGATCAGACTGGAGAACACTTCCGGATGGAGTTCCCACTACCCCGGATGAAAGGTCTGTCTGCTCAGAAAATCCGCCTCCCAGTTGTCCACCCCTGAGATGTGGATCGCCGACAGACAGCAAGAATGGGCTTCCGACCACTAAATTATTTTGGATACCTCTGTCATCGCCAAGGAACTCCTTGTTCCTCCCTGATGATTGATGTAGGCCACTGACGTTATGTTGTCCGACAGGAACCTGATAAACTGAATCAAGGCTAACTGGGGCCAGGCCAACAGAGCATTGTAGATCGCTCTGAGATCCAGAATGCTTATGGGTAAAACCGACTGCCTGAGTCCATATTCCTCGAGCCTTTAGAGAGCCCCAGACTGCTCCCCACCCTAGAAGGCTGGCATCTGTTGTCACAATCACCCAAGATGGTCTGCGAAAGCATGTTCCCTGGGAGAGATGATCCAGAGACAACCACCATTGAAGAGAGTCCCTTGTCTCCTGCTTCAGTAGAAGCCGAGGGGACAAGTCCGAATAATCTCCATTCCATTGTCTCAGCATGTTCAAATGCAGAGCTCTGAGATGAAAGCGAGCAAACGGGAAGATGTTCATTGCCGCCACCATCAACCCGATTAACTCCCTGCACTGAGCCACTGATGGACGAGGAGTGGACTGAAGGGCTAGACAAGTATCGATAATCTTTAATTTCCTGACTTCTGTCACAAAAATCTTCATAGACAGAGAGTCTATTATGGTTCCTAAGAAAGATACTCTTGTGTTTGGAATTAAGAATCTTTTCTAAATTCACCTTCCAGCCGTGGGATTTTAGGAAGGACAACAACAAGTCCATGTGGGATCTTCCTAGCTGAAAGGACGTCATCTGAACTAGAAAGTCATCCAGATAAGGCGCCACTGCAATGCCCTTTGATCAAAGCACCGCCAATAGACATCCCAGAACCTTTGTGAAGATCCTGGGAGCTGTGGCAAGACCGAAAGGAAGAGCCACAAACTGGAAGTGTTTGTCCAGAAAGGCAAACCTTAAGAACTTGTGATGATCCCTGTGAATGGGAACATGTAGATACGCGTCTTTTAAATCCACTGTTATCATAAATTGATCTTCCTGGATCAATGGAAGAATGGAACGAATTGTTTCCATCTTGAAGGACGTTATCCTGAGAAACTTGTTTAGACTCTTGAGGGCTAAAATTGGCCTGAAGGTTCCCTCTTTTTTGGGGGAACACGAACAGATAATGATCACAAAACAAAACTTGATTGAGAAGGAGAAACCTGCCCCCTTACGGGTTGGGTGCACTCCCCTCATGTTGTGTCAGCAGCAAGTTTCTTAAACTGATTTCCCCTACTCTAAGTCCGATAGGGTCTCCGTGCTTGGAAGGAGGAATAAAAGAAATTCCCTTTCCACTATATTACATTAAAGGGGCCTACACACTTAAAGGCCCTTCTCCTATTGCGAAAGAAATGTCTGTCCATAGAAACAGACAACGCAACAAGCCAGTACAATGCCGCACTGGAAACAGTAGTCACACCAACCGCAGGTTGCTCTAGACCAGGGGTCAGCAACCTTCGGCTCCCAGATGTTTTGTAACTACATTTCCCATGATGCTTAGATAGACCAAAGAGGGGATTCTATTTTCCCCTCGATATCTTCCTTCTAAGTGTAGGGGAAGAAAAGGGGGGGGGGAAGTGTGAAGGGAGGACCAAGTTGCAGCCTTGCAAATCTGTTCTACAGAAGCTTCATTTTTGAATGCCCATGAGGAAGCAACAGCCCTTGTGGAATGAGCGGTAACTCTCTCAGGAGGCTGGTGTCCAGCAGTCTCATATGCAAAACGTATGATGCTCTTCAGCCAAAAAAAAGAGAAGTAGCCGTAGCTTTCTGTCCCTTATGTTTTCCCGAGAAAACTATAAACAAAGAAGAAGACTGACGAAAGTCCTTAGTCGCCTGCAGGTAATACTTTAAAGCACGGACCACGTCCAAATTGTGCAAAAGTCTTTCCTTCTTAGAAGAAGGATTAGGACACAAAGAAAGAACAACAATCTTCTGATTAATGTTGCGATCAGAAACAACCTTACGAAGATCCTGGGAGCTGTGGCAAGACCGAAAGGAAGAGCCACAAACTGGAAGTGTTTGTTCAGAAAGGCAAACCTTAAGAACTTGTGATGATCCCTGTGAATGGGAACATGTAGATACGCGTCTTTTAAATCCACTGTTGTCATAAATTGATTCTCCTGGATCAATGAAAGAATGGAACAAATTGTTTCCATCTTGAAGGACAGTATCCTGAGAAACTTGTTTAGACTCTTGAGGGCTAAAATTGGCCTGAAGGTTCCCTCTTTTTTGGGGGAACACAAACAGATAAGGATCACAAAACAAAACTTGATTGAGAAGGAGAACCTGCCCCCTTACGGGTCGGGTGCACTCCCCTCATGTTGTGTCAGCAGCAAGTTTCTTAAACTGATTTCCCCTATTCTAAGTCAGATAGGGTCTCCGTGCTTGGAAGGAGGAATAAAAGAAATTCCCTTTCCACTATATTACATTAAAGGGGCCTACGCACTTAAAGGCCCTTCTCCTATTGCAAAAGAAATGTCTATCCATAGAAACAGACAACACAATAAGCCAGTACGATGTTGCACTGGAAACAGTAGTCACACCAAGCGCAGGTTGCTCTAGACCAAAGAGGAGATTCTATTTTCCCCTGGATATCTTCCTTCTAAGTGTAGGGGAAGAAAAGAGGGGAAAAACCCTATAACCCTATCTGGTACAGGAATACTTCCACCATGACGGGTCCATCATAATATTAGAAAAACCTACTGGTGTCGGAGCCACCCAGAGTAGCTAAAACTTCCTCAAGAAGCTCCTGATCAGATAAAGGAATTTACCTCATTTGAGACTGAGAATTCCTTGTCCGGAATTACCGAAAAATAACCCCCACTGAGTCATTCACACTATTCTGAGTGAAGAAGACCTCCTGCTCAATTTTTTCCACCAGCGTGGGTAAAAAGAATAGATAATGTATTAAAAGCAGGGCAACTCCATCTGGGCTATAAATTGTTTGTAACACCTTAGGAGAAATTTGTTGTATATTTGACCATTGTCAGTATGCTCCTAAGCAGTATGTGCCTAACAGAAGAAGGACCTATCCTCATCATCTAAAGATTTCTGAATAAATGAGAAATAGAAGCGGATTGGTAGAACCGCATTGGAATCCAAGCCTAAAACAAGAGACCTCTAGCAGGGCCTTTTGGACCACCTTGAATCGTAAAGGATGGATTACACAAATAAACAGCTGGATTCTTTAACAAAATTAGCACATAAAAACACGTTACGGTCTGTTTAAATTTTAAAAAGTAACTTTTTTATTTCTGTGTGCAGGGGTAAGCTAAATTAGCATGTAAACATTGCAAAATTATCAGAAACGTTAATCCTTTGTTCAAATATATCGCCATGACATTAAAAAAGTGATGTCTTGTGCAGCAATTCCCGAAGGGGATTGTGAGGAACCGCAGGGCACTGCATGTGTGATAGAAATTTTAATGTACACTTCCTTAATAAATCTGCCTCACCTATGGCAGAAGAATGAAATAAGAAGCGATATCTTGCGCAACAACTCCAGATGGAATTTGCAGGGAACCGCAGGGCACTGCATGTGTGTTATCAAATGTAATGTACATTTACTTAATCAATCTGACTCACATATGGCAGAATAATTGATAAGACTTAACCTGTTGTTAGTAAAAATCAACATATAGCAGGCATTACTGTCTCTTTAAATGTTAGAGTCGCATCTTTATTTTTAAGATGTCAGAAATTATTGAATAAGTATGAGAGGAATTTCGGTATTGCCTAACACTCTCTACACCTCAGGTTGACCCAGCTGAGGCATCAGACAGCCTCTCTACACCAGTCCTGCCCTTGCTATAGCGCTGTCTTAAGCGCAAGAACTGTGACAAGCATTGTTACGTTTCTTACAATAACCGGAAGTGAAGGGGAGGAAGCGCCATCTGCAAGGCGCACATTCTAAACTTAAATTCCTCCACTCCTTGCGATTTTCAGAAGTGAAAGGTGAAAGGAGTGTAAAATCTTGGCGCCCTTTATAAGCTCCGCCCCTCGTGGGCGTTTCACAAGCCATCTCCCGGTCGCCATAGTTTAAGTAAAGGCGCCGGGAGTAAAGACAACTCTATTAATAAATGAGACCGCCAGGAGATGAGACACATTTCACCCAGTGCCTGCGTTCTAGCTGCCATAACGTCTCCTGATAGACTAGGAGAATCTGAGCCCAAGTTCAATGAGGTCTAAATTAATAAAGTGCCCAAACTTTTTCTGAGATCCTTCTATCACCAGAAATAAAGTCAGCACTTACCTCATCTTCTGCCTGGCAGCAAGACAGTTCCCAGGTTTAGGAGGTCCTCTCCCTCCCATGGCCCTGTAAATAAACGAAAATCCTGAATAAAATCCCTCAGGTTTTCTTGGTAAGGGCAGCAATAATATGAGAGGCGCAGTGAGAATTATATCCCACAAGTTCCCATTGCTTTAAAGCCACCAAAGCTCTACTGAAGAGACTGATATGGACTACGGCTACACCCTAGAACAAAGCAGCACAATCTTGCACTACTTTAAAAATAATAAACTCTTGATTGAAGAATCTAATCTAACACCTCACTTTACCTTTTCCTATCACTAACGTAGGCAAAGAGAATGACTGGAGTGGGAGGGAAGGCAGAAGCTATTTAACAGCTCTGCTGTGGTGCTCTTTGCCTCCTCCTGCTGACCAGGAGGTGAATATCACATTAGTAATTAAGATGGTCCGTGGACTCATTTTGTCTTAAAAAAGAAATCACATGCCCTATCAAAATCATGAAAGTTTGATTTTGACTTTACAGTCCCAAGTTTGCAAGTAACCAAGCCAGGATTGTCTTTGGTAAAAGAAATAAGAATGTCCTGCACAATATTAAGAATGGAACACACTTTTTGCTAAATGTACTTATTTATTTTTAAATATCTTTTGCAAATAACAACATATATTTAATTAATACAGTACACATATAAAACAATACATACAATGCCTATAAATTCACAATAAACATTTCAATAAAACAGAAAATGGATAAAATATGTTTTAGAAAATAATAGAATATGGGCTAGATTGCAAGTGTCATGCTAACGTTAGCATGCGATATAGACATATTGCGGCCACGCTAACTTGCGCACATATTACAAATTGAAGGTATACGCGATTGCACAATTGCAAACTAATGGCTAGATTACGAGTTTTGCGTTATGAGGGCTGCAGTGCTAACTTGCAAGTTATTGTCTCCACTCACTTCCCTACAGCTCTGGTATTACAGGTTTATAAAAACCTGGCGTTATCAGGCAAAAAGTGAGCGTAGAGCAAAATTGAGCTCCATACCGCACTCCAATACCAGCGCTGCTGAAAGCTGCGGTGAGCTGGTTTTACGTGCTCGTGCACGATTTCCCCATAGACATCAATGGGGAGAGCCGGCTGAAAAAAAGCCTAACACCCGCAATAAAGCAGCGTAAAGCTCCGTAACGCAGCCCTATTGATTCCTATGGGGAAACAAAATGAATGTTTAGACCTAACACCCTAACTTGAACCCCGAGTCTAAACACCCCTAATGGTACACTTATTAACCCCTAATCTGCCGCCCCCAGCATCGCGAACACCTACATTATATTTATTAACCCCTAATCTGCCGCCCCAACATCGCGAACACCTACATTATATTTATTAACCCCTAATCTCCCGCCCCCAATGTCGCAGCAACCTACCTACACTTATTAACCCCTAATCTGCCGCCCCCAACGTCGCCGCCACTATAATAAACATATTAACCCCTAAACAGCCATACTCCCGCATCACAAACACTAGTTAAATATTATTAACCCCTAATCTGCTGTCCCTAGCATCGCCGCCACCTACCTACATTTATTAACCCCTAATCTGCCGCCACCAACGTCGCCGCCGCTGTACTAAATGTATTAACCCCTAAACCTAAGTCTAACCCTAACCCTAACACCCCTTAACTTAAATATAATTAAAATAAATCTAAATAAAACCTACTATTAAAGGGATAGTCTAGTCAAAATTAAACTTTCATGATTCAGATAGAGCATGCAATTTTAAGCAACTTTCTAATTTACTCCTATTCTCATGTTATCTTGATTTGAAAAAGCATTAATAAAAGGTTAGGAGCTGGCCCATTTTTAGTTCAGCACCTTGGTAGAGCTTGCTGATTGGTTTGCTACATTTAGCCACAAATCAGCAAGTGCTACCCAGGTACTGAACAAAAAAATGGCCCGGCTCTAAAGCTTACAGTACTGCTTTTTCAAATCAAGATAGCATGAGAACAAAGAAAAATGTATAATAGGAGTAAATTAGAAAGGTGCTTAAAATCTCATGCTCTATCTGAATCATGAAAGAAAAAAAATTAGGTTTAGTATCCCTTTAATAACTAAATAATTCCTATTTAAAACTAAATACTTACCTGTAAAATAAAACCAAAGCTAGCTACAATATAACTAATATTGTAAAAAGAGTTAAATGCCCTTTTAAGGGCAATGCCCATACTAATGCCCTTTTCAGAGCAATGGGGAGCTTAAGTTTTTTTACAGGTAAAAGAGCTGATTTCTTTGGGGCAATGCCCTGCAAAAGGCCCTTTTAAGGGCTATTGGTAGTTTAGTTTAGGCTAGGGTTTTTTTTATTTTATTTTGGGGGCCTTTTTTATTTTGATAGGGCTATTAGATTAGGTGTAATTAGTTTAAATATCTGATAATTTCTTCTTTTATTTTGTGTAATTTAGTGTTTGTTTGTTTTATTGTAATTTAGGTAATTGTATTTAATTTAGGTAATGTATTTAATTGTAGTGTAAGGTTAGGTGTTAGTGTAAGACAGGTTAGGTTTTATTTTACAGGTAAATTTGTATTTATTTTAGCTAGGTAGTTAGTAAATAGTTAATAACTATTTAGTAACTATTCTACCTAGTTAAAATAAATACAAACTTGCCTGTAAAATAAAAATAAACCCTAAACTAGCTACAATGTAACTATTAGTTATATTGTAGCTAGCTTAGGTTTTATTTTACAGGTAAGTATTTAGTTTTAAATAGGAATTATTTAGTTATTAATAGTAGGTTTTATTTAGATTTATTTTAATTATATTTAAGTTAGGGGTTGTTAGGGTTAGACTTAGTGTTTAGGGGTTAATATATTTAGTAGTTAATATTTAACTAGTGTTTGAGATGTTGGAGTGTGGCGGTTTAGGGGTTAATATGTTTATTATAGTGGCGACGTTGTCCGGAGCGGCAGATTAGGGGTTAATAATTTTATTTTAGTGTTTGCGATGCGGGAGGGCCTCGGTTTAGGGGTTAATAGGTAGTTTATGGGTGTTAGTGTACTTTTTAGCACTTTAGTTATGAGTTTTATGTTACGGCTTTGTAGTGTAAAACTCATAACTACTGACTTTCAGTTTACGGTATTGATCTTGAAGTTTTAGGCATAAACACATGTATATATATATATATATATATATATATATATATACACATATATATATATATATATATATATATATACACACACACACACACACATTGCAGCCCTTTCACTGAAATACCACAAAACAATAAATTAATTTTTAATCAATATTAATATTTAACTATCAGCTACCGCAGTACCGCACTCATAAAAATGAAATTTTTTCATGGGATTCCCATACTGCTGGTATTACGAGTTTTGCGTTCTGGCTAATAAACCTGCAGTACAGCCTAAAAAGACAAGATCCATAACGCAATCTAAATTCAGTAGTTATGAGTTTTACGCTACAAATCTGTTACATAAAACTCATAACTAAAGTGTTAAAAAGTACACTAACACCCATAAACTACCTATTAACCCCTAAACCGAAGCCCTCCCACATCGCAAACACTATAATAAATGTATTAACCCCTAATCTGCTACTCCCGACATCGCCACCACTATGCTAAAGTTATTAACCTCTAAACCGCCGCCCTCCTGCATTAAAAACACTATTTAAATATTATTAACCCCTAATCTGCCGTCCGCCCACATCGCCCCCACTATACTAAAGTTATTAAGCCCTACACTGCCTCCACTATAATAAACCTTTTAAACCCTAAACTGCAAGCCCCCCACAAAGAAATATACTAAACAAAAATATTAACCCCTACACCGAAAGCCCCCCACATCAAAATAAACTAAATTAAACTATTCACCCCTAAACCTAACGCCCCCCTAACTTTATATTAAAATTACAATTTCCCTATCTTAAATTAAATTAAAACTTACCTGTCAAATTAAAAAAACTAACGGCTAGATTTAGAGTTTGGCGTTAGCCGTAAAAAGCAGCATTAAGGGGTCCTAACACTGCTTTTTACCGCCCGCTGGTATTTAGAGTCAGACAGGAAAGGGTCTACCGCTCACTTTCTTTCTGCGACTCCAGGCTACCGCAGATCCCCTTACTTCAATTGCGTATCCTATCTTTTCAATGGGATTTGCCTAACGCTGGTATTTGGAGACTTGGAAGAAGTGAGCGGTAGACCCTCTACCGACAAGACTCCTACCGACAAAAAATGTCAGTAGTTAAGAGCTTTATGGGCTAACGCCGGAACAGAAAGCTCTTAACTCCTGTGCTATAAAGTACACTAACACCCATAAACTACCTATGAACCCCTAAACCGAGGCCCCCCCACATCGCAAACCCTCTAATAAAATTTTTTAACCCCTAATCTGCCGACCGGACACCGCCGTCACCTACATTATAGCTATGAACCCCTAATCTGCTGTCCCTAATATCGCCGACACCTACATTATAGTTATTAACCCCTAATCTGCCCCCCCCCAACATCGCCGCTACCTAACTACACTTATTAACCCCTAATCTGCCGTCCGGACCTCGCCCCCACTATAATAAATGTATTAACCCCTAAACCGCCGCACTCCCGCCTCGCAAACACTATAATAAATTTTATTAACCCCTAATCTGCCCTCCCTAACATCGCCGCCACCTACCTACAATTATTAACCCCTAATCTCCCGCCCGCAATGTCGCCGCTACTATAATAATGTTATTAACCCCTAAACCTAAGTCTAACCCTAACACTAACACCCCCCTAACATAAATATAATTTAAATAAAACGAAATAATATTCCTAAAATTAAATAAATTATTCCTATTTAAAACTAAATACCTATAAAATAAACCCTAATATAGCTACAATATAACTAATAGTTACATTGTAGCTATTTTAGGATTTATATTTATTTTACAGGCAACTTTGTATTTATTTTAACTAGGTACAATAGCTATTAAATAGTTATTAACTATTTAATAGCTACCTAGTTAGAATAATTACAAAATTACCTGTAAAATAAATCCTAACCTAAGTTACAATTAAACCTAACACTACACTATCATAAAATTAATTAAATAAATTAACTACAATTACATTTAATTAAATAAACTAAACTATAGTACAAAAACAAACAACACTAAATTACAGAAAATAAAAAAAGAATTACAAGAAGTTTAAACTAATTACACCTAATCTAAGCCCCCTAATAAAATAATAAAGCCCCCCAAAATAAAAAAATGCCCTACCCTTTTCTAAATTACAAAGTAATCAGCTCTTTTACCAGCCCTTAATAGGGCTTTTTGCGGGGCATTGCCCCAAAGTAATCAGCTCTTTTACCTGTAAAAAAAATATTCTATTGGCTGTTCCAATCAGCCAATAGAATGCGAGCTTAATACGATTGGCTGATTGGATCAGCCAATCGGATTGAACTTCAATCTGATTGGCTGATTGAATCAGCCAATCAGATTTTTCCTACCTTAATTCCGATTGGCTGATAGAATCCTATCAGCCAATCGGAATTCGAGGGACGCCATCTTGGATGACGTCCCTTAAAGGAACCGTCATTCGTCGTTATTCCGTCGGGGAAGGTGGATGTTCCGCGTTGGCGGTCTGAAGATTGAGCTGGAAGAAAGAAGATAGAAGATGCTGCTTGGAGGAAGACATCGCCCGGTTGGAGGACCTCTTCTTTGCCGCTTGGATCAAGACTTCGCCCAGATGGAGGACCACATCGCCCGGATTGAATGAAGAATTCGGCTTGGCTGGATGAAGACGGCTCAAGGTAGGGAGATCTTCAGTGGGTTAGTGTTAGGTTTTTTAAGGGGGGATTGGGTGGGTTAGAGTAGGGGTATGTGGGTGGTGGGTTTTAATGTTGGGGGGGTTGTATTTTTTTTTAAAAAGAGCTGATTACTTTGGGGCAATGCCCCGCAAAAAGCTCTTTTAAGGGCTGGTAAAAGAGCTGATTACTTTGTACTTTGTAATTTAGAATAGGGTAGGGCATTTTTTTTATTTTGGGGGGCTTTATTATTTTATTAGGGGGCTTAGATTAGGTGTAATTAGTTTAAACTTCTTGTAATTCTTTTTTTATTTTCTGTAATTTAGTGTTTGTTTGTTTTTGTACTATAGTTTAGTTTATTTAATTAAATGTAATTGTAGTTAATTTATTTAATTAATTTTATGATAGTGTAGTGTTAGGTTTAATTGTAACTTAGGTTAGGATTTATTTTACAGGCAATTTTGTAATTATTCTAACTAGGTAGCTATTAAATAGTTAATAACTATGTAATAGCTATTGTACCTAGTTAAAATAAATACAAATTTGCCTGTAAAATAAATATAAATCCTAAAATAGCTGCAATGTAACTATTAGTTATATTGTAGCTATATTAGGGTTTATTTTATAGGTAAGTATTTAGTTTTAAATAGGAATAATTTATTTAATTTTAGGAATATTATTTAGTTTTATTTAAATTATATTTATGTTAGGGGGGTGTTAGGGTTAGGGTTAGACTTAGGTTTAGGGGTTAATAAAACTTTGGGGGTGGGATATTGGGGTTAATAATTGTAGGTAGGTGGCGGCGAATGTTAGGGAGGGCAGATTAGGGGTTAATAAAATTTATTATAATGTTTGCGAGGCGGGAGTGCGGCGGTTTAGGGGTTATTAAAATTATTATAGTGGCGGCGAGGTCCGGTCGGCAGATTAGGGGTAAATAAGTGTAGGTAGGTGGCGGCGCCATGGGGGGGGGAGATTAGGGGTAATAAATATAATATAGGTGTCGGCGATGTTAGGGGCAGCAGATTAGGGGTTCATAGTTATAATGTAGGTTGCGGAGGTGTCCGGAGCGGCAGATTAGGGGTTAATAATAAAATGCAGGTGTCAGCAATTGCAGAGGCGGCAGATTAGGGGTTAATAAGTGTAAGATTAGGGGTGTTTAGACTCAGGGTTCATGTTAGGGTGTTAGGTGTAGACTTAGAGAGTGTTTCCCCATAGGAAACAATGGGGCTGCGTTAGGAGCTGAACGCTGCTTTTTTGCAGGTGTTAGTTTTTTTTTACAGCCAGCTCAGCCCCATTGTTTCCTATGGGGATATCGTGCACGAGCACATTTTTCCAGCTTACCGCTAACGTAGGCAACTCTGGTATTGAGGGTTGAAGTGGAGCTAAATTATGCTCAACGCTCCCTTTTCTGAGCCTAACGCAGCCACTCAGACAACTCTAAATACCAGCGTTGTCTTAAGGGTGCGCTGGGAAAAAAAGCAGCGTTAGTACCGCGGGTCTTTACAGACAAAACTCTAAATCTAGGCGTAAGTTTAAACTAACAATTAAACTAATATAATATAAGGGCATTTAGCTCTTTTACTGCCCATACCCTAAACTAAATAAAAAAAACCTACCCAAAAAACCTTAAAAAAAGCCTAACACTAACCCCCGACGATCCACTTACAGTTTTTGAAGTCCTGCTTGAACGATCTTCATCCCGGAGTTGAAGTCCTCATCTAGGCGGCGAGAAGTCTTCATCCAGATGGCCTCTTCAATCTTCATCCAGGCGGCATCTTCTATCTTGATCCCAGAGGCGCGGACGGGTCCATCCTGAAGACATCCGACGCGGAGCATCCTCTTTATATGGCCGCCGCCGCACACTGAATCTTCAATGCAAGGGACGCAATTCAAGATGGTGTCCCTTGCATTCCTATTGGCTCAAAAATTTGAATCAGCCAATAGGAATTAGGGCTGCTAAAATCCTATTGGCTATTCAAATCAGCCAAAAGGATTTAAGCAGCTCTCATTCTATAGGCTAATTTGAATATTAATAGGACTTCAAAGAACTGAAAGCTGATCTTTAGGGGTTATTTCTGGGTGTTTTTTTTTTTTTTTAGTTTAGGGTTTGGGAAGTAAAAGAGCGGGGCAATGCCCCACAAAAGGGCCTTTTAAGGGCTATTGGTAGTTTATTGTAGGCTAGGTTTTTTTTTTATTTTGGGTGGGCTTTTTTATTTTGATAGGGCTATTAGATTAGGTGTAATTGTTTTTATTTTTGGATAATTTCGATTTTTATTTTTTGTTATTTAGTGGGGGGTTTTGTTGTAATTTTAGGTAGTTAGGATTTATATAACAGGTAAGTTTGTATTTATTTTAACTAGGTAGCTAGTAAATAGTTAATAACTATTTACTAAGTAGTCTACCTAGTTAAAATAAATACAAACTTACCTGTGAAATAAAAATAAAACCTAAGCTAGCTACAATATAACTATTAGTTATATTGTAGCTAGCTTAGGTTTTATTTCACAGTAAAGTATGTATTTAGTTTTAACTAGGTATTATTTAGTTAATAATTGTAAACTTAAGTTTAGCTCTAGTTTAATTATGTTAAAGTTAGGGGGTGTTAGGGATACGTTAGGGTTAGGTTTAGGGGTTAATATAGTTTAATTTAGATTTTTTAAATGTGGGGGGCTGGCGCTTTAGGGGTTAATAGGATTATTTAGTGGTAGTGATGTGGGAGGCCAGAGGTTTACGGGTTAATAACTTTATTTAGTTGCGGCGATGTTGGGGTGCAGCGGAATAGGGGTTCATAACTTTAGTATAGTGGCAGCGATATCGGGAGCGGCAGATTAGGGGTTAATAGATTTATTTATGTGGCGGTGATATCGGGGGCAGCAGATTAGGGGTTAATAACATTATGTAGGTGCCGGCGATGTCTTGGGGGGGGCAGATTAGGGGTGTTTAGACATGGAGTTTATGTTAGGGTGTTAGGTTTACACGTTAGTTTTCTTTCCCCATAGACATAAATGGGGCTGCGTTACGGAGCTTTTCATTCCGCGATCGCAGGTGTAAGGTTTTTTTCTGACCCGCTCTCCCCACTGATGTCTATGGGGGAAGCGTGCACGAGCACGTCAAAACAACGCTTGTATTTTGGTGTAGTATGGAGCTCAATGCAGCCATATTGCATGCAAAGCCGGGTTTTTTAAAACTTGTAATGGCAGCGTTATAGGGGTTTAAATAACGCAACTTTTGTTGCGTTCTTTACTTTCCCTATAGCGCTCTAAACTCATAACCTACCCGAATGTGTTTTAGTGTGTATTTACTGTAAATATTTTACATTCCAAAGTAGGGTAAAATGTTCCATGTATTTTTAATTAGATATTCCTATATATGTCTGTATACACCTATACCTATATATATATATATATTCATATGTGTGTGTATATATATATATATTCATATATATATATATATATATATATATATATATATATATATAGAGAGAGAGAGAGAGAGAGAGAGAGAGAGAGAGAGAGAGAGAGAGAGAGGGAGAAGAGAGAGAACCCCAATTCCGAAAAAGTTGGGACCGTATGGAAAATTAAAAAAATCAAACAAAAAGAGTCATATTGAAAACACATTTTTTCATGTTTTACTTTGTGAATTTAATGTATTTTTGAAAAAATATACTCATTTCAAATCTGATGACTGCAACACGGTCCAAAAAAGTTGGGACAGGGGCAATTTAGGACTAATAGCGATGTGACAAGTTGAAATAAGAAGGTGATGTGAAACAGGTGAAGCAATCGTATAATCATAGTATATAAGGAGCCTCTAAAAAAGGCCTTGTCCTTCAAGAGAAAGGATGGGTCGAGGCTCGCCAATCTGCCAACAGATAAGTCAGTGAATAATCCAACACTTTGAGAACAACATTCCCCAAAGACAGTAGGATTGTGGGAATTTCACCTTCTACAGTGCACAATATAATTAAAAGATTCAAGGAATACGGTCAAATCTCGGTGCGTAAATGACAAGGCCTGACAACCACTTCTGAATGCGCGTGATCTCTGATCCCTCAGATGTCACTGTCTCAAAGGCGTCATGAGTCTGTAACGAATATTCTGACAAGGGCTCTGGAATACTTTGGTAAACCTTTGTCAGTCAACACCATTCGCTGCTTCATCCACAGATGAAATTTAAGGCTTTACTATGCAAAGCAGAAGCCATACATCAACACTGTTGAGAAGTGCCGGCTCTATCTCATCTGATATGGACAGTAGCACAGTGGAATTTTGTTTTGTGGTCCGACAAGTCAACACTTGAAATAGTTTTTGGAAAAAACAGCAGTCGTGTTCTCCGGGCTAAAGTGGAAAAGGACCATCAGTATCAGTATCAGTGCCCATGGCATGGATAACTTGCACATCTGTGAGGGCACCATACTTTTTGGAGCAACATATGCTGCCATCCAGACATCGTTTTTTACAGGGACGTCTCTACATTTTCCAGCAGGACAACGCCAAACCACATTCCCCCCGGATTACAAGTGCATGGTTGCGTAAGCAGAGAGTGCGGGTGCTAGCATGGCCTGCCTGCAGTCCTGACTTGACTCCGATTGAGAATGTGTGGTGCATTATGAAGTGCAAAATAAGGTAACTAAGTCCCCGTACAGTTGCACAGCTGAAGACATGCATAATGGATGAATGGTTAAAAATTTTGCTAGCTAAACTTAACCAACTGGTGTCTTCAGTGCCCACACGCTTAATAAGTGTTATTAAATTTTGTGTTAGAGGCTATGTGGTGCTAACAAGCAGTTTTTTCTCACCGCTCACTTACCTACAGCGCTGGTATTATAGGTTTTTACAAACCCGGCGTTAAAAGGCACGAAGTGAGCGTTGAGCAAAATACCAATACCAGCGCTGCTTAAGTCAGCGGTGAGCTGGTCGTACATGCTTGTGCACGATTTCCCCATAGGAATCAACGGGGAGAGCCGGCTGAGAAAAAGTCTAACACCTGCAAAAAAGCAGCGTAAAACTCAGTAACGCAGCCCCATTGATTCTTAGGAAATTCTTCTGGGGAAATAAAATTTATGTCTACACCTAACACCCTAACATGAACCCCGAGTCTAAACACCCCTAATCTTACACTTATTAACCCTAATCTGCCGCCCCTGACATCGACAACACCTGCATTATATTTATTAACCCCTAATCTGCCGCTCCGGACACCTCCGCCACCTACATTATACTTATGAACCCCTAATCTGCTGCCCCCAACATCGCCGACACCTACATTATATTTATTAACCCCTAATCTGCAGCTTCCAATGTCGCTGCCACCTACCTACACTTATTAACCCCTAATCTGCTGCCCCCAACGTCGCCGCCACTATAATAAACATATTAACCCCTAAACCGCCGCACTCCCGCCTCGCAAACATTAGTTAAATATTATTAACACAAAGAATTCTATCAGCCAATCAGAATCTAAGGGACGCCATCACGGATGACGTCACTTAAAGGAACCGTCAATCAGTAAGAAGACTTTGTTTGAAGAGAATGCTCCGCGTCGGATGTCTTGAAGATGGAGCCGCTCTGCGTCGGATGGATGAAGATAGAAGATGCCGTCTGGATAAAGACTTCTGCCCGTCTGGAGGATCACTCGCCCGGCTTGGATGAAGATTTCTCCCGGCTTCGTTGAGGACTTTTCAGGGCAATGGGGAGCTTAGGTTTATTTTAGATAGTATTTTATTTGGGGGGTTGGTTGTGTGGGTGGTGGGTTTTACTGTTGGGGGGGTTGTTTGTATTTTTTTTTAGGTAAAAGAGCTGATTAATTTGGGGCAATGCCCTGCAAAAGGCCCTTTTAAAGGCTATTGATAGTTTATTTTAGGCTAGGGTTTTTTTTTTGGGGGGGGGCGGCTTTTTTATTTTGAAAGGGCTATTAGATTAGGTGTAATTAGTTTAAATATCTTGTCATTTGTTTATTATTTTCTGTAATTTAGTGGGTTTTTTTTTTGTACTTTAGCTAATTTAATTTAATTTATTTAATTGTTAATTTAGTTAATTTATTTAATTGTAGGGTTAGGTTAGGTGTTATTGTAACTTAGGTTAGGTTTTATTTTACAGGTACTTTTGTATTTATTTTAGCTAGGTAGTTATTAAATAGTTAATAACTATTTAATAACTATTCTACCTAGTTAAAATAAATACAAACTTGCCTGTAAAATAAAAATAAACCCTAAGCTAGCTACAATGTAACTATTAGTTATATTGTAGCTAGCTTAGGGTTTATTTTATAGGTAAGTATTTAGTTTTAAATAGGAATTATTTTGGTAATAATATTAATTTTTATTTAGATTTATTGTAATTATATTTAAGTTAGGGGGTGTTAGGGTTAGACTTAGGTTTAGGGGTTAATACATTTCGTATAGTGGCGGCGACGTTGGGGGCGGCAGATTAGGGTTTAATAAATGTAGGTAGGTGGCGGCGATGTTAGGGACAGCAGATTAGGGGTTAATAATATTGAACTAGTGTTTGCGAGGCGGGAGTGCAGCGGTTTAGGGGTTAATATGTTTATTATAGTTGCGGCGATGTCTGGAGCGGCAGATTAGGGGTTAAAAATGTTATTATAGTGTTTGCGATGCGGGAGGGCCTCGGTTTAGGGGTTAATAGGTAGTTTATGGGTGTTAGTGTACTTTTTAGCACTTTAGTTATGAGTTTTATGCTACGGCGTTGTACCATAAAACTCTTAACTACTGACTTTTAAATGCGTTAGGACTCTTGACAGGGTAGGGTGTACCGCTCACTTTTTGGCCTCCCAGGACAGACTCGTAATATCAGCGCTATGGAAGCCATAGAAAAAAGACTTTACGAAATTTACCTAAGTCATTTTGTGGTAAGGCCAAAGAAGTGTGCGGTGCCCCTAAACCTGCAAGACTCGTAATACCAGCGGGCGTAAAAAAGCAGCGTTAGGACCTCTTAACGCTGCTTTTTTACCTTAATGCACAACTCGTAATCTAGCCGAAAGTGTTTTCAGGGTGAACTGAATTTTCAAATGACCCATTTTGTTTGTTTTTTGCATCTTCCATACTGCCCCAATGTTTTCGGAATTGGGGATATACCTGTATATATATATATATATATATATATATATATATATATATATATATATATATATATATATATATATATATATATATATAGCAAAAAGATAATTATATATAAATATATGTATGTATATATATATATTTATTTAAAATAAATAGGACATTTTCTTCTATGTAAAGAACACTGGAATGTAAAATATTCATAATTAAAATAGGGTTTAGCCCACTTGGTTAAACATGGTCTGGTTAGCGCACGAGCCATAGGTGTTAGGTAGGCTGACCATATTGCCGCTTTATAAAGGGACACATATGAAAAATACATATGTCAGGGCTGTTTAAAGAAATGCTTTGAATAATGTTCTGTTATAAGAACCCTGACATATGTATTTTTCATGTGTCCCTTTTTAAAGCGGCAATATGGTCAGCCTAGTGTTAGGTTTTATATTGAGTTCCGTGCTTCATTAAAGTTTATAGGGAAGAAGAAGTTAGCGTTGTTGTGATATCAGAAATCCTGAAGTTAGCGCGTTAGCTTTCACTTGTGTGGAAACATTTACTTTCAACTTGTAATACGCTCAGTAACCTGTGTGCGTTAAAAGTTTACTTCTGCAGTGTTTTGCACTCGAGCAAAAGTGCTAAATAACGTGCCACTTGTAATCTGGCCCTATATATATTTCATGCTTTTTAGCACCCAGATAGGTTTCTTTATTGCGCTAAACCTTTAATTAGGTTGTTTTGATGGCGGACAATTTGCTTTTCAGCACTCTAGGATGAAACGGAGAAAAGACCAAGCAAGCAGCATAGACAAGGTCGTATCAGTACAATCTATCAAATGTTAGTACTTTAAACATTAAAAAATGTTTTAAATAAGTAAATGTATTCTGTACTGGTAAGTCATTACAACAACAAAAAAAAACCGAGGATTTAACTCTGGGGTTTAACTATCTGCTAAAATAAACAAACAGTGAAAATGTGCAAATATCCTAACAGAGGCTTTATTATATTTGGTCCATGATAAGCCCATGGTTCTTGCAACCTGAGCCATAAATAAAATAAAAAAGGCCTTTTTTTACTGAAACCAAAAGCCACAAAGATTGAGGAACAAGTCTAATTAGAAAAAGCAAGATGCTGGAAGCATACTGTCCAGTTCTAGATTGGAAACAAAGATAATGAGTAAATAAAGTTTCTATTAGCTTCCAAGTAATACTTCGGGGCTCTAACTATATCAAACCTGTGTAAATTATTTTCCTTGTTATTCTTAACATTAGAATGATGGAATTACATTTTCAGAATGAACATTCTGAAAACTGACTACCTCTGATAAAAAAGATGTCCTAAATACTGCTATCCGATAAAAAATTTTTTAATTTAAAGAATGTTAAAAGGACAGTCAACTTGACTTGCTTTTTAGCCAATGAGTGCATTGTCATCCACAATTCCACGGGAGAGAGCACAATGTTATCTATATGACACACAATTAGCAGTCTCTTGTGAAAAGATAATAAAAAGCATGTGATAAGAGGCTGTCTGTATGTGCTTAGAAACAGGCAGAAATTTAGAGGTTTAAAAGTTATAAAGTATATTAATCTAGCAAAGCTAATTGCAAATCTGGGGAATGGGTAGTAAAGGCTTTATCTATCTTTTTAAACAATAGCAATTGTGGTGTTGACTGTCCCTTTAAGGAGCCCCAAGCTTTGACACCCTTCTGTCTGTGGACAAAGACATGTACAAGTCTGTTTTAAAGGTCAACAACATAAATGGCATATTTTACATAAATGTGAAAGGGCATTATTGACAAAATTTAAAAACCATATTAATGTTCCATGGAGGAATGAAATGCTCAAAAATAGAGCAAAGTCTTTAAAGTGCCTCATCCCCATTTCAACAGCATCCCTGCATAACAGATACAGGGATATCTTTCTTCTTCATTCGATTCTGCATAATAGCTAATACTCAACAGTAAGGTTTGGTTGTAATAGGTTTACAGGCCTGCAATAGGATGGACAAAAGACTGGGGAACTAGCACAGTAACAAGTAATTACTGTATGTTATTCCAAGAGCAAGATTTGAAAACAAAGTCCTGAGCCACACCAAAGCCAGAAGAATACCCTTCTACTTAACTAATTTGATACTTTAAATCAAGAAAGAAAGAAAAAAAGTTAAAAAAAAAGAAAAAAAAAAGTAAGAAGACTTACTGGAGGAAAAACATATGCACATTTGATCTCCCCAGGGATCAGAATTGCTTATACTGGAAATGCTTTAGGATTTATACTCTAAGTACAAAGCCAAGATAGGCTGCAGCTTTCTCTATCTTAAGACTTTTCAATGTTTGAGACATCTGCCATAAAAAAAAAACATAGGGAAAAGTCTAATTAATATAATTTGATCCCCAATTATGGAGATAAGGAAAATAAATATCAGTAACAGAGGGAAAAAAACAGTTGACTGAACAATGAAACAGTAGAAGAGCACAATGAGGGCTCGATTTATCAAACAAGGGCAAACTGGGGCGTACATATTCGCCCCTGTCCGCCCCAGCTTTCCTCTGGCGAGCAGCATTCCGCTGACGGAATTTAACATTGCACACGAGTGCTATTTTTTTTTAATTTTTTTAAAATAATTTTTATTGAGGTTGAAAAAGAATAGACATACAGAAAAAAAAATGTACATTGAAATGTCACAATAAAATCAATAATCAATAACTAACAATATCTTGCGTGGTAATGACAAAATATATATATTAGCGTTCATGTAATCTGCCTGACGCGCGCTATGCCTCCTTGTAAATATAGGTGGCCACTCTTGGACCTCAAGTAAGACTAATCAAGGTATGGAGGACGCTTCTATTAAATAGATCACTTTTGGACCTCTATCATCAAACTTCATGTTTTCTAATTTTCAACTCGAGCTTTGTTGACCATCTATAATTGTAAAGGTAACTAGAATGATTAGGAAAGAAAAAAAAAACTACATGGGTTCTCAACGTGGAAAAGCAGGTAATATACAATACGGGAACTTATATACTTCCTTGATAAGAGATAGTATCCATAATGAGACACTAGGACTGCCAACTCAAGAGGGGCAATTAAGGGTTGTATTAAGCTCATGTGGCTAGTCAACAAGTAATAACGATCAGTCCTGCTGACCTAGAAAGGGCAGATAGATTCATCTCTACACGGCTATGTAAGGATTTCTGTTAAGGAAATAGTTGAGAACCACAGGTAGGGTGCGGTATAGGTAAGATAAACCGCTTAATTAGTCCCCCATAGGTAGGGGGCTCTTTATTATTATGGGGGGGGGGAGGTGGAAGTTAAGACCGATTCTATAAGTAAATATGATATCGCAGAACCAAATACAAAGGAATGCAGGGCAGTAACTTCTAAATGGCATACTGGCTACAAATAGACTAAAAAATGTTCTGGATGCTAAATACCAGATGTTATATTACACGGCTTCAATGGGCTTGGAAAAAGGAATTTACCATGTTCTATGGGGAAATAGTAGGCTGATATGTTCTAGGCTTAACCAGGCCTCTGAAATAGGCCTCCAAAAGTAAATCCCATGTAGACAGTTCTCTAGGGCCATATATGGAAGTGCATGAATAGAACTAGAAGGCCATGTGATCAAAGTTCAAGGCCAAAATGTATATACATGTAAATGATTCTGAGGACTGTAAGTATTATTTGATTAAGTAACAGACAAATTGAAAAGCTAAGCATAAACTAGGCACTTAGGTGAGGGAATAACACAGGTACAAATGCTATGCTTATGTTCTACAAGGTCAAACCCAGGTTTCCATAAGTAAATCCTATAAAGCTATGCTGCTCCGGCCGCAAGCAGCACAACAACATGCACTGGAGTATGCATGGGAAATTTCCCGGAAACCCAATATACTATATATAAATATGTCATTGTATAGCAATGAGAACTAAGGTTATGCTAGCTAGGGAGGGTCTAATTTGTGTACTACCGTGAATAATAGCATTGTCACACTGGCAAGTAAGTATTAGTAAGGAATAGAACAAGTATAAAACATTGCTATGTTTAAACACCTATATGAGAGATTACTGACCAACTAATTTGTTAGCAGGTATACAGACAGTAGTATTGAATGCATAGTATGCTTATATGATATCTAAAGCAATGCAAAGCAAACCAAAAACAGATATTAAAAAAAAAACAGTATAGAGGAGAGATAAGCACAGTCATCAAGTGTATAGTATAGCTAACAAATGTAATACGTACACTTTAAGCGCAACTGAACCTAACTTAAAACAGGCACTAGCTGTGTACTCATGCTAACACAAATTTTTTTTTTTATTTTTTTTTTTTATGGCTATATATATTTATTCTAGGCGTAGGACAAAGAACACAATAAACATAGCTAGGTGAATGATGGGCTTTAGGATACAAGATCATCTCATATAGGTTCAAAAAACTCTTATTGAGCAGGAGCTGCTGTAGGATGATCTATGGGGTACTCATCATGCACAGAACAAATATATAACCATCTAAAGTGGTTCAAAAGACCAACAAAAATAACCTAGAAAAAAATAAATGTCATGTCGGTAACCAAAATCTTATGTTGCATGCTTAATTAAAGGGAGTCTTAAAATTCAGAGATTACATCTCCTTCAGATTGTGGGGAATGTTATTACATTTAGGGAGAAATATAAACAATTAGTATATTAAAAGTGTATCCAAGCCTCTAGTTAAATTAGCCATGATGGTGAGATTAGGGAGTATAGTTTTTCCCCAAGCTTTAATGCCCTGACACCCAGACACGGGCCCTATGTCCAAGCGACAGGCAAGACAATGATATATATATAAGTGTATAGTGTCTAAAAATTGTCTGCTTAACCTCCCTGAGCTGCTTGAATAGTAATCATAAATAATACCTATTGTGCTAAAACGATAGTCCAAGCTGAAAAAGTAAGAACCATTACACATGTGCCATTTAGTATCTGAGAAATATAAACATAAGCAAAACAATAGGAAGCCCCCCAAACCATCAAGGCAACACATAGCCCAGCAAAAGACATTTAATCAGTATTAGAAGTCCAGTAAGTCACATCCATTTCTCAGTTTAGTAAGGCACATCTGATAGTTAGCTGTAGCAATTATCCTGTCTCTCGGCTAGATCCCAATTTCTCAAATAAAGATCGGTAAAGTTTTCAGGGATACCTAAGTTGTCTGGTAGGACTAAAGTATAGGAGAGTTACCACATTTGCAACAACCCTCCTCTAGCATCAACAATATTCTTATGTTGCCTTGGATCCGTTAAGAGAGCTGACCGGTAGAGAGAGTCCAAAAACACAAAACCGAGTCTATGAAACCTATCACCAGCCATAAAAAAACTCAAACAAGGCATCAGAATGAATGCAACCTAATAATTAACCCACTCCGACTCTTGAGGCTCTTACCGCCAAGGCTATGTAGTAGATCTTTTGTGGCCCATTTGTTCTAGGGTCCCTTAGCCATGGAGCGATATTGTACTCTGTGCCATGTTTCAAAGAGAGGTGTCGGTGGGTTAATAGATAGACGACAGCCACGCGGGGGTCTCTCAGCCAGCGCCATCTTTTAATGCGGTAGTGAATATCTGTCAGCGTTACCGCATCTGAGCCCCTGCAAAGCGCTTCTGGTTGTGGATCCTGATACATGGAGGTAGAGTCCAGATCTCTATCGGTATCTCGCTCTGCAGTCCCCTTTTGGCCGTGATGGAGTGAGAGCTGTCCTGGTGTGGAGAATAAAGATGGCGAATGCCGTGGACCAATTGCAGCTGCAGCGCACTGAACCTCACAGGCAGGTAGAGCAACTGAGGCTGCAGTAAGGACATTAGAGGGTCGAAAAGCTTCAGCCACCGACTCCAACAGGGCTTCATTGTGTCGATCCAATAAATCTTTTAGTTGTGCTAGGAGGAGCGCGGCCATGATTTCAAGTGCCCGGTATCACTATGGAAGATAGAGAGCTGGGATTGAAACAATTGGGACGTTAGGTGCTGCAAAGTTCCTCCAGTTTAAATCCAAAGAGAGCTTTCAGTTTGATCCTCAACTATATAGTCATAAGCAGTTAGCATAGATAATATATTTATTTAGGTTTATAATAGATAGCAGGAGCTCCTAAGGTATGCGTCTTACTCCGGTGAAGGTTGGCTCCGCCCCACCCACACGAGTGCTATTTTGTGCTCGCTTGCAAACCCGCTCCCTACCCGCGCACATCAAATCATGTGCGGACAGGAGTTGTCAATCTCCCCGTTTGGACGAGACCAGGGAGATTTAAATTCTTCACCTAAGAGATGGAGAAGAGGGTAAGGAAGCAGCGGTCTTATGACTGCTGCTTGATAAATCGCAACGGCAGGTTCTCTTGTGAGAACCTGCAGTCATAGGGAGGCGAAATGCTTGATAAATCGAGCCCTGAGTGTGGACACCTCATCTATAAAAACAATAGGCTGAAGCAAATCTACAACACCTGCTTCAACATCAAGAGATAGAAAGAGATAGAAAGAGAACTGAAGCTGGAGTTGTATATTTATGGGAAAGAGAGGAGTCCTTCCGACTTCGGGCCTTTTCTACATAAATTCTAAAAACATAAGAAAAAAAATAGATCAATAAGTATTTAGGATGTGTTTTTACAGTATTCTTCCTCTGCCAAATATTAGTATAAATTGGAATGTTTCTATTTTACACAAATGTGATATCCTTGTGGGGTTATCAGATTACAAGTTCTAAATAAGTACAAAACAGTATTTTTTATGCAGCATTATCAGTAGGCACAATTTACCTGGCACTGGTTAATGTCCTTTTGCCTCTCAAACTCTAGTGCAGCTTCTTCTAGATCCTGTTGGTGGTTGTACCTGAGTTGATCTATTGCTGCAGCATGCTGATGGTTCAGTTCCGAGCGCAGGGATGCTGCAATACAAAGAAGTGTTCTGTTACTGCCCTCAAATACACTCCATTATAAATTAATATTAAATGGAGGACATTTATAATTCAGTTTAAAGGGATATGAAACCCAAAAAACATAAATTATACTTACCAGATAATTTCCTTTCCATCTATATGAGGAGAGTCCACGGCTTCATTCCTTACTAGTGGGAAATACTAAACCTGGCCACAAGGAGGAGGCAAAGACACCCCAGCCAAAGGCTTAAATACCTCTCCCACTCCCCTCATATCCCCCAGTCATTCTGCTGAGGGAACAAGGAACAGTAGAAGAAATATCAGGGTATGAATGGTGCCAGAAGAACAAAACATTTTGGTCCGCCCAACAGAAAAAACAGGCGGGGGCCGTGGACTCTCCTCATACAGATGGAAAGGAAATTATCTGGTAAGTATAATTTGTTTTTCATCTTAATATGAGGAGAGTCCACGGCTTCATTCCTTACTAGTGGGAAACATATACCCAAGCTCTAGAGGACAATGAATGAAATGGGAGGGTGGACCCTATTCTGAGGGCACCACAGCCTGCAAAACCTTTAGTGCAAATCTGCTCCATAGATGCCTCATTCTTAAAGGCCCAAGAGGAAGCCACTGCTCTAGTAGAATGAGTCTTAATCCTCTGAGGAGGCTTATGTCCCACTGTTACCTAAGCTAAGCGAATAATGTTCCTCAACCAAAAAGACAAGGAAGTGGACAAGGCTTTTTGCCCCTTACGTTTCCCAGAATAGACAACAAACAAAGAAGAAGTCTGTCTAAACTCCATAGTGGCTTGAAGATAGAACTTCAAGGCCCAAACCACATCCAAATTATGAAGTAACCGCTCCTTCGAAGAAGAAGGGCTAGGACACAAAGAAGGAACAACAATCTCCTGATTGATGTTGCAATCAGAAACAACCTTAGGAAGAAAACCTAACCCAGTATGAAGAACAGCCTTATCAGCATGGAATACTAGGTAAGGGGGCTCACATTGCAAGGCAGCCATCTCAGATACTCTGGGTGCCAAGGCAATAGCCAGTAAAAAGAGAACCTTCCAAGATAATAATTTAATGTCAAGGCCGTGCATAGGCTCAAACAGAGCCCTCTGCAAAACACAGGTCTGATTCTAGACAGAGCCTGAACAAAGGACTGGATGAAAGGCCCTTCTCCAGACCATCCTGGAGAAGAGAAAGAATCCTGGAAACCCTGACCTTATGCCGGGGAAATCCATGCTCTTCACACCAGAATAAGTAGGTCCTCCACACCTTATGATAGATGCAATGAGTAACCGGCTTATGGGCTTGAATGAGAGTATCAATAACTCTCTCAGAAAAACCTCTCTTGGCTAGGACTAAGCGTTCAATCGTCACGCAGTCAGCCTCAGAGAATCTAGATTTTGATAAACAAAAGGACTTTGTTCCAGCAGATCCCTGCGACAAGGTAACCTCCATGGAGGAGAAGATGACATCCCCACTAGATCCGCGAACCACATCCTTCGTGACCACAATAGAAAATCATTATCACTAACGCCTACTCCTGTTTGATGCGGGCCACTACACGAGGAAGGAGTGATAACAGCGGGAAAAGGTAGATTAGACTGAACCTCCAAGGTCCTGCTAATGCATCTATTAGCTCCGCCTGAGGATCCCTGGACCTCGAACCATATCTGGGTAGCTTGGTATTGAGAGGAGACACCATGAGATCTATCTCCGGCGTCCCCCACCTGTTACATATCTCTGCAAACACTTCGGGATGGAGAGACCATTCCCCGTATGAAAGGATTGTCTACTGAGAAAATCTGCTTCCCAGTTGTCCACACCCGGAATGTGGATCACTGACAGCGAACAGCTGTGGGCCTCCACCCACTCAAGAATCCGAGATACTTCCCTCATTGCTAGGGAGCTTCTCGTTCCCCCCTGATGGTTGATGTAAGCCACCGAGTTTATGTTGTCTGATTGGAATCTGATAAAACGGGTCGAACCCAGGGGCCAAGCATTCAGAGCATTGAAGATCGCTCAAAGTTCCAAGATGTTGATCGGGAGGAGGGATTCCTTTTGAGTCCACAGGCCCTGTGCCTTCCTGGCACCCCAAACAGATCAACAGGTAAGAGAACCTAAGGTTTAAGGGTTTGATATAGCACTCATTCCTACTAATGTTAATTCTAAAAAATTGAATTTTTATTACTTAAAGTTTAAAATAATAAAGGAGAATCAACCCCTTTATAGTACCCGCTAACTCGCTGTGCACCTTGTCCCCCTGTTTCCTGGCCGATAGCAGCTCCCTCGGCTTCAGGTGACAGGGACAAGGGACAGCAATAAAAACCAATATAAATGTGCACCGAGGTGCTTACAAAATTCACAAACGCGTTTCGGCTGTGTAAACCAGCCTTTATCAATGTGTAAGAGCAAACCGAGGCCCGGGTGCCACCCTCTTATATAGTGCTAACATAGATTGTCCCCACCAATCCGCTTCGGCCTTTGACAATGCCCCTCACCGCACCAATAGAACACTGTGCATTCAGGGCGTATCCTGATGCTTACATTTGATAGGATTGCCTGGAGCGGCTTCGTCTCTACTGGTTTTTGATTGGTTGAGCGTAATAACAACTTATACTCATTCGATAAACAAAAACACTTCCTAAGAGTAAACATATTTAGTTATTTGTAATATCCATCGTCTCATAATAATCAATAGCTGATACCATCATTGCTATATATGACTGTTCGAATTTAAGTCTATTAGCAAATGTTTTTTGCAATTCAGTGTTAAGCTGTCCTGTCTGCACGGATAGTCATAATCTGATTAAACAGACTTAATCGTTATTCTATGCTCATGCATTAAATGACTACTATTTTATTCATCGTTGACATAACATATTTCGATAAAATCTTGTTTGATTATATTTTCTAACTCTTTGTGAGTGTGGCTATTCCCAGGGCGGATTATAGTGTTGTAATATTCTTTAACTAAAGTTTTTAAATGAATGATTTTCAATTCCAATTGCCACTTTATCATTTCTGTAGTATTCGAGTTAGGTGATTCCTTATAGTAAGTCGTGTGTCTACTGACTTAATATAGTCATTCAGATCACCACACGTAAATAATAGTCAAATATCTAGAACTAAGAGATAACTATCCAGTTTAATCTCTATTTTGTCTATATTGAGTCTAAAATTCACGTCCTCTAACAGAATCATGGCCCCTTGATATTTATTATGGAATTTCTATGCGAAGTTGGTAATCCTATTATATTTAACCTAGTTATACATAGCCATTAATCACAGATGGTATGTTAGCTTTGACATGTATGCATTGCATGTATCGAGATTTTCAAAAAAGAAATAATGTCACTGAAGTTTAGTTTTTTATCTTTATGGTATCATTATTATTAATGCTTCATTTCGATGCTGTGAATCTAATATATTAACTAATAGACAATGTATTGCCTGACTGGAGTATTAAGTCAAATATGTTTATATCATCTCTTATAGGTAAAGATGTATATTACTCCTATTATAATTTTAGCATATTAGCTTAGTATGATAAGACTTATGTGGATGCTTATCAACCTAGATAAATAATCCTCACATATTAGTATTAGTATGAAAATACATATACAATGTGTTTGGAATTTGTTGTATATGCTTTATATAAACGGAGGCTGTTTATGAGAGTGGTTGTTAGATTATAGTCGTAGTTGGCAACTAAAAGGGGAGAACAGATAAAGCACTATGGGCGGCACATTTAAGACAAAACAACTTGTTACTTGTATGCACAATGTACCATATGAGTGTTGATTTTACATTGACAGTATTCATCATCTTGTGTTCCCTTTCGAACACTTTAGATGTTTTTAATTGTCATTGAATGTTATTTGAACTAAAATCAACATATTCATTTAACATTTATACTACATTATAAAGTATTGTTCTAAATACAGATTCTGAAAACTAAGATTATCCTTCCTCCTAATTTACAAGAAAACCCAATAATTATTTGCTTCGTTCATTCCGTGTGGCATTACTGTGTTCAGTTTGAATATCCAGCTCGTTTCTTTTTGTAACAGAGTATTCTCAGTGCTACCACCTCTAATGCCCGGTTTCACCTTTTCTATGCCCCAACACTCGAAGGATGTAGTTTTACCTGCATGGTTTAGCAGGAAATGTTTTGCTACACTTGTGATTTTTTTACCTTCTTTCATATCTTTTTTGGCATTACGTATGTTACTGAGATGTTCAGTTATTCTGGTACCCAATTTACGAGTTGTCATGCCTGTGTATATTAAATTGCATGAACATGATAAACAGTATATGACATTCTCACTCTGACAGTTAATATGAGTTTTAATTTTCCAATTCTTTGAAAATCTGTCAGTTATAGAGTCTTTTTTAGTCATGAACTGACAGATTTTACAATGGCCACACGGAGTGGAGCCTTGGTATATTGGCTTTTTATTTCTGTTTCTGTCAAAGTGACTTTGTGTGAGATTATCTCTTAAATTTCTGGCACGTCTGAACGTAAAAGATGGTCTTTCCGGTATCAATCCTTTTAGACGTTCATCACTTTGGAGGATGTGCCAGTGTTTTTTAACAATTGAGCTCACTTTTTCACTTTGATTATTATAGGTGGATATAAATCTCATGGTGTTCTCATCTGATTCACATTTTTTGTTTTTCGGTTTTAGAAGATCTGACCTATTTTTAGCTAGTGCTTTTTGGTAAGCCTTGGCTAGTAATTTCTTCGAGTAGCCCCTTTGAAGTAGTCTTTCTCTTAATTCTTTTGCCGCTTGTTTGAAAGAGTTTAGGTCTGTGCAATTTCTCCTTATTCTAAGGTATTCACCATATGGTAAACTGGTGATTGTGGACGGATGATGGTTGCTATGTGCATGCAGAATATTATTTGTAGCAGTAGCTTTTCTATATGTGTCCGTCACTAATTTGTTATTGTCTTTAGAGATGGTTAGGTCCAAAAACTCAACTTTTTCATAATTAACATTGTAAGTCAGATATAATCCGAATGGATTGATATTAAGCAATTTAATGAATTCATTAAGTGACTCCATTGGACCATCCCATATAAGGAGAATGTCATCTATATACCTGGACCAGTGGGAGATGTACTGTGTATACTGGTTCATATGTTCATTGAACACAATCATCTCTTCCCACCAGCCCAGGTATATATTGGCATACGTTGGCGCACAGGATGTGCCCATTGCGGTGCCACAGACTTGTAAAAAAAATTTGTCATCAAACACGAAGTAATTGTGTGTGAGAACGAATTTCAGTAGCTTAATAATAAACTCTTTGGTAGCTAAATCCATATCAGTATCTTTTTTGTAAGAAATGAGCTATAGCTTTGATGCCCCATTCTGTTTTGATACTCGTATAGAGGGACTCTACATCGCACGTTACTAAGATAGAGTGTTCAGTAACTGTGATGTTTTGCATTTTATTCAAAATGTGCATCGTATCTCTAGTGTGCGATGGTAGAGCCTCAACAATGCTTCTTAACCTTGCATCAACGTATCTGCTAGCTTGTTCTGTCAATGATCCTATCCCTGAGACAATTGGTCTCCCCGGTGGGCATAAGATATTTTTATGGATTTTCGGCAATAGATATAAGGTCGCTACTCTAGGATTGGTTACCATCAAATAGTTGTATTCTTTTTGGTCAATAATCTTATCATTAAGTGCTGTATCAATCAATTTTTGATATATTTCTTTGAAATTCTCTGTAGGGTTGCCCAGAAGTCTTTTGTAATTAGTACTATTTGTGAGTTGTTTCATAGCTTCTACTATATACATTGTGGTGGGCCAAATTACAATGTTACCCCCCTTGTCACTATTTTTAATCTGAACATCTGTCCATTCAGTCATTTCTTTTATTGCATCCATTTCAGGTTTGGTCATATTATTCATGTCGCATGTATCTTCATTCATGGCTATTATATCCTGACATACTAGATTCAAAAATGTAACGGCTTGAGGTGAAATAGTGCTTGGGGGAACAAATTTGGACTTAGTTTTTATAATCTCTCTCCAATTGTCATTATTAGATAACAAATCACTAGTTACTAATTCATTGTCTTCCAGTAAAGATATTAGGTCATTAAGGGCTGTTCTGTCAGTTGTCTCAGTTATGGTTAAACTGTCAGAATCATCAGAATTCGAGAAATATTTCTTAAGTAGCACTTTTCTAACAAACAAATGTGTGTCTTTTATTGCCTCAAATTTGTTAATACGATTGGAGGGTACAAAGTATAGGCCTTTCTTTAATGCACTTATGTGTATGGGGGTTAGAATTTTATCAGAAAGATTAATGATATTAAGATTGTCATTCTTATCATTATCTTCTATTTCTGTTTGTGTGGTTGGTTCTTGTGGTATTGTTGTTTTTGGTTGAACCGTACTTGTCGTCTTGTTTGGGTTCCTATTTCGCCCTCTGCGGATTTTCCGTCTAAAGGGATTCTATTTATGTTGATATGTGGTTTTGATTTTTTAGATTTTTTGGTACTGTTAGTGAGTATTGATCTGGGAGTTATTTCATTGTCAGATGTTTCTGCATCTGCAGATTCGTACTCTATGTCAGTACCCTCTGAGTCTGAGATTTGAGTGGTACTTTTTTTCCAGGAATATACTTTTCCTTGTGAGTAATCATCTAAGTCTCTGTCAATCTTTCTTTCTTTTTTCTCAGATACAAATTTAGCAAATCTCTCCACATCTGTTTTAATTTTGTTGTATGATTTCTGAAAATCATCCCTTGTTTCATATATTTTAAGACTGTCACTGAGTTTATTGATTTCTTGTGTGACTGAATTTAATTTCTCAGTCTCATGTTCTATAAGATAGCTTATCAATTTTAGTGAACAATCAGTTAGGGCTTGTTCCCATTTAGATTTAAGTTCAGGTTTTAAATTATAAAAGGATGGAAACATCTTAAGGCATAAACCCCTAGGTATGACACTGTTCTTTTGATAAAAGTCATACATCCCCAGGTTCCATTGACCTTTAATTTGCTTTTTCCTTATTTTTTTAAGATCTTTTAATGATTGTGACCACTCTCCCACCACTTCCCCTTCTATAGTGCTTTTGTTTTGAAGGTCTGATGTAAGCTTACAAATATCATCGGACCATCTTTGCATTTCTGCACTTAGATCAAATGAGGCCATTTGGATATCTGTGCTCAAGTATCTCAAGTAAGGAAAAGAAGTTGTTAGAGCAACTTCACTAATTATATTTGTAGATTAAAGATTAGAGAACCGGCACTAGATATAGTGTATAGAGGAATAAATGGATAATAAATCCGGTGCTACCCTAAAATGTTTATAAGTGGAGATTAACAGGTAAGAGAACCTAAGGTTTAAGGGTTTGATATAGCACTCATTCCTACTAATGTTAATTCTAAAAAATTGAATTTTTATTACTTAAAGTTTAAAATAATAAAGGAGAATCAACCCCTTTATAGTACCCGCTAACTCGCTGTGCACCTTGTCCCCCTGTTTCCTGGCCGATAGCAGCTCCCTCGGCTTCAGGTGACAGGGACAAGGGACAGCAATAAAAACCAATATAAATGTGCACCGAGGTGCTTACAAAATTCACAAACGCGTTTCGGCTGTGTAAACCAGCCTTTATCAACGTGTAAGAGCAAACCGAGGCCCGGGTGCCACCCTCTTATATAGTGCTAACATAGATTGTCCCCACCAATCCGCTTCGGCCTTTGACAATGCCCCTCACCGCACCAATAGAACACTGTGCATTCAGGGCGTATCCTGATGCTTACATTTGATAGGATTGCCTGGAGCGGCTTCGTCTCTACTGGTTTTTGATTGGTTGAGCGTAATAACAACTTATACTCATTCGATAAACAAAAACACTTCCTAAGAGTAAACATATTTAGTTATTTGTAATATCCATCGTCTCATAATAATCAATAGCTGATACCATCATTGCTATATATGACTGTTCGAATTTAAGTCTATTAGCAAATGTTTTTTGCAATTCAGTGTTAAGCTGTCCTGTCTGCACGGATAGTCATAATCTGATTAAACAGACTTAATCGTTATTCTATGCTCATGCATTAAATGACTACTATTTTATTCATCGTTGACATAACATATTTCGATAAAATCTTGTTTGATTATATTTTCTAACTCTTTGTGAGTGTGGCTATTCCCAGGGCGGATTATAGTGTTGTAATATTCTTTAACTAAAGTTTTTAAATGAATGATTTTCAATTCCAATTGCCACTTTATCATTTCTGTAGTATTCGAGTTAGGTGATTCCTTATAGTAAGTCATGTGTCTACTGACTTAATATAGTCATTCAGATCACCACACGTAAATAATAGTCAAATATCTAGAACTAAGAGATAACTATCCAGTTTAATCTCTATTTTGTCTATATTGAGTCTAAAATTCACGTCCTCTAACAGAATCATGGCCCCTTGATATTTATTATGGAATTTCTATGCGAATTTGGTAATCCTATTATATTTAACCTAGTTATACATAGCCATTAATCACAGATGGTATGTTAGCTTTGACATGTATGCATTGCATGTATCGAGATTTTCAAAAAAGAAATAATGTCACTGAAGTTTAGCTTTTTATCTTTATGGTATCATTATTATTAATGCTTCATTTCGATGCTGTGAATCTAATATATTAACTAATAGACAATGTATTGCCTGACTGGAGTATTAAGTCAAATATGTTTATATCATCTCTTATAGGTAAAGATGTATATTACTCCTATTATAATTTTAGCATATTAGCTTAGTATGATAAGACTTATGTGGATGCTTATCAACCTAGATAAATAATCCTCACATATTAGTATTAGTATGAAAATACATATACAATGTGTTTGGAATTTGTTGTATATGCTTTATATAAACGGAGGCTGTTTATGAGAGTGGTTGTTAGATTATAGTCGTAGTTGGCAACTAAAAGGGGAGAACAGATAAAGCACTGTAAGTCAGATATAATCCGAATGGATTGATATTAAGCAATTTAATGAATTCATTAAGTGACTCCATTGGACCATCCCATATAAGGAGAATGTCATCTATATACCTGGACCAGTGGGAGATGTACTGTGTATACTGGTTCATATGTTCATTGAACACAATCATCTCTTCCCACCAGCCCAGGTATATATTGGCATACGTTGGCGCACAGGATGTGCCCATTGCGGTGCCACAGACTTGTAAAAAAAATTTGTCATCAAACACGAAGTAATTGTGTGTGAGAACGAATTTCAGTAGCTTAATAATAAACTCTTTGGTAGCTAAATCCATATCAGTATCTTTTTGTAAGAAATGAGCTATAGCTTTGATGCCCCATTCTGTTTTGATACTCGTATAGAGGGACTCTACATCGCACGTTACTAAGATAGAGTGTTCAGTAACTGTGATGTTTTGCATTTTATTCAACTTTATAATGTAGTATAAATGTTAAATGAATATGTTGATTTTAGTTCAAATAACATTCAATGACAATTAAAAACATCTAAAGTGTTCGAAAGGGAACACAAGATGATGAATACTGTCAATGTAAAATCAACACTCATATGGTACATTGTGCATACAAGTAACAAGTTGTTTTGTCTTAAATGTGCCGCCCATAGTGCTTTATCTGTTCTCCCCTTTTAGTTGCCAACTACGACTATAATCTAACAACCACTCTCATAAACAGCCTCCGTTTATATAAAGCATATACAACAAATTCCAAACACATTGTATATGTATTTTCATACTAATACTAATATGTGAGGATTATTTATCTAGGTTGATAAGCATCCACATAAGTCTTATCATACTAAGCAAATATGCTAAAATTATAATAGGAGTAATATACATCTTTACCTATAAGAGATGATATAAACATATTTGACTTAATACTCCAGTCAGGCAATACATTGTCTATTAGTTAATATATTAGATTCACAGCATCGAAATGAAGCATTAATAATAATGATACCATAAAGATAAAAAGCTAAACTTCAGTGACATTATTTCTTTTTTGAAAATCTCGATGCATGCAATGCATACATGTCAAAGCTAACATACCATCTGTGATTAATGGCTATGTATAACTAGGTTAAATATAATAGGATTACCAACTTCGCATAGAAATTCCATAATAAATATCAAGGGGCCATGATTCTGTTAGAGGACGTGAATTTTAGACTCAATATAGACAAAATAGAGATTAAACTGGATAGTTATCTCTTAGTTCTAGATATTTGACTATTATTTACGTGTGGTGATCTGAATGACTATATTAAGTCAGTAGACACACGACTTACTATAAGGAATCACCTAACTCGAATACTACAGAAATGATAAAGTGGCAATTGGAATTGAAAATCATTCATTTAAAAACTTTAGTTAAAGAATATTACAACACTATAATCCGCCCTGGGAATAGCCACACTCACAAAAAGTTAGAAAATATAATCAAACAAGATTTTATCGAAATATGTTATGTCAACGATGAATAAAATAGTAGTCATTTAATGCATGAGCATAGAATAACGATTAAGTCTGTTTAATCAGATTATGACTATCCGTGCAGACAGGACAGCTTAACACTGAATTGCAAAAAACATTTGCTAATAGACTTAAATTCGAACAGTCATATATAGCAATGATGGTATCAGCTATTGATTATTATGAGACGATGGATATTACAAATAACTAAATATGTTTACTCTTAGGAAGTGTTTTTGTTTATCGAATGAGTATAAGTTGTTATTACGCTCAACCAATCAAAAACCAGTAGAGACGAAGCCGCTCCAGGCAATCCTATCAAATGTAAGCATCAGGATACGCCCTGAATGCACAGTGTTCTATTGGTGCGGTGAGGGGCATTGTCAAAGGCCGAAGCGGATTGGTGGGGACAATCTATGTTAGCACTATATAAGAGGGTGGCACCCGGGCCTCGGTTTGCTCTTACACATTGATAAAGGCTGGTTTACACAGCCGAAACGCGTTTGTGAATTTTGTAAGCACCTCGGTGCACATTTATATTGGTTTTTATTGCTGTCCCTTGTCCCTGTCACCTGAAGCCGAGGGAGCTGCTATCGGCCAGGAAACAGGGGGACAAGGTGCACAGCGAGTTAGCGGGTACTATAAAGGGGTTGATTCTCCTTTATTATTTTAAACTTTAAGTAATAAAAATTCAATTTTTTAGAATTAACATTAGTAGGAATGAGTGCTATATCAAACCCTTAAACCTTAGGTTCTCTTACCTGTTAATCTCCACTTATAAACATTTTAGGGTAGCACCGGATTTATTATCCATTTATTCCTCTATACACTATATCTAGTGCCAGTTCTCTAATCTTTAACCCCAAACAGATCCCCATCCTGAGAGACTCTGGTCCGTAGTCACAATCTCCCAGGATGGTCTCAAGAAGGACGTCCCTTGGGACAGGTGATCTGGACAAAGCCACCAGGAGAGTGATTCTCTTGACCGGCTATCCAGAGAAATTTGTTGAGACAGATCTGAATGATTACCGTTCCAAGGAACGAAAGTTAGGACCTTGTCCCTTAGGCTTGTTCTTCTTATCCTGCAGTAAAAAGGCACCTTTGCCTCCAGTAACCATGAATATGATAGAGTCCAGGCCTGGACCAAAAATTATTTTTCCCTTGAATGGGAGGGAAAGACGTCTAGACTTCAAAGTCATGTCCGCAGACCAAGATTTTAGCCAGAGTGCCCTACGGGCTAGCACAAAAAAACCTGAAGCCTTGACGTTCAGGCGAATAATCTGCATATTTGCATCACAAATAAAAGAATTAGCTACCCTTAAGGCCCTAATTCTTTCCAGGATCGTGTCGAGGGGACCCTCCACCTTGATCAACTCATATAAGGAGTCGCACCAGTAGGTAGCTGCTCCCGCAACTGCAGCAACAGCCGCTGCTGGTTGGAACAAATATCCCGTATGCTGAAACATTTTTTTTAATAGCGTTTCCAGCTTCTTATCGATGGGCTCTTTAAACGACTAACTATCCTCAAGTGGGATAGTAGTGCATTTAGCAAGCGTGGAGATAGCACCGCCTACCTTAGGTACGGAATGCCACAACTCCAACTGAGAGTCCAGAATCGGGAACAATTTCTTAAAGGAAGAAGAAGGGGGAAAAGAAGAACCTAGTCTTTCCCATTCATTCTTAATAATGTTCGCCTTCTTTACGGGAACCGGGAAAGTCTGTTGTACAACCCTGTCCTCGTAGACCTTATCTAATTTAGGAATGCAAGGTTCCTCAGGTAATTTAGGTTCTGGAACCTCTAAAGTAGCCAAAACCTCCTTTAGCAGAAAGCATAAGTGTTCAATCCTAAATCTAAAGTCTGGTTCCTCCACAGCTGGAAGCTTAGAGGCAGTAGATTCCGACCCAGAAAGAGCATCCTCTGAAGTATCAGAGGCGCCTTCATCATCGGATAATCTTGTATCAGATAAATCCAATAAGCTAGTAGATGACCCCTGGGAAGGATAGCAATATTTAACCTTTTGCATGCACTTAGCAGTGCGAGGTAAAGCACTAAAGGTCGCAGACACTGCCGTCTGTAACTGTTCAGTAAAGTCTGGCAGTAAAAGGGCCCCTCCAGATGGAGGAATAGGAGTGCTATGGGCAGCTGCATATGTATTAGGAGATGAATGTAGGGTGCGCACCTCACGGGATGGAGACTTCTCAGAGGTAGAAGGCTCAGTAGTACTAAACATATTAGCTTTGTTTGATAAGATTACTTTATCAAGGCATGTGGAACATAATTGAGCTGGCGGGTATACCGTGGCCTCCTCACAATATAGACAGGCATTAGCTTTAGGTAAAGAGGGAGTACCCTCTAACGTATCAGAGTCCTCCATAGCTTGCACGTATAAAAAGGACAAAAACAAAGATATATGGCACCTTTATACCCCCAATGATTGGGGCACTCACCACCTCCTATGACCCAGGCCCAAGAGAGAAACCGCTTCGTCTCCATACACCACAAGGTCAGGAAGAAGAGAATCACTGTGACCACACCCGGTCACATGGTGCGCCATGCAGGACTGCCCCTGCCCCACTAAAAGCGCGCAAAGCCTAACTGGCTGCACAGCGCTCTAAATTGAAAGTAAAACCTGTATGTTCCAACATCTGCCTGAGCCACATCTCACACATGTCACAGCATAAACACGATATTAAAAATATGTGATTAATCCCTCCTGTTCAATAAGTTCCTTCCGGAGACATTAACCCTTGATTCCATTCAGATAAAAGTAGTCACATTGTGACCCTGTCTTCTTGCGTTATCAAATGTGTATAAAAAATTAAACGATCTTACCGGAATCTATGCCGTGGAACAGAAACACAGCCTCTCAAGTTTGACAGTATTGTAGCATCGCTCCTGACGTGGACTTGAGTGATAGAAGCAGGCAGTGAAACGCGTCAACACTGATTGCTTAGGAGCTGTTAATACGAGTCTGGATGGATTTGCAGAAAGACTATCCCAGCATCTCCAGACTCTAACATTCGCCAGTGCTCTCACTGACAGGCTGACAAGACTACTTAAAGGACCAGTCAACACATTAGATTTGCATAATCAACAAATGCAAGATAACAAGACAATGCAATAGCACTTAGTCTGAACTTCAAATGAGTTGTAGATTTTTTTATAACAAATTTCAAAGTTATGTATATTTCCACTCCCCTTGTACCATGTGATAGCAATCAGCCAATCACAAATGCATATACGTATAATCTGTGACTTCTTGCACATGCTCAGTAGGATCTGGTGACTCAAAAATTGTAAATATAAAAGACTGTGCACATTTTTTTTAATGGAAGTAAATTGGAAAGTTGTTTAAAATTACATGCTATATCTGAATCATGAAAATGTAATTTAACCTGAGTGTCCCTTTAAAACTACAGTCCCATTTTGAAGAGTACTACCCTCCACAGGAACTACTCTGAATCTTTTGACACTTCTCTGACAACCTCCTGTGATAAAAGGCAAAGAATGACTGGGGGATGAGGGAAGTGGGGGAGGTATTTAAGCCTTTGGCTGGGGTGTCTTTGCCTCCTCCAGGGGGCCAGGTTCAGTATTTCCCACTAGTAAGGAATGAAGCTGTGGACTCTCCTCATATTAAGATGGAAATCTTATTTTGTGATTCAGACAGAGCATACAATTTAAAAAAAGTTTCCAATTTACTTCTATTATCAAATGTGCTTTGTTCTCTTTGTATTGTCTTGAAGAGATACCTAGGTAGGCATCTGGAGCACTACATAGCAGGAAATAGTGCTGTCATCTAGTGCTCTTGCAAATGGATAATATTTTTGCAAACCTGCTGCCATATAGTGCTCCAGACATGTGCACACTCTTGAGCTTAAGTCACTGCTTTTCAACAACGGATACCAAGAAAACAAATAAAATTTGATAATAGCTTGGGGTTGCAAAGGCGAAATGCCTGGTTGGAGAAGGATTGAGCTAGCTTTTCTCCTGACTAGTATAGACCTGCATGATCTGCCCTGGATACCAACATATCATTTGAAGGGTTTAAATATACATAATGAGATTGTCCTGCATAATTTGTAGATCTGGAAATCAATACATCACTATAAAGAGGTGTCTCCTCACCTGTCCCCTATACATTCATTGACGGGATTACTGAAAAGTCTCCAAGCCTCCCATTTTATTCAATGGAAATCCTGGGGATTCTTGTCAGTTTCACATTTGTAGGATAGGCTTTTATCCCTGGTAGTTTTTTTTCCTGCAAGTTATACTACTTTTTTATTTGAATATACTAGGCTATATAGTTTTCTAATTTCTTGAGGTTATCCCAAAAATAAGTTAAGGGAAAAGTCCAATTGGGAGAAAGGTTGGACTATGGGAGCTAAAATGGTTAAACCTCTGTCTTTACATATTATAAGAGCTTGTGAAAAAGATTTACAAGTGAGTTTCACAGGCAATATACTTCAACAGGCTTTGACTCTCACAAAAAAACTCTTCATTCAGCTAACGCATTGGAACTGTATGTTAAAAACATAAATTATGCTTACCTGATAATTTAATTTCCATCTGTGGGAGGAAAGTCCACGGCTTAATTTATTACTTGTGGGAATTCGGAACCTGGCCACAGCCCTAGTTGAGTGAGCTGTAATCCTCTGAGGAGGCCTATGTCCCGCTGTCTCATAGGCTAAGCGAATAATGCTCCTCAACCAAAAAGATAGGGAAGTGGAAGAGGCCCTCTGCCCCTTGCACTTACCCGAATACACCACAAATAAGGACGAAGTCTGTCTAAAGTCCCTTGTGGCCTGAAGATAGAACTTCAAAGCTCCAACCACATCCCAATTATGAAGTAACCTTTCCTTTGAAGAAGAAGGGTTAGGACACAAGGAAGGAACAACTATCTCCTGATTGATGTTACGATTCAACACAACCTTGGGAAGAAATCCCAACCCAGTGTGAAGAACAGTGTAAAAAAACAGGTAAGGAGGATAACATTAAGTTCTTGAGAAAGTCCATGCTAAGGACGAAACGCGTAGATGTAGATTTCAGTACAGCAGGAACGGTAACTGCAGTTACTCCACCTACTCACTACCAGCTGACCACAAGCATACTGCGTACGATTACGTACTGAAGGGCAGGCCGCTCAGACCCAAGCAAAGACACAGCAACACAGAAGAAAAGTAAGAAGAATTGATTTTGAATTGCTGTTCGGTATGACCGGTAAGATTCTGGAGCTTGTTACTCCCTCCTCGAGAGGTCCCATTTTTGAACACAGGATCTGAAGATAGCGGTAAAGCCGCTTGGTCCGCTAGGATACCAAAATCCTCCAGGACAGAGCTGACACTCATTCTAAACAGTAGGAGCAAAGCCGTGAGTTTGGTAAGGCTCAAGGAGGCATTTCAGCATTTGGAAACATCTCAAGCTAAGTACTGCTTCTGTTATTTGTTTTTTCGGCATGGATATCACTCACTCATAAACCTTTTGACACTAGCAAAATTATTTTGGGATATTGGTTATACTATAATACATCCTATATTTTGTCCATGGACTTATTAAGCTTATACTGGTTATTATCAGAATTTTAAATATATTAAATATATTGGGAGATGTCCCTCTATATATGTTTTATTCATTATTGCCGTAGAATTAAAATCTTTATTTCTCTTGTTAAGTGTATCCAGTCCACGGATCATCCATTACTTATGGGATATTAACTCCTCCCCAACAGGAAGTGCAAGAGGATTCACCCAGCAGAGCTGCTATATAGCTCCTCCCCTAACTGCCATTACCAGTCATTCTCTTGCACCCAACGAATAGATAGGATGTGTGAGAGGACTGTGGTGATTATACTTAGTTTCATACCTTCAATCAAAAGTTTGTTATTTTATAATAGCACCGGAGTGTGTTATTCCTTCTCTGGTAGAATTTGAAGAAGAATCTACCTGAGTTTTTCTATGATTTTAGCCGGAGTAGTTAAGATCATATTGCTGTTTCTCGGCCATCTGAGGAGAGGTAAACTTCAGATCAGGGGACAGCGGGCAGATTAATCTGCAAAGAGGTATGTAGCAGCTTATTATTTTCTGACAATGGAATTGATGAGAAAATTCTGCCATACCGATATAATGTAAACTCAGCCTTAAATGCAGTAGCAGCAACTGGTATCAGGCTGTCATGTATGTATATTTTACACTTCAGTATTCTGGGGAATGGCACTTCACTGGAATTATACTGTATGCATAAAACTTTAGCCTAATTTGCAGGGACTAGCAACAGGCTTTTTAATAAAACTCAATTTATTAATGTTAAACGTTTTTTGCTGGCATGTAAAATCGTTTAATTTTCTGAGGTACTGGGTGAAAAAATGTTTTGGGCACTATTTTTTTCCACTTGGCAGTCGTTTTATTTAATTTATGACAGTTTACTGATCTCTCTCACTGTTATGTGTGAGGGGGAGAGGTGCTTTTGCTACGCATCAGAAGTTTATTGTCTTCCCTGCATGATCCGGTTCAGAACTCAGGGGTCTTCAAAACTTGTTTTGAGTGAGGTAATCACTCACAGCAGAGCTGTGAGATTGTAGTTGACTGTGATAAAAAAACGTTTATTTCTGTATTTTTTTTTTAATTTTTTTCTGCTATGAGGGTTAGTTATCCTTTGCTAATGGGAGCAATCCTTTGCTAAAATTGTGTTTTTTACAAAGATTTGATGCTATAACTTTTCAGTTTATTAATTTTCAACTGTCATAACTTTTTCTGTGCTTCTTATAGGCACAGTACGTTTTCATATTATAGTAAATTACTTGAAAAGTATTTCCAAGTTGCTAGTTTATTTGCTAGTGTGTTAAACATGTCTGATTCAGAGGAAGATATCTGTGCTATATGTGCTAAAGCCAAAGTGGAGCCCAATAGAAATTTATGTACTAACTGTATTGATGCTACTTTAAATAAAAGTCAATCTGTACAAATTGAACATATTTCACCAAACAACGAGGGGAGAGTTATGCCGACTAACTCGCCTCACGTGTCAGTACCTGCATCTCCCGCTCGGGAGGTGCGTGATATTGTAGCGCCGAGTACATCTGGGCGGCCATTACAAATCACATTACAGGATATGGCTACTGTTATGACTGAAGTTTTGGCTAAATTACCAGAACTAAGAGGTAAGCGTGATCACTCTGGGTGAGAACAGAGTGCGCTGATAATATTAGGGCCATGTCAGACACTGCGTCACAATTTGCAGAACATGAGGACGGAGAGCTTCATTCTGCGGGTGACGGTTCTGATCCAAACAAACTGGATTCAGATATTTCAAATTTTAAATTTAAGCTGGAAAACCTCCGTGTATTACTAGGGGAGGTGTTAGCGGCTCTGAATGATTGTAACACAGTTGCAATACCAGAGAAAATGTGTAGGTTGGATAAATATTTTGCGGTACCGGCGAGTACTGACGTTTTTCCTATACCTAAGAGACTTACTGAAATTGTTACTAAGGAGTGGGATAGACCCGGTGTGCCGTTCTCACCCCCTCCGATATTTAGAAAGATGTTTCCAATAGACGCCACCACACGGGACTTATGGCAAACGGTCCCTAAGGTGGAGGGAGCAGTTTCTACTTTAGCTAAGCGTACCACTATCCCGGTGGAGGATAGCTGTGCCTTTTCAGATCCAATGGATAAAAAGTTAGAGGGTTACCTTAAGAAAATGTTTGTTCAACAAGGTTTTATATTGCAACCTCTTGCATGCATTGCGCCTGTCACGGCTGCAGCAGCATTTTGGTTTAAGTCTCTGGAAGAGACACTTGAATCAGCTCCATTAGATGAGATTACACACAAGCTTAAAGCCCTTAAGTTAGCTAACTCATTTATTTCAGATGCCGTAGTACATTTAACTAAACTTACGGCTAAGAATTCCGGATTCGCCATTCAGGCACGCAGAGCACTGTGGCTAAAATCCTGGTCAGCTGACGTTACTTCTAAATCTAAATTGCTTAATATACCTTTCAAAGGGCAGACCTTATTCGGGCCCGGGTTGAAAGAAATTATCGCTGACATTACAGGAGGTAAAGGCCATGCCCTGCCTCAAGACAGAGCCAAACCTAAGGCTAGACAGTCTAATTTTCGTTCCTTTCGTAATTTCAAAGCAGGAGCAGCATCAACTTCCTCTGCACCAAAACAGGAAGGAGCTGTTGCTCGCTACAGACAAGGCTGGAGACCTAACCAGTCCTGGAACAAGGGCAAGCAGGCCAGGAAACCTGCTGCTGCCCCTAAGACAGCATGTATCGAGGGCCCCCGATCCGGGAACGGATCTAGTGGGGGGCAGACTTTCTCTCTTCGCCCAGGCTTGGGCAAGAGATGTCCAGGATCCCTGGGCGTTAGAGATCATATCTCAGGGATACCTTCTAGACTTCAAATTCTCTCCCCCAAGAGGGAGATTTCATCTGTCAAGGTTGTCAACAAACCAAATAAAGAAAGAGGCGTTTCTACGCTGCATACAAGATCTTTTATTAATGGGAGTGATCCATCCGGTTCCGCAGTCGGAACAAGGACAAGGGTTTTACTCAAATCTGTTTGTGGTTCCCAAAAAAGAGGGAACTTTCAGGCCAATCTTGGATTTAAAGATCCTAAACAAATTCCTAAGAGTTCCATCGTTCAAAATGGAAACTATTCGGACAATTTTACCCATGATCCAAAATGGTCAGTACATGACCACAGTGGATTTAAAGGATGCTTACCTTCACATACCGATTCACAAAGATCATTACCGGTATCTAAGGTTTGCCTTTCTAGACAGGCATTACCAGTTTGTAGCTCTTCCATTCGGATTGGCTACGGCTCCGAGAATCTTCACAAAGGTTCTGGGTGCTCTTCTGGTGGTACTAAGACCGCGAGGAATTGCGGTAGCTCCGTACCTAGACGACATTCTGATACAAGCTTCAAGCTTTCAAACTGCCAAGTCTCATACAGAGTTAGTACTGGCATTTCTAAGGTCGCATGGATGGAAGGTGAACGAAAAGAAGAGTTCTCTCTTTCCACTCACAAGAGTTCCCTTCTTGGGGACTCTTATAGATTCTGTAGAAATGAAGATTTACCTGACAGAAGACAGGTTAACAAAGCTTCAAAATGCATGCCGTGTCCTTCATTCCATTCAACACCCGTCAGTAGCTCAATGCATGGAGGTGATCGGCTTAATGGTAGCAGCAATGGACATAGTACCCTTTGCACGCCTACATCTCAGACCGCTGCAATTGTGCATGCTAAGTCAGTGGAATGGGGATTACTCAGACTTGTCCCCTACTCTGAATCTGGATCAAGAGACCAGAAATTCTCTTCTATGGTGGCTTTCTCGCCACATCTGTCCAGGGTGATGCCATTCAGCAGGCCGGACTGGACAATTGTAACAGACGCCAGCCTACTAGGTTGGGGCGCTGTCTGGAATTCTCTGAAGGCTCAGGGACAATGGAATCAGGAGGAGAGTCTCCTACCAATAAACATTCTGGAATTGAGAGCAGTTCTCAATGCCCTTCTGGCTTGGCCCCAGTTAACAACTCGGGGGTTCATCAGGTTTGTCGGACAACATCACGACTGTAGCTTACATCAACCATCAGGGAGGGACAAGAAGCTCCCTAGCAATGATGGAAGTATCAAAGATAATTCGCTGGGCAGAGTCTCACTCTTGCCACCTGTCAGCAATCCACATCCCGGGAGTGGAGAACTGGGAGGCGGATTTCTTAAGTCGTCAGACTTTTCATCCGGGGGAGTGGGAACTTCATCCGGAGGTCTTTGCCCAAATACTTCGACGTTGGGGCAAACCAGAGATAGATCTCATGGCATCTCGACAGAACGCCAAGCTTCCTCGTTACGGGTCCAGATCCAGGGATCCGGGAGCGGTTCTGATAGATGCTTTGACAGCACCTTGGACCTTCGGGATGGCTTATGTGTTTCCACCCTTCCCGATGCTTCCTCGATTGATTGCCAGAATCAAACAGGAGAGAGCATCAGTGATTCTAATAGCACCTGCATGGCCACGCAGGACTTGGTATGCAGATCTAGTGGACATGTCATCCTGTCCACCTTGGTCGCTACCTCTGAAACAGGACCTTCTGATCCAGGGTCCCTTCAAACATCAAAATCTAATTTCTCTGAAGCTGACTGCTTGGAAATTGAACGCTTGATTTTATCAAAACGTGGTTTTTCTGAGTCAGTTATTGATACCTTAATACAGGCTAGGAAGCCTGTTACCAGAAAGATTTACCATAAGATATGGCGCAAATACTTATATTGGTGCGAATCCAAGAGTTACTCATGGAGTAAGGTTAGGATTCCGAGGATATTGTCTTTTCTACAAGAAGGTTTAGAAAAGGGTTTATCCGCTAGTTCCTTAAAGGGACAGATTTCAGCTCTGTCCATTCTTTTACACAAACGTCTGTCAGAAGTTCCGGACGTTCAAGCTTTTTGTCAGGCTTTAGCTAGGATCAAGCCTGTGTTTAAAACTGTTGCTCCACCATGGAGTTTGAACTTAGTTCTTAATGTTTTACAGGGGGTTCCGTTTGAACCCCTTCATTCCATTGATATCAAGTTGTTATCTTGGAAAGTTCTGTTTTTAATGGCGATTTCCTCGGCTCGAAGAGTCTCTGAGTTATCTGCCTTACATTGTGATTCTCCTTATCTGATTTTTCATTCAGACAAGGTAGTTCTGCGTACTAAACCTGGGTTCCTACCTAAGGTGGTCACTAACAGGAATATCAATCAAGAGATTGTGGTTCCATCTTTGTGTCCTAATCCTTCTTCGAAAAAGGAACGTCTGCTACACAATCTAGATGTAGTCCGTGCCCTGAAATTTTATCTACAGGCAACTAAGGATTTTCGACAAACGTCTTCCCTGTTTGTCGTTTATTCTGGTCAGAGGAGAGGTCAAAAAGCTTCGGCTACCTCTCTCTCCTTTTGGCTTCGTAGCATAATACGGTTAGCCTATGAGACTGCTGGACAGCAGCCTCCTGAAAGAATTACAGCACATTCTACTAGAGCTGTGGCTTCCACTTGGGCCTTTAAGAATGAGGCTTCTGTTGAACAGATTTGCAAGGCTGCAACTTGGTCTTCTCTTCATACTTTTTCCAAATTTTACAAATTTGACACTTTTGCTTCTTCGGAGGCTGTTTTTGGGAGAAAGGTTCTTCAGGCAGTGGTTCCTTCCGTATAAAGAGCCTGCCTGTCCCTCCCGTCATCCGTGTACTTTAGCTTTGGTATTGGTATCCCATAAGTAATGGATGATCCGTGGACTGGATACACTTAACAAGAGAAAACATAATTTATGCTTACCTGATAAATTTATTTCTCTTGTAGTGTATCCAGTCCACGGCCCGCCCTGTCACTTTAAGGCAGGTAATTTTTCCATTAAACTACTGTCACCACTGCACCCTATGGTTTTCCTTTCTCTGCATGTTTTCGGTCGAATGACTGGTAATGGCAGTTAGGGGAGGAGCTATATAGCAGCTCTGCTGGGTGAATCCTCTTGCACTTCCTGTTGGGGAGGAGTTAATATCCCATAAGTAATGGATGATCCGTGGACTGGATACACTACAAGAGAAATAAATTTATCAGGTAAGCATAAATTATGTTTTTTTATGTGAAGTGTTTTTATTGTACTTTTTATTATTTTTCATCACGTTTGAAAATGTATTTTTAGTAGACTTATTGTGTTTATAGTATCACCAGCATTTTGTTGCAGACTTTTCTGCAAGGTTTATAAAACTAGGTCTTTACAAAGGTATTTTTATATACACGTACACTCTTCTTGGTTTTTAGTATTTATCTTTAGTATCCTAACGTGGAGGTGTTAGGACTTTCTAAGGAAGGCTAGGAAGTTTAATTTTAGCATAAGCTCTATCCCCCCAAAAAAAATCCTACGGTTTGTGTACTTTTAAGGAGGATCACATTGCAATAGCCAGTAGGAATAGAACCTTCCAGGAAAGAATTTTAATGTCAAGTGAAGGCAGAATTTCGAAAGACAGGTCTGATCCTGGACAGACCCTGAACAAAGTACTGAATATCAGGAAGCTCTGCAAGCCTTTTGTGTAACAGTACAGATAAAGCCAAAATCAGTCCCTTTAAGGAACTGTTGGCAAGACCCTTATCCAACCTATCTTTGAGAAAAGATAGAATCCTGGATACCCTAACCTTATGCCAGGGATATCCATGTTCCTCACACCAGGACAGGTAGGTCCTCCACACCTTGTGATAGATGCGATGAGTGACCAGTTTCCTGGCTTGAATGAGAGTATCAATCACTCTCACAGAAAATCCTCTCTTGGCTAGGACTAGGCTTCAATCTCCATGCAGTCAGCCTCAGAGAATCGAGATTTTGATGTAGAAAGGGACCCTGAACCAACAGATCTCTGCAACAGGGTAACCTCCATGGAGGAGATGATGAAATCCCCACGAGATCCGCAAACCATGTCCTCTGCGGCCACGACGGAGCAATAAGAATAGTTGAAGCTTGCTCCTGCTTGATGCGGGCCACTACTCGAGGTAGAAGTGGCAACGGTGGAAACATGTAAATTAGGTGGAACTCCCAAAGCACCGCTAAGGCATCTATCAGCTCTGCCTGGGGATCCCTGGACTGCGACCCGAATCTGGGTAGCTTGAAGTTAAGTCTGGACGCCATGAGATCTATCTGTAATTATGGATACAAATGCATATCTCAAGGAAGCTCATAGATTGCTAGTTGATACAACTACTTAAAGAAAAATATAAAAAGAGATTACTAATACTTGTAGAAGATGCAAAACAAAAAGGAGTATTAAAAGAAAAGGAATATCAATATCTAATAACAGCACACCCTAGAATTCCAATATTTTATTTTCTTCCAAAGATCCACAAATCCCTCATAAACCCCCAGGACGGCCGATAATTTCAGCCATCCAATCAATTACAGCAAATTTATCTAAATATGTAGATCAATTCCTACAACCCTATGTTAAAACCTTATCCTCCTATCTACGAGATTCAACTAGTGTAATAAAATTACTTGAAAATATCAAATGGGAATCAAATATGTATTTGGTGACAAGCGATGTCACATCATTATACACAAACATACCACATAACTTAGGGGTTGAAGCAATAGAATATTTTTTAAATAAAGACAAGGATATACATCAAGAACAACAACAATTCATAATAGACAGTATAAAATTAATTTTATATCACAACTATTTTTCTCTTGGTGATACATTTTATAACCAGATAAAGGGTACAGCTATGGGGACCAGGTTCGCTCCAAGTTACGCAAATTTATATATGGGTAAATGGGAACAAGAGTTTCTATTAAATAGCGACCTTGGGGAGAACCTGGTCTCTTTCAACAGATACATTGATGATATTCTCATCATTTGGAGAGGAGAAAGGGAAAAACTAGAAGACTTCATGAGATCTATGAATATAAATAAGAAAGGTTTACAGTTTACCCATACAGTAAGCCAAGAAAAGATCATATTTTTAGATTTAGAACTAACAGTAACAGAAAAAGGAATTGAAACCTGTACCCATTTTAAAAAAGTAGACAGTAATAATTATATACACACGGACAGCTGCCATCTACAAAAATGGAAAAATAATATTCCATTTGGACAGACATTACTTATCAGAAAAAACGGTACGAATATAACAGATTTAAAAAATCAGATACAAATTTTAGAACAAAAATTTAATGAGGGGGGGGGTATAAAAAAGACATAATAGAGAATGCTATAGATAAGGCAAGAGATAAAAATAGGGAAGAATCATTTTCAGGTAGTAATATAATCAATCAAACTTCAGACATTGAAAAAGCAAATATAGAAACCGCTTTTGTAACCACCTATAACAAAGATTTCAAGATAATGGAAAAAATACTCTTAAAACATTCGAATTTAGTCCAAAGAGACCAAATCATAGGAGATAAAGTTACCCCTGTACCAAGGATAATATACAGAAAAAATAAAAAATTACAAAATATACTAGCTCCCAGTGAATTTAAACCATATAGAGAAAAGAATAAATCAACTGTAGATATACAAGGTCACAAGGTAAATGGGTTTTACCCATGTCTGACTTGTAAGGCATGTCAACATGGAGTCAAAACTAAAGAATTGGTATCTTTCCAAACAAAAGAAAAAATTGAGATTAAGGCCATCATTAGATGCACCGATAAAGGTGTTATATATGTGTTAGAGTGTATCTGCAAATTTCAGTACTTAGGAGAGACTACCAGACCCCTCAAGGATAGAATTAGAGAACACCTCTGCTGTATCAGGAAAGGTAACCTAAACACATATATTTATAATAATTTTAGAGAGGTTCATCAAAATAGAGAAAAAAAATTGAGATATTGGGGAGTATGTAAAGTGAAGCCAAATTGGAGAGGAGGAGATTTTGAACAGAAACTCTTACATAAAGAAGCGGAACTAATTTATAAAATGAAAACTCTGAAACCTAGAGGCTTAAATTCTGAGATAGATCTCAGTCTTTTTTTGTAAAAAAGCAAAGGGACCACTTAGATAGACCACCAGAGGGATATATATCATCCTTGTTATTTGAGTAATAATTTTAAAGTAACACTATATATCACTATTTTATTAAAATATGAGCACTAGTTACATTAGTTAATTCACTTTTATATATATGATACTTACACCAAATATATGTGTGTGTATATATATATATATATATATATATATATATATATATATATATATATATATATATATATATATACAGGGAGTGCAGAATTATTAGGCAAACGAGTATTTTGACCACATCATCCTCTTTATGCATGTTGTCTTACTCCAAGCTGTATAGGCTCAAAAGCCTACTACCAATTAAGCATATTAGGTTATGTGCATCTCTGTAATGAGAAGGGGTGTGGTCTAATGACATCAACACCCTATAGCAGGTGTGCATAATTATTAGGCAACTTCCTTTCCTTTGGCAAAATGGGACAAAAGAAGGACTTGAAAGGCTCAGAAAAGTCAAAAATAGTGAGATATCTTGCAGAGGGATGCAGCACTCTTAAAATTGCAAAGCTTCTGAAGCGTGATCATCAAACAATCAAGCGTTTCATTCAAAATAGTCAACAGGGTTGCAAGAAGCGTGTGGAAAAACCAAGGCGCAAAATAACTGCCCATGAACTGAGAAAAGTCAAGCGTGCAGCTGCCAAGATGCCACTTGCCACCAGTTTGGCCATTTTTCAGAGCTGCAACATCA